>NC_137790.1:22772794-23372794 GCF_963383645.1 Muscardinus avellanarius | reverse complement strand
CCAAGTCCATTGGAGTGTATGTTATGCCTGCATGGTTAATCAGCAAGCCCTTCTCTCCAGCTACACTGTCTTAACTTGAACCAATGAAACTTTAGTTTACTTCTAAATTTTTGTTAAGAGAAATCCATGGGAATAATGGTGTTTATTTTTGCCACTGCATTAGAAGAGTCTTTTGAGTATAAAGTGAAGACCAAAGAAAGCAGTGTTGGTCCATAACTAATTTAAACTCCAGAGACAAGATGGTAGATACTGAGTGTTCAGTTCCCTCATTTTTAAGGTGATGGTGCATCTCAGTGCTCCCTGATGCTTCTGCCACAACCAATGCTTTACCTCAAACACTCCACTGCAATATCTACAGTTTTACTTATTATTCTTATAACTATTTTCAGTCTTTTTGTGGGTAGAAGCAAGTCAGGCACCTCTAGTCAGCCACTTTGTTACATCATATTTCTGCATTTTTAAAAGATTAAATGTTACAAAGACTTATATTAAACACAAGTATCTTTACTTCTATTTTCCTTTTGTCTCTGTTCATCCCACACATTCAGCACTAAAGTAAAATCCTTTCAAGCCTCTCTCATCATTTTTATACATTAGAAACAAATTTCTAAATAATATGTTTAGACTGTTACAATTAAAAGTTTTAGGCATCTATTTTCTTCCTATTAAGTTAATTGAAGAGACTAACCACCTACTTGTATTTCCCTCAATTAGAATATTTATTTTTTTGCCCAAATTGTGAGTCAGTATTTACTTTGACTAAGTAAATATTTAGACTGTGTTAATATGTTCCAAATGAATCATTTGAGGCAAAAAGGGGGATGGAGACAATTATGATTTATTTTTGAACCATGTAAATTTTACCCATTTGTCACATCAAACTTGTCATATAATTTTTAGAAAGTCCTATTTCAAATGCTCATATAAATCAGATAATTTGTCAAGTTTATTTTTTTTCTTAAACTTCCCAAAGCTCCCCTATTTCGGCTTTTAGTCTCAGGTTCAAGCTGTTATCCTCACTCCTGTTTCATTCAGTGTTACTAATGTTGCAAATGCAGAACTTTTCTGTGTTTCAGGTGGGATAAGTTTGCTGTTAAGTCATTTCTCTCTCTCTCTCTCTCTCTCTCTCTCTCTCTCTCTCTCTCTCTCTCTCTCTCTCTCTGTTTTTTTTTTTTTTTTTCTAAGTCAGTTGCTGAATCTCTTTCTGCTAACTTTTCTAAAGTCTTGTTGAGGTCACAGTAAGGTTGCACTATTGACTTTCTTTTATTTCTATAGGATCATTGCAATTACACATCATTATGAAGTTCAGAGTAATAGAAACATATGTCCACATAGCACTTGCTTTTCCCCCTTGATCTCACCTCTCCACACACACACATAACATTAGATTGACATTGGAAACCTCATATCTAAACATATCATTATTTGAACTGTTTCCTGCAGTAAGTCTCCTCTTTCACCTCCCCAACTCCCTAAGTCCTTCTCCACTATTCTACTAGTATCTCCTCTTATTTATCTGAAGTCTTTCATTTCCCTGTTTCTCCCTTTCTTCCACAGCTGAGTGTAAACATAAAGCCCTTCACTCTCTGGCTAATCTTGCTTAGCACAATACACTCTAGTTCCATTCATTTTTCTGCAAACAACATTTTTTCTTCTTTATGGTCGAGGAAAATTCCATTGTGTGCATTCAGCATGGTTTTATAATCCATTCATCTGATGAAAAACGCCTACGCTGGTTCCATAGTTTATAATAGGTTACAATAGTAAATTGTGCTGTTATAAATATGAATATAAATGTATCCCTAGAATATTCTGAATAAAATTTCTTTGGTAAGATCCCCAAGAGTTTCATAACTGGCTTGATGTTGGTTCCACTCCCAGTTTTCAGAGAAACTTACACATTATTCTCCATAAAGACTGTGCTAATTTTCTTTTTTTTTATTCATGTATTGTAATCATACATCTTAATGGAGTACAAGATAAAGACTGTGCTAATTTTCAATTCTGCCAACAGTGTGTGATTTTAGTTTTAAAATTCTTTTCACTTTAATTTTGAATAGGAGAAAAAGTGATAACATGTGACCTCTTAACTCTGTTAATATCTCTGATATTAATACCTCATATTCTATACCCTCTTTAGATTATAAAAATAATCTTTGAATTTATAAAATATTTTATTTTTTAGGACAATTCCTTTTAATGTCATCCTTGTAACTAATTTTTTTACTTCTTAAATTCATCATTTCTAATTCCTAGAGCCCTTGTACTCACTAAATTTTTATTAAGAATTTTACACAATCCAGAAATATTTGTTAGGTCTCCAAAAATCTACTAACAGATTTTAGCAATATTATTGGAATTCTTCATAGTCAAGCATACATCAAATCACTTTCAAAAATGATTTCAGAAAAAATATATTCTTTAAAAATATCCTTAAAGTTAGTGATCTAAAAAGCACATGCAGCTGGGCGTGGTGGCACAGGCTTGTAATCCCCCTGCTTGGGAGGCAGAGACAGGAGGATCACGCAGGTTCGACGCCAGTTTAAGAGACCTTGTTTCCAAATATAAATATTAAAAAATTATAGGTCTGGGAGTGTAGCCCAGAGGTAGAAGGGTTTCCAGGAACCCTAGTACCACCAAAAAAAAAAAATTAAAAATTAAAAACACTACTGAGAAACACTAATCCAAAAGGCTGTGACACATCATAACTTTATCTTTTAACAATTTGAAACATAAACATTTATAAAATAGTAAATTCAAAAAAATTATGATGTCTTCTTGATGCTCCCATCTCTATTTAATGTACTAGATAGCAGGCAACACTTTAGAAACAGAAATATGTTTTATCTACATACTTTTCCTAGGCTATGAATGCAAGGTTCAGGTAATTTTCCCCAAATTCCTTTTAAGTTATATTTATTCCTCACATAGAAAAATCTCATATCTAGTTTAACTGTAGAAAAATGCTAGATCTAAACATTTTGTTAATTGTATATAAACTACTAAATTAGGCTGATCAGATTAATTTACTCGATATGTATTTATTTTTCTTTTTTTCCCAATGATTTTGACAATTACACAAATTATTGCTAGCAATGCTCTTTAGATCAATCATCAGTGATTGTGGCAGAGGGAAGAGTTTCCGTGTTTGCAAGTTTACCAGCTTGCTATAAATTATTTGTAACACCCAAATCAATACCCCTAGTGCCTTCATTATCACGCATGTGTCTAGAGGTGTAAAATAAAAACAAACAAAAAACAAGTCACCTAAAATATTCTTAGCTAATTTAATCAAGCTACTCTCAAATTTCTTCCTTCAGCATTAGTACTGTAAACCTTTCTTATCTATTTTTGTGGAGTCTTTAGTGCTATGCTGTCTGCATTTTTATGACTTTTGTTGCTGAGTTCTCTCCTTAAAATATTTCATAAGTATACTGTTAAAGTGCTGTCTGGTCTTTCTAAGAGCAAAAAGCGTGCAGTATGACTGATGATGGAAACACATGTGTAAGATTAACTTCCTTCCAGTAGGAGCTGTAGTCTTGTTGACCATGAGATCACCATGAATGAATCAGCACCATAAATTAAAATAAGGTCTCTGTCACAAAAATACAAATAAAGTGAGGTTATATATTTGAAAGTGTTGAGACCAGAGTTTCATAACAACCTGACAGTGTTGTTATTCTCTTGAAATAACAGTTCACTATTTTATAATCCGGGGTCAAGATGACTTTGTAAACATAACTATCATGAACAATAAGAATAAACCTTATTTACATGTGAACTCTTTAGCTGTCTATTCTGATTTGAAAATTTTTGAGTGGAAGCTATTGTGTGGTTTTACCATCTCAAGTTGAAATTGAACTAATGGATTATCTTCATTTTTTTTTACTGGCATCCTGTGATTCAAGACAACTAAGTTAATTTTGTTATTTTCATTTATTTTTGTTACCCTTCACAGGCCATAAGCATAAAGATAATATTTTGAGTTTTATGTTAAAGCCATGAACTTTTCTAACTTATAATATTGCTCTTTATTTGGTCTAAAGTAATATTTATTAATTAAAACTTTATTTCTCATATCCTCTTGATATTTGTAATTATAGCCATATTTGAACTCCTAGACCCCAAATGATATGATGTTTTTCTGCTTCTCTGTTTCAGTAAATTTACTTATTTCATAAACTCTTTGAGTTCTTAGAAGATTTTTATCAATTTCTTTAAAAAGTCTAAAGTCTTCATTTTTAGTGCTATTGAATAAAATGTGGCTACTTACAAAATATGACAATTGACTCTGATCTTTAAAAAACTTGAGTATATTTTACTGTCATAATTCATCTGCAAAAATCAGTGGTAATTTCAGCTGAATAAAACAATCTATAGCTGAATTTTTCAAATTATTATGCCAAGGTCTGATTTTTTCTCCTCATTAAGAATTATAGATTTTGCAGAATAAACTGTGGGCTAGTGTGTGAATAATAAGTTAATGATTTATACAGCCATTTGTATTTTATATTTAACTTGGAATATTTATATACTTCGTTAAATTCAAATCAGAATCACAATTTTTTAACTTTATATGCAAATACTTCATCAAATGATTCTCCAAATATAGGCCTTTGAGAGCTAACCTCACAGGTCCTTTATCAATAATTGATAAGCCTGACCTTGTATTGCCTTCTGAATTTCTATTTTGGTTCCAAAAATTATTCTTCTCCCATTTAAGAAAATTTCTAATTGCTGAGGCAGAACAATTACTTTATTCTCTCTTCAGTGAAGCTTCTTTTTTGGAGGTTGAAACACCTGCTATGCATACATTATGCAAAGAACATACCAATCATTTAGAATGAAAGTTTGAATATAAATGTCAGACATTACTCAAACCGGTTTCATAATGTGCTTATGTATCACTTTCATTGTTTTACTATTTTATTTCTGTGGAAGTAGGCATATATAGATATATAAATTTAGATAGACAGTCTGTATGTGTACATGTGTGTGCAATTAGTGGGTGTCCATAATAATCAGTAGTTAACATATTCTCAATTACAAACCTGCTCTATCTCCACATAATTATAATTCTACAATTGGGCGTGGTGGCGCACGCTTGTAATCCCAGCATTCTGGAGGCTGAGACTTGAGGATCGCGGTTCGCGGACAGCCTAAGCTACTTAGTGAGGCTCTCTGCAACTTAGTGAGACCCTGTTTCAAAATAAAGAATAAAAAATAGGTCAGGGGATGTAGTTCGGAGGTCAAATGCCACTGGGTTCCATCCCCAGACCAGAAAAAAAAAAAAAAAAAAAAAAAAAAAAACTCTAGAGAGATGATACTAAAACCTTTCAGTCCTTAAGTCTCTGATATATTCTATTTTCCTTAGAGTATTTGCATTTATTTACCAATGCTTCTAAAATCTTTTCTTCAGAGGAAAATAGGCATGAAGCCTCAATCCAAACACAAAATTGGGAATAGAAAGTAAAATGAAAGGAAAAGAAAATTTGACCAACTTTTCAAAGCTTATCAGTTGTTTAACTTATTTTATCATGAGGTAATTAGCACCTTATCTGTACTATCTAGCTCTTTAGAATTAGGACTTATTTAGGTGGTTGTCTTTCTGATCTTATTTCCTCTTTCAAAGAAAATGCTTAAAAAGAAAAAAGTGTCATTTTTCTGTTTTAAATGTGTTTTACTTGAGATTTCATTCTCTTTATTGTACAGAATACATTATCAGACTTATTAATAAATATATTGAATAAAGTATCCTAGTTTTAAATCTCATTAGAGTCTTCCTTAAATCACTATTTTCCCTTGATTTTTCTGATAGCACAGAAATTCTCCCCAGAGAGTTTCTTTAACTCTTCTTCAGTTTCATACCTCTCTACTTGTACATACAATATTTATTTAACTTAAATTTAGCAAAAATTCCATTAATTATAAAATAATTTCAAAGAAAAATTTCATAATCATTGCTTTCTTTTCTTCCTTTACCCATATGACTCTCAGTACTGACTTCTCATTTACTATTACTATTCACTGTTTAAGTCATCTCTTTGCATTTTAATGCTTGTTTCCATAGGCAACTAGAATTAAACCCATGCAAAATTTAGCCTATGATCTCTTGTTTGACAGTTTTATAATAAATGTTACTTTCCAGTGTTAAAATTTCAACCTTCGGATGATCAAATTTGGAAAAGCTGCACTTTTGTGGTGTTTCTCTTTCTTTCTCTTTGTAAAACTGTTTGCCAAGTTATATTTATTTTTTTCATAAAATATCTCTAGAAGGTGTTAACTACTTTTTATGTGTTTCACTATTATCTTGATTCATGCTATTATTCTGCTTCAGTAGATATTGAAATGACCCATTAAATGGTTTTCCTAAACTGATCATTGTATCTTTTCTTCAAATTATTTTTTCCATGTTCTCATATGCAGTTAGTATTATAAAATCTGAGGAGAAAGTTTTTGAGTAGTGAGTTATTCCTGGAAAGTTGAATTTGGTTATTAGATCTGGGCAAAGAAGGTATTTGACAGTAGGAAAGCATCTAGGTTTAAGAACTTCTCTAATTTTAAGAAAATGTAGCAGATGATAAAGGCATGACTTTAGCAAATTACATTAGAAATAAAAAAGATAAGCAAATGATTTTTAGTACTGTAATTTATGGCTAAGAGGATATGATGTTGAATGGGAGGACAGGCAATTTAAGAAAATGAAATTGCTAAAAATCTATTCTGATGGCTTCTTTTGATGAGAAGAAACATTTTAGTTTGATGTCATCCCACTTGTTAATTCTTGCTTTTAATTTTCTGAGCTTTGGAGGTCTTGTTGAGAGAGTTACTGCCTGTGCCTATATGTTGGAGTGTTGAGCCTATGCCCTCCTCTAATAACTTCACAGTCTCAGGTCTAATTTGTAAGTCTGATCCATTTTGAGTTAATTCCTGTGCATGGTGAGAGGTAAGGATTTAGCTCCAACTTTGTAAAAATGTATAGCCAGTTCTCCCAGCACCATTTGTTGAAATGATTGTCTTTTCTTCAGTGTATGAGTTTGGCTCATTTTTCAAAGATTAATTGACTATAGGTGTATGGGTTTGTACCTGTATCTTCTGTTCCACTGGTCAATATGCCTGTTGTTGTGCCAATATCATGCTGCTTTTACTACTATTGCTCTATAATATAATTTGAAGTCTGGGATTGTGATGCCTCCTGCATGGTTCTTATTGCTGAGAATTGCCTTGGCTATTCTGAATCTTTTCTTTCTCCATATAAAATTCATGATTGATTTTTCTAGGTTAATGAAGAATGTCATTGGTATTTTAGTGGGAATTGCATTAAATCTATAGGTCACTTTTGGCAGAATGGCCATTTTGATTATATTTATTCTGCCTATCCATGAGCACTGGAGATCTTTCCATCTTCCATTGTCTATTTCAATTTCTTTCTTTAATGTTTTATAGTTTTCTTTGTAGAGGACTTTTACATCTTTGGATAGGTTTATTCCTATGTATTTTATTGGTTTTGAGGTTATAGTGAATGGAATTATTTTCTTTTTTTCATTGTGGATTCATGTTGGCATATAGAAAGGCCACTGATTTCTTTAGGTTGATTTTGTATCTTGCAACTTTGCTGAATTTCAGCTTCAGAAGTCTTTTGGTTGAGTTCTTTGTGTCTTTTAGATAAAGGATCATGTCATCTGCAAGAACCTCAAAAGTAAGCCTACAGAATGGGAGAAGATCTTTACCAGCCACCACTCTGATAAAGGGCTAATATCCAGAATATACAAAGAGCTCAAAAGACTCTACACTTGCAAAACAAACAACCCAATCAAGAAATGGGCAACTGAACTGAACAGACACTTCATAAAAGAAGAGATACAAATGGCCAATAGATACATGAAAAGATGTTCTACATCAGTAGCCATCAGGAAGATGCAAATCAAAACTATGCTGAGATTCCATTTAACCCCAATCAGAGTGGCAGGCATAAAGAAATCAAATAACAATGCTGGTGAGAATGTGGGGAAAGAGGAACTCTGTTGGTGAGAGTGTAAACTACTTCAGTCGCTATGGAGATCAGTGTGGGGATTCCTTAGAGAATTGGGAATAAATCCACCATAAGATCCAGCTCTACCACTCCTGGGTATTTTTCCAAAGTGGCTGAAACCAGAGAACTACAGTGACATATTAATTATTCACTGCAGCACAATTCCTAATAGCCAAAATATGGAACCAACCCAGGTGTCCATCAACAGATGAATGGATTGCATAATTATGGGAAATATACAAAATGGAATTCTATTCAGCTACAAAGAAGAACAAAATTATGACATTCGCAAGAAGATGGAAAGATCTGGAGAACATTATGTTAAGTGAGATCAGCCAAGCACAGAAAGAAAAGGGACATATCTTTTCTCTAATATGCCCAAACTAGGGAGCATTGGGGATACCAGAGGTACTCCAGATAATGGAAGGGAAATCTCAGCAAAGCTAGAATGAAAGGATAGGAGAGGAAGAAGGCTGAGGTTGATTAATGGAGGAACTATATCCAAATTAATAAAAGTATGAATATAGCATGGTTAACCTGGACACTCATTGTTGGGAGGGGGAGTGAAAAGATGTGGGGAGAGGGTACCAAGCACATTTTCAATGTATACCATTTGCAATAAAAAATAAAAAAAATCTATTTCTGATTATACTTAAATATTGTTATTTAAAAAATGTATGAAAAAATTATTCTTTGTTGTCCATCAGCCATTCTATGTGTATACATACATGTGCATACCTGTTTGTATCTGTCATGTATATACATGCACATATCTGTATATGCACATATATTTATACCATATATTGTATATAATATGTATGTAAGATATATACATATTTGTATTACACATGTATATCTTAATATACATACAAAAACATAAATATGCACATATATACATATACACATATCTGTATATTAGTTTTTATCTAATGTCATGACAGTATGAATTCTTTCTCTGATGAAAACATCTGTGACCTGGAGTTTTCTAGAAATATACTATACCTAAACATTCTATTTCAGAAACAAATAATTCAATAATTTATGAGCATGTCACATATCACTTTCTAGAAATACTTTCATTTAAAAGACTATAAACTTATGCACAACGAAGAGATTATTTATATTTTTGGAAATTTTTGTGTCTATTGATAAATTAAGTTCTAGATGATAAGTCAGAAATTGTGAGTTTAACTTATTTTCTTGGATCAAAAATTGCCAAGTCATTTTTAAATAAGTTTGGCCTAAATTAGCACTTTAAATATCTATAACTGTAAAAATAATTCTATTTTTACACTTAAAATTAGTAAAACAAAAGATAATTGATTTCAGTTTTAGCACAGTAATTAAACTAAAGTCAAATTCACACTCATTTTAACCCTTTGCTAACATTTTTTACATCATTACTTTTATAATATTCCAAATATGCTAATTCTTATGCTTTATAATTTACATATTTCATTGTATTGCATTTGTCTTTGAAAAGTTTTCTGTAAAATAAAATCTTTGAAATGTTACATGCATAGATGTATTTTCATAGGAGTTTAATAAAAGCTTATCATTATAATAATTATTTTATATATTCTTGACACAAGTTTAAAAGAGAAAGAGAAAAAACACATTTTGTATTTAACATATGAAGTTTTACTAGATTTTGCTCTCTATCCTTTTCTTTTTCTCTAGTTTCTTTATGGGTTAAAGACATGTACAATTTGTAGACATCAAATGGTAATATATTTATATTCAAATTATTTAGAAAGTAATTATTTTCATGCTTCCAAGGTACAAAATTATTAAGCCCAACTTTTATTTCTTCTGAACATATGGAAAAGCTAAGCTATTGTAGCAAAATGACGAGGTGTCCACTACTGACTTTTAGTTGTATAATCATTATATTATATATCACTGGTTGGTAAAAGAAAATCAATATGAGGCACAGCTGGGCTAATGATATAGTTCCAGCCCAAGTCTAATGTCTTGAAAATCAAGAGACCCAACATTATAAATTGTAGTCTTTGATTTCAAAGGCAAGACAAGATTTCTGTTTCAGCTTGAAAGATACATCTTTTACTCTATGTTTTCTTTTTTTTCTACTTACATCATCAATTGATTAAATGGCAACTAGTCATATTGGGGAAAATCACCTCATTTACTTGGTAAAGCAACTCAGATGCAAATATTTTCCAAAAATATCCTCACAGAAACATTCAGAAATAACAATAATTTATCTGAGCGTCCTGTGTACCATTTAATCTGACATATGAAATTAACTGTTTCTGTTTAGAATATATGTTTTTTGGTCTCCATGTTAGAAATTGAAAAATATCAAGATACCCAGTAATAGTGGGTGAGAGCACATTTTGTGGTGGTTGGTTCCTTCGATTTTTGTCTCAGCCTTTCCACTTGTGGGAAGGTCATCACAGAAAATTCCATGTCTCATTTTAAAAGATAGAGTCTCAATCTCAAAACCAGTGATGAGTCTACTGTTCCCAAAGGACTATTGTGAGTTTAAATGAGCTAATCCATTATAATGGATGTTTTATATGATTAGCATAGTATACTTCTTTATCAAATTTACTCAAACAAATAGTATAAATAAGGAATTAAGCACATTGAACTCTTTTTCACAATGTTAAATAATTAAATGTTTGCCTCTTAACTACTGATCAAATTTTCCTAGAAATGTCCAAACCACCACAAGTCAATATTTAATTTTATAATTTAATTTACATGACTTGGATAAATTATATTTATCAGAAATGCTTTTCAGCAGTTAAAAAGCATTTAGTTTTATTGCAATATGTATATTATTTTCAGTTATAGTTGCTACAACACTAAAACTGTCTAATGCTATGAAATATAATAATTATAGTCATTATTATCTATTTATATAAATACATTAGTGGTGTTTTATTTGACATAAATTGTACAGTGCTGGGGTCCAGCCCTAGCAAGAGTCGGGGGTCCGCGAGCGGTGGAGTGAGGAGTCGGCGAAGTTCGGCGGAGAAACAGCACACAGACGCAATGGAGAGTGGAGCTGCTCTATTTACTTTCGGTTTTGGCAAGCTTTTTATACTTTCTTTTTTGGCTACATTCTACTCTTACAATTTTTTCTAGAAATAATCCATCAGTAAGTATACAAATAACTAATACATCAAGGCAAGGTGACAGACGGCCAGGATCCTTTTTAAGGGAACATTTTCTCTTACAAGCAACCATGGAAAAGATCAGAAGTTTATAATTAACTACTAATATAATATCAAAATAATATCCTATGCTAAGCATTATACTTTTTGATTAATATATATCATTGTTTTTTAATCAATAGGCACTACTAAGGAGAGGAACATTTTGTACTTTCCCATGTCCTAAGGCTGTGCCTGGGTACCCATCTATTCTGCTGCTGTTGATGTACCCATTGTACAACCAAAAGGGAGTAGGGTTACTGGGGGGTCAGTAGGCACTCTACCATAGCCTACCTCTGATTAAATATGCTGGCTTTTTAGAATTCATGACAGTGGGAACAACTTGTCTTGGATCTCTTTTAGGTATATTGTTAATATTGCTTGGGAAAAGCCTGGGGAGGATCGGTTGCCTTTAAGGCTTGTTCTGCTTGTTATTGTCTGAGTCTATAGAATTCTTGTTAGATCAGTTATTTGGAAATTTAGGTGGAAATCATACATAAATGTTACAGTTTCAGGGAGTAAATCTTGAATTATTTAAAACAATTTGAAGCCATTAATAACATGAGTCTCAGGTATCTTTTGGTAACAAAGCCAATTCCAGAAAATCCCCAAATCCCCATGCCTAATACTATTCCCCAGAAGGAGATGCCGCGCGCCTGTTCCAGGGAATGTCTGCCGTGCAGTATTCCAGATAAAACGAGCCTTGCTCAATTTTAGACTGGGGGAAAAGGCGCGGCAGTACAGTTTAAAATTTTTCTTTTATTTTACTCAACTCTTTAAGCTAAGTTTTATTAGAGCACCATATACTTTAATGTAGAAATATTGTTATTGATATATTTTGTTCTTTGTATCTATAACTCTATTTATTTGGGGGAAAGGAGTGCTTCGGATTGAACTAGGGGCCTTCTACCTCCGGGGTACACCACAGACGTTTTAATTTTGAAACAGATTCTCCCTAGGTTACTGTGTTCTGGCCTAAAATATGCAATCCTCCTATTTCAGCCTACCATATATAGGAATTACATGTGTGCAGCAGCATAGTTGGCTAGCCCCTCTGAATTTTGAAAAAAATTAGGATGTTATTACATTATTAATTCTTAGTACCTACAGCAATTAATCATTGCATGATAACTAATATAAACATTATTATTAATCATATCAGTTTATAAACATTGATAAATAAAATTGATTATTATTGGAAATATCTCTTTATGTAATACATTGAAGCTTTTAATTATATCAAACCTATCATCTATGAATGACTTATGAATTTATAGAAAGAGAATTTAACATCCATTCTCTTATTATTTGTTAGCTCATCTATATACAGCAGATTTTGAATAAAACAAACAGATGGGGATAAAAATATTATTCTACTAATGAGCCTCAAGTCTTTGTACTCTTTTTGAAGGTTCTTCTTAAAATCTTGTTCTAACCTGGCATGGTGGCACATGCTTGTAATCACCGTGCTTGGGAGGCAGAGACAGGAGGATCACACTGGTTCGAAGCCAGTCTTTCTCTGGCTTAAGAGACCCTGTTTCCAAATAAAAAAGGTATAAAATAGGTCTAGGAGTGTAGACCGGAGGTAGAAGGTTTTCCAGGAACCCCAGTGCCACCCAAAAAAAAATAATAATAATAAAAAAATCTTGTTCTAAATTTTCAACAAATATGCTTCTTAATGTATAAGCTAAAAATTTGCAAGAATTTGTCAATTTTAATAAAAAAATTTTAATCACTTAAGTTTTGAATTTATTTTTATCCTATCACTAAAATTAGTTGTTTTCTCAAAATCAATGATAGTTTGATTAGTTTTTCATAACACTTTGATGATATGTTTAGACATAGAATGCTCCCTGAAAAGCAAGTCTATTAAAGTTCAGAGTTGACATAGTTAAGTCATGAGGGTTGTAATCTCATTAATAGATAAATCCATTAGAATGGATTTATTAGTGGTATCCAAGGCTGGTGGGGTGTGGCTTGAGAAGCTGAATCTCTGAAAATATAGCTATAGAAATTGTTCCTGTGTCTTTGAATCCCCTTGCTTGCTTGTTCTTCTTGCTTCTGGCCTTCATTATATGAAGAGCAAAGACTTCACGTGCTCTCCCTCTCTCTGTTTCCTGCTGCATGCCCTCAGATTCATAGGCTCTGGCTTCTCACAGACTAAACTCATCATCTCCAAGTAACTATGAGCAAATTTCTTCTGTCTCAATTGTGTTATCAGGTCTTTTGGATTATAGCAGTAAGACATTTTGCTGAAACACATGGGTATTTATAATTTTCTGGAGCAATCTCCCCAATATGTTTAGTACTAGGTAAGAAGGGCTTTCTTTTTTAATCCAGGAATATTTTGCCTCCATGCTACACCTTATCCCTTTTATATATTTAATTTGAAACAGGGCCTCACTAAGGTACTGACGGTCTTGCTAATTTGCTGAGACTAGCCTCAAAACTGTCATCATCCTGTCTCAGATTCCCAAGTACTGTGGGGGTACAGGCATGTGCCACCATGCCCAACTTATATAAGTATTTTATTTTGAAAGATTGTGAAACTTTTACTATAGAATATTAAATTGATTTACATGCAAAAATTAAAATCTTTAAATTAGAACTTAATGCCCTTAAACTATTTGTTCTCATATACCTGAATGCTTCCAGATATTTCAGTAGGCACTCAAAGCCCAAGTGGTACACCATTGATCTAAAGAATGAGACAATGAGATAATGTATGAGCAGATATTTTCACAATAGATATCTTGGCTGTTCCTTTTTGACTTCTGTTTCTGTTCTCCTTCTTAGATAGAAATTTTAGAGACACACTGTAGAAATTTTTAAAAAATCAGCATCTTTGCAAAAAGCTGATATGTTATTTTAAAATTATTATCTAAAATTTGTTAGTGCTGTAGCCTTACCAAGGCGGCATATTCTCTTGGGGTATGATCTCTTTTGTGTACAGAACACTTTCTTATTTTAATTTCCTACATAATTTAAAACTTGATGAATTGATTTCATTAGCACATTAAATCTGCATAGCACTTACATTGCCCATTTCTCTTAACATGAACTAAAGTTAAAAAAAAAAAAAAACAACTCTGCTCTGTTGTTGTTTGAGATTTCATTTGGGTAGATTGGGTTCTGACTGATTGCCTGCTCTTCATTACCTCATCACAAGTTGCATTGATTAAGATTAAAGTAGCTATACTTATATCTTTTCAACATCTTATTTAAAGCTTATTTCAAACTTTTATTCATTTTAGAAATTGTGCATTATACACAGTTGGAAATAGTTTCCAAAAATTCTTTCAGCATTTAATGTATTCAGGAGCTCTTGATTTTCACCTTGCCCAGCCTATATCCTTTCATCTAGGGCATTTTCTAAACATCAGTTGTAATCTCTACCATTAAGTGATAGTTGCATAGAGATGATAAAAGCAAAGATCCATGGTCCATCTTATAACGGAAGAGGTAATTTCCCTTCCCCATGAACTGAACTGTACCTTTATGCAGATTGGTCTCCATTTAAACGGGTGGCTATCAAAAGGAGAACTTATAAATTGAATTATCACAGTCCAATATTTTTTCTAAAGTTATAAATCAGAGAGTACTTTACTGATTTGAGGAAACAGACTGTGAGGCTTTGTATACATATTGTGCCTTAAACATCTCATGTGTATACATCTTAATGGTCTTTTTGACAATTAGTAAAATTATTTTCCTCTTGTATTTGCTTTATATCTTGCTTTACAAAGTTATGAAGTTCACAGCGTTATACCTAAATATAAGAATACTGGGCCATTTGCTTTTAACCATTTTTGCAGCAATAAAATCATCCGATTTTATGATTTTAATCCATGTTCAACATAAAAATATCTGAAACCAAGGGTGCTGGACCAGCTCTAGGGCATGTATTTCCCTTTAACAGGACAAAGACCTTTGAAAGCCTTTCCTCCTTGATCCCCTCTGCACTCAATTCATTTGGGCTACTATCTGAATTTAGGGCAAATGTGGGAGACTTTAGTCACCATCTGATCCAGCAGAGGTGGGGTGAAGTTAAATGTTACTGTCTGATAAGCACTGTAACTCTTAAGTATACCCAAAGGTTTCACATCTATTTGTTCCAAGGACACAGCATAGTCCAAATGACCTTCACCATAACTTCTTTCCTATTCATTAGGCCACTTTTCTTAAACCTAGAAGGTACTAATGACTTGATTGGCCTGAGGGCACGTCTGAAAGGAGAGCAGTGGAGCTTTTGTACACCTGGACAGGGGAATGTAAGGTGTTAGATGGCGTGGGGAAGTTTGAGGGCATTAGAGAACAGTAGGATCAAGAAGAGCTGGGATTTAAGGTTAATCTTCTTGACAGAATTGTGTGCTTATATCTGCCTCCTTGCACGTGTAGAAGTTCTTTTGTGTGAGTATGTGTATGTGGGCACTATGCTTGTGATATTTTTCCTCACTTAACAAAAGTTTTCTCTCAAAGTATAGCAGTATTCTTTACAAGAATATGTGAAAATCATTTCGACAACAGGTTAATGTATTATTCGGAATGAACTATTCTGGCCTTCTGACTGAAATAAAGGGACCATAAGCATCTCAGCTGCTTGTGATTATGTCACTCATTTTAAGTGTCTTGAAAGTTGTGCAGGACTTCGGCTGAGTCCTCAATGGCAGTGTTAAGAGTCTAGCCTCTGTTTCCTTTTTATGGAAGAGCACGGCTCAGAAATCTGTGCTGACTCCACTCTGTAGGAGCTTAAAGAAGGAAGAAAACTGTTCAGTGATTGGACAAAATGGGTACATTTCTTCTAAATAATTGGAGGCTATTTATAGAATGTAATTTTTAATTTTTGTGCCTATTATAACAACTCAAGGCCAAAAATAAACACAGAATAAATACTTTTGAGTATATATGCTAGTGTTTTAATGGTAGTTTTTTCTGATAAATGTGATTATTTTAAATAACATTGTTGAAAAGAAAATATCTTTAAGAAATTAAACTAATTTTAAAATCGTGATTAATTTATCATGGTCAACATCAACCATTTCCCATCATAATGAAAACACCCATGAGTGGCAACCTGAATAACTAAATTTTTTGTGTATTATAAAATAAAAAGTAATAATATAAGTAGATTTATCAAATACTTATTATTTGATATATATTGCGTTATGGTATCTGAACATTACCTAGATTATATCATTTAATTATAATAAATCCCTACCATGTTATTGGGATTTGCTTAAAGTCTAAACTGAGCCTTGGAAGATACTGATAAATCTAGGATAGACATCCCTAAGAAACACTTAGCTACATCTCAGAAAACGAGATGTGGCTTATTCATTTTAGACAATATTTAATGGAACATAAATGAAAAGGAGAACAATTAAAATGACACTTAAAATGAGAGCCGTTTTTGCTTCTACCTTTCCTTCTTCCTTTTTTTTTCTTTCTTCTTTTGAAATAACATTTTCTTCCTCTATTACTAATTTGGTTTCTAGGTACAGGTCATAAGAGTACTGAAAGCAATCTCTTTGTCGCAGATATGTTTTAGTGAGTCTATATGATGTTATAATTTGTAAGTTTAGGTCAGGAATCTTGAAGAAACAAATTACATTATATTTGATAAAAAATAAAAAAGAATGAATTATTGAAAATCACCTTTTCCTAGATTTGTTGATTCATAGTAGAGAAAATTATTTTGCATATTTTATTGAAGGTTAGTCATTATCAAATTATTCAATTTAGGGATTAGAAATTGGGGCATTTTACATATTCAAGACCATAATATTTTCTGGTTGTAATATAATTTTTCACTCAATGCAATCATGATGGATGCAAAATTAGGACTTTCTTTATATGTGAGAAGAGGTTCAGGTACAAGAAGGAGGTTGTGTTCACAAGATTTTTAACGTAGGTACTGAGTCTGAAAATTAAAAAAAAAATGATCAACAGAGACAGACTGTAAAAATTCATTGACACTGAAAAGGCAATCAAAAACTACTTTACAGAGCCCCTTCCTCACTAAAAGCATCAGTCTTGATTAATTCTCATACCAAGAAGTCAATCACACAATCAGTGTTTGCTGAATATCACCTCAGGCAAAGATACAATAAGAAAATCTTGGATGTATGATCCAAGGCAGAAGTTCTATTTAAAAAGACAATCTTTTAGCACACAGCACTTTGTTTCTTTTTTGTCATTTGAAATATTCAAAATGAAATTATTCATATACTGGTAGTGAGAAAAAAGGGATGTCTAAAAACACATGTTCAGTTTTTCTATATCAAAGCACCATTATCCTATTTCAGAGGTGGTGTGAAAACAAAATATTAACAGGGATTTCCCGTGAGTTTCTAGTGAAAAGATTAGGTCACACTTACATATAATTCAGAAGCAGACACCTAGTAGGAACGGCAGATATTCAGGATCATATCACTCTTATATGAAGTTAAAGATTAGAAAATCAAGGTTTCTTTTTTTATTTTTCAATGAATTATTAACTCAGATGCTTTACTGGTAACTAATAATTGTCATTTGTCAAAAATCTCTTTACTTTTATTGGAAAGAGTAATAAATTATACTGAAAATTCACTTTATTGCCCCAAATGTACTAGAATTATATTTTATATCCGCCTTTTGACAGCTGGTTTCAAAGATGCTTAAGAAGTTTTATGAAAACCTCACACTGACACATCCTCTAATCACACCCACATTTAGCTTCAGAAACCACTGTCCTCCAGGAAACTATAAGTTTTAATCTTGTAAATTTACCTCTAACAGAAAAGTATAAGAGATTGGAAATAGTATTATACTAACCTTCTCTCTATACACTATTAAAAGACAACAAAAAAAACCAGTAAATATGTTTCTTCCTGATTCTCACACTCAATACTTTAACTGTGTAACCATCACATCAAATCTGTATTTTTTGTTTTATCTTGCCCTCCACATTTATGCTTAATTACCATGGATATGATAAAATTTTATTGAAAAGTTAAAAAAGCAAAGTTATTTTAATTCAAAAATGCTACATTAATGCAGCATACCATTATATCCCCTATAACTTTTTTTTCTGTATACCCATATATCTTTTCTGAACTTTAGTATTCCTTGGAGTTAAAGGGTCTTTTATGCATAGATGAGATGGATGGCCCTGAGAATCTAAAAGTTAAGGTGATTATTAATTTTGGCCCAAATTCTCACACTATATTTCTAGGAGAAATCTGAGCCAATATGGTAATATTCATAAGGTGGAAGTTCAACCTGAGCAAGAAATTTATTGTATACATATTCAATCACTAAACCTACAGTTTGACAGAATAATGAGTTAGATTCTACATTTCAAAAATGGCATTGCATACCAAGTATAATTCTAAATTTATTCCAGAAACCTTGAGCTCAATAATTTAATAGCAACATTACCTACTAATTGAAACTAAGAAGATTTAGCATGCTGCCTTTTGGTTTTACTTACACAGGGCAAATTATTTACACCACTTGTCTCCAATTATGTAGGCGGCCTTCTAAAGGAAGAGTGGCTTTTACGTTCTCCTCTGGGAAAATAATAATGTAAAGTATAAATTCAGACTCAAAGCTCTGTGCTATACAACTATTCTGAGTAATACAAACTATGAAATTTGATCTTAAGAAATACATAATATTTTGGAAAAAATAAAGAGTATTACGGTATTGCTATTTTTCATACCTAAAAATTGTGTGCTATATATCCCATTGTCATTGAACTTGTAGCTATCTGAAGAATAATTCCATCTTATAGAGCCGTGAAAGACTGAGGATGACTATTCAAAGTGGTGTGGAGAAATTAAACATGACCTGAAGCAGGAAAGGAAAATACTATAAAAATTAACAATATCCTTTCTATTGTACCATTTTGGTAAAACTGATTCTAAACCAAGAGAGTTACCGATAGCACATGGTTGCTATGACATCACAGTGTATACCAGTGCTGTGAGTTTATAATTGCCTTTGAATTATCTTAATTTTATTTTTTTCAGAACTTTTTAGATTGATGTGTTAAAATTTTTACATAATTAAGATAAATAATTATGTACCTATTCCCTTGTAAATATCTAATTTTAAGTGTGTTACTAAGCATTTACTAGTTTTCTAAGGAATCTGAGTCTTGTTTGTTAGTGATGATATGTTGAGATAATGGAATATTCTTCAGTTTTTATATGTTTTGTGTATTTGCTGCTGTGATACGCATATTTAGTTTTAAAATAAAATAAAATAAAACAAAAATATTAGACTATTAGTATAA
This sequence comes from Muscardinus avellanarius, assembly GCF_963383645.1. Lineage (NCBI taxonomy): Eukaryota > Metazoa > Chordata > Mammalia > Rodentia > Gliridae > Muscardinus > Muscardinus avellanarius. Next base: position 23,353,302 of record NC_137790.1, on the reverse strand, counting down.
ATATATTTTGGTAAGAAAGATTATAAAAATAAAATTATTTAAAATTGTGTTTATATAAACATTTTATATAAACAATTATAACTGGTTATAAAATATCTGTTTTACACAATGCAATGTTTTTAATAATAATGAAATTTAAGTCCTGCTTATACTTTTCCATATCAATTTTTGCAATCATATAAAGTCCTTTGTATAAGATTCTTAATAAAGTATTAAATAATTAAAACAGTTTTAGTTAAGATGTTAAGATAAATTTGAAGACACCTTCTTATTTACTTTTTTATTTCCTGTATATGTGTGTCAGTGGAAAAGTGTTATTCTAACTAAAGCTTATTGGATAGGTACAAAAATATGTTAGTATAATAAAATGGAGATTGGGATTCCAGAATAGTGAAAATTAGGTAAAAATATATGGATACTGAATGTATGATTAATAACAAGAATAAAAAGATGAGGTGGTCTGCTAAGGTTTTCTTAAGAAATTAGTGAATTATGAAAGATGAGTAAAAAATGATCTATTTTGAAATTCAGTTTTTCTTAATGTTTTGTTTTTTGGGAAAGGGGTATGTCAGTAAATATTTTGTAGGTTCAGTGATTTATGCATATTGATGCTATGCCACTATTGGATAGAATATGTGGATATTCTAGGCCTAATATCCCAATCAACTATATAGACATTTTCTAATAGGAAATTAGAAGAACATAATTTATACCTGTTGATAATTATGGTGCTTTACCTTAGGATTAATGATACAGCAGAGATGTAAAAGTCATACGGTATATATGTACTCATAGAATAGATTGAGAGAAAAAAAATAGATGCTAATTTTCCTCATCTGAGGAAAAAGCAGAAATAATTTAAAATTTTATCAAATTCTATTCTCTGATTTTCAATATATGCCCAATTTCAAGTAAGCCAAAGAAATGGATGAAAATAAAAAACTAATGTGTGACAATAATAAGTTTTATTTTACATTTTATGCTACTCTAAGATGATACATACAATTATGTGAGACATGGTTAAATAGAATTGATTGGAAAAGAGGCAAGACAGATATGGAATTGGGAGTACATAGTCAGGAAGTCAAGTCACTAAAAAATTGTTTTCTTTACTGGACTAAGCTCACATTCTTTCTTACTAATCACTAAATCAGTCTAAACTGGGTATATGCCAAGATTTTTCACATTCTGTGACACAGAGCACTGGATAGATAGATAGATGATGGATATATATCTAATATATAATTGAAGATATTTATAGAAAGACAAAAACTACCTTTGAGATTAAACTCTCATTTTTACAACTATAGTTTATTATGCACCTAGTGTCATTATGCACTGGACATAAAGAGAAGTATACCTGTACTTAATAGATTGATGATTCTCTAGCATTTAGCATTTTATATTATACATATTAACAGTGAAAAGCATTGAAAAACTTCATCTACATGAATATACTTCAGACTTAGATTACCAAAGTATGAAAATATGACATACATAATAATGGATAACTAAAACCAAACGTTTAATAACAACCGTAGGAGTTTGGAGAAGATTTATTTATTGTGTTCTGAAACAACTGAGTGAAACTCTGGAAAAAAAGAGAATTAAATGTTACAAAAACAAAGTTTCTACGCCGGGCGTGGTGGCGCACGCTTGTAATCCCCGCGCTTGGGAGGCGGAGACAGGAGGATCGCGCAGGTTCGAAGCCAGCCTCTCTGGCTTAAGAGACCCTGTTTTCACATTTAAAAAAAGTATAAAAATAGGTACTGGGAGTGTAGCCTGGAGGTAGAAGGGTTTCCAGGAACCCCAGTACCACCAAAACAAAAAACAACAAATAAACAAACAAACAAAAAACAACCAAAAAAAGTTTCTAAAAGAAATTATGAGTGAAATAAAGAATGAAACTCTTAAAATCAAATATTTAGAGTTCAAAATAAGCTGGAGATGTGCTCAGAGTGTCAAATATTTATATGTTAGAATACTGAAGAAAACTGAGCCTGGCATCCATTCTCCTTATTTTATATTCATGTCTTTCCCCAACTGACTTTTTCTGTTTTTCTTCTGGTCTCCCATTTTGCTTTATTTTAGCATTTTGGAATAAATGGAACCAAATATTCTGTCTGTACTTCACTATTTTCATGTTTTTCAAAAATGTAAAGATGGAAGGTCACTGCTAGCTTAGCATTAGGTAAATTCCGTAGGAAATGAAGAGGCTTTTTTCAAGCCACATTAATATCAAATTTTAAGTCAGATGCCGGGCATGGTGGTGCACGCTTATAATCACCAGGCTTGGGAGGCGGAAATAGGAGGATCTCGCTGGTTAGAAGCCAGCCTCACTGGCTTAAGAGACCCTGTTCCCAAATAAAAATATAAAATAGGTCTGGGAGTGCAGTCCGGAGGTAGAAGGCTTTCCAGGAACCCCAGTAACACCAAAAAAAAAAAAAAAAAAAAAAAAAAAAAAAAAAAAAATTAAGTCAGAGCGTTAATGGATTATTGGTGGTGTTTTTTTTTTAATGAAGATTAAATGTGAGATTCTTAATTAAAAAAAAACTCAACTAGAAATACAAGAAAATTTAATTTTAAATAACTATCCTAAGCCAATAACTAAAACATCCTGAAAATGGAAATCTCACTTCTGGATAATCAAAAATAATAAATGCTTTGAGAAAGACTAAAAAATGGAGGAGGCTGTAAGACAAATTAGTAATGTGTTTCTTGACTAGAAGCAAAAGGAAGGATTACTTTTTAACAGATCTCTGATTAATGCACACTAAAAAAAAAGGAGCACCAGAAACACAAAACACTTGCGCTTTCAGTAGAGCTCTTCCTATTTAGTTTGAACATTTAGAACTCTGCAAGAGAATAAATAAGTCAAGCTGTGGAGGAAACAGCTGATAATATAACTGATTATACTGAGGCATGATTTGTTCAAGCAGATAAGAATTTTTATTGAGTAATTTTCAAAATTGATAAATATTATTTCAGGCTCCTAGACAATTCTTATCCTGTCTAGTTTTAATTCTGTACTGGATTACCAACTTCTCTCTAAAAATATGGTGTGATCGTTCTCAGGTGGCATCTTAAAAGCTAAGAGTATCTGCATATGTTGCAGAAGCTTTTGAAAAATTTTTTTTCATCTAGAGTTCCTCCTATGACCCATTTATAACACGCCAATAAAAAAATGAAAAAAATGAAAAAAAAAGAATTTTTTGCCCCACCCGGAAGGACCCTGAGGTCCGGGCCGCCTGGCCCCCGACCCTGGGCGGATGGACAGGAGCTGGCAGGGCACCCTTAGGAGACCCCCTCCCCACCTGGAAGGACCCTGAGTTCCGGGCCGCCAGGCCCAGACCCTGGGCTCATGGGCAGGGCACCCTTAGGTGACCTCTACCCCACACACCCAGAATGAAAAAAAATTTTTTTTCATCTTTACCGAGTGCCTGAACCCCATCATCCTACCCAAACCACACACATTCCCTTCTCTTAAAAAAAAAAAAAAAAAAAAAAAAAAAGGGAAAAGAAAAAAGAAAAATATTCGAGAGAGGTTAAGATGGCTGAGGCGGCAGCTAGAATATTGGAGATGCAGACAAAACATATCCATCTGAACTGGAAATTTTGGAAAAATTCCCCGCGAAGGAGGACTGAGGCTTCTCTAAATCTTTAAGAATCCGGGACATCACCTGTAAGGAGAGAGTCTAGCTGAGACCTAGGAGGAAGGCGGTGGTGGCAGCAGTGGCCAAGTTGGCGGTGGAGACTTGTCTTTGGGAGAGGCAGACATCTAATCCAACCCACCCTGATCCTCTGAAGAAATTACCCCAAAGGTCGAATGCTACCGTCACGCATGCTTTGGAACACTGGACATTGTGCGGTATGGGAAAAGAGCTTGGGAAATATTTGAAATGGTGGAGACAGTCACATTGGCAGCGGCAAGTACTCAAGGGAGGCAGAGATCTGACGTAATACACCTGGAACTTTTGAAGAAGTTACCTCAGAGGTGGAATACTACCACCATGGACCTCGGGAATGTGGGACAACCTGCTGGGTGAAGAGGGGGCTCAGATTTGAGCCTGCTGTGAGGCAAGGCAGGTGATGGGGCCTCTTAGGCCGGAATCCAAGCCTGCCGAGGGGTTAGGTCATTGCTGGGATCAGTGAGGCCTGGACAAGAGTCCCCTGAGTGGGATCGGAACTTGCAATGCGGCATGCACAGAGAAATAGCACAGAAAATAAAATCCAGATGCTTCCCCTAATTAGCAAAAACTAGGAGGAAAGGGGTAACAGGAGGAAGTCAAGTAGTAGAAAGGGCCCTATTGAGAAGCAATTAAGGTGACCAATCAGAGGGGAGGGGATGGGGGAGTATGGAATCTCTTTAAAACTCATGAGGTGCATAAACAAATATATCAAAGATAATTACCAATTAAGCATAGGATCAAGGGAGGGGGAGGGAATGGGATGGGGATTGGATGAGGGCTTATTGGATGATATGTGCTTGTATATCCTCTCAAGTCTTGTATTCCAAAGTGATGTATGATTACAAAAATATCATATATATATATATATATAATATTCCTTCAGGACAAAAAATAATTTTTTATTGTAACCCATTGTAACCCATTACTCACTGAGAACCACTGCAGAGTATCAAATTTTGAAATTTTGGATACAAATTTAAAAAAAGAAATGTCAGTCAGTGTTTCCTTTATTTTCAAATCCTCAGATAAGCAGATCAGAATGTTGTATTGAAAGCAACCATTATCTCCTTTCTGAAATTGTTAAAATGATTGTAATGATGAATAATGAATAATTGAATAAGTAAAAGAAATGAGTAAATAAATAAAATAATAAGTAAAATGGAACTTTGCATGGGATGAATAACTGAAGCACATAAATGTATTTCCAGTGCAATTAAGAGATGGTAGAAGTATGTTGGCTTGAGATAAAAATGAGAGATGGCGGTAGAGCAACACAAAACATAGAGGTTAATGAGAAAGAAATTGTGAATGAAAGTTTCCTTCTTTTTTTCTTTTCTGAAGAGGTTCTTCAGAAAAATCATTAGTATCTACTCACCTATCTAAATCATCACTATCTTCAATAATTTTATTTTAAAAAGTAAATTGGCAGACAAAAGTATGCATGTTTTATAAACATGAATAAAAATAGAGTAAAAAGAGAAAACTTAATTTAGTGGCATTAGAAGAAATTGAGAGATGCTTAATTGAAAGATGCTTAATATTACTTGAAAATGATTTAAGAAGATATTTTATCCATTAAAATCAATCATCTTGTATCATATTAAGATGTATGACTATAATGCACAGATTTAAAAAATAAAAAACATGAGAAAGAGGGAGGGGGAGGGAATGGGGCAGGAATTGGGTAAGGGCTAATTGGGTGATGTGGGCATGGATGCTCACACCATCTTTTACTCTATTATGATGTATGACTACAATGGACTAAAAAAAAAGTTTAAAAAAATCAAAACTGTTAAAAATGAAACACAAAACAATATTGACAAAGACCAGCACACATATATAATCTCAGGTTTGAGGGAGGCTGACGCAGGAGGATTATACAACTAAGATTTACACAACTAAGTCTAGACAACTTAGGGTTAGCCTATTTCAAATAAAGATAATGAAGATTTAAAATAATAAAATATAAAAAAGCAGAGGATGGATTTCAGTTGTTGAGTGTCACAAGGGTTCAAACTGCTTGAACCCAAGAGACTACATTATGATATGCAAACTGTAAACAAACACATATAAACAATAACAATATAAAATTTGTATCTGGTATCTTCTCAGTAAATCAGAGTCTGGGAAATAGAAGAACAAGGACTTCTATATCCCTGGAAATAAAACTGTTTTTCTATAATTGCATATCCACTCAAACAGTAGCTCCAGTGGGGTAATAGTAAGAGTCATAGGCAAGGACCAAGCATTCTATAACAAAAGTTTAAATAAATAATACAAAAAATTAAAAAATAAAGGAAAGTTAGAAATGGAAATATTCTGAATGTGACCATTTAAATTTAGAATTTGCAGGGAGAAAGTCAGTGCTGAATAAAGAGGGGGCATGAATGTAAATGGCATATATCTAATCACTCTGAAAATGATCAGCATAAGCTAAAGTATGTGTGGGGCATAAATAGCAGAATAGTTTCTAGATTTTTTTTTTTTTTTGGTGGTACTGGGGTTCCTGGAAGCCCTTCTACCTCCGGACTACACTCCCAGACCTATTTTATATTTATGAAGCAGGGTCTCTTACGCCAGTGCGGCTGGCTTCGAACCTGCGCGATCCTCCTGTCTCTGCCTCCCAAGCGCGGGGATTACAAGCGTGCGCCACCACGCCCGGCTAGTTTCTAGATTTTTAAACTATAGTTTCTCCTTTTCTCAGGTTTTTCTCCTTTCTACTTATATTTTTTTTCCTAACCTATCTGATTATAAATGATTTCCCCCCTCTGGGACTTGGATTTATTAATCTTGAAGATTGATAATGGGTGAAAGTTCTTATCTATAGCTTCTACAAAGCTGACAAAGGACAAGGGCCTTATCTAGTCAGGGATCAGGATCTTCATCCTAACTGACCTAAAGGAGAAAGAGAAACTGGCCTCTATTATTCTGATAGATTCTTCACAGTTATGTCAGAAGCTAACATCACTGAAGGACAAAGTTTCAGGAACATGAAAATCAGAACATGGTTTCTCACTATGTGCCTGAAGTTTTTAATCATGCCCATCCTCCCAAGGTTGCAGTCAGAGCTGCTGAGGCAATGTTCATAAACCTGATTATTTAGTACAAAGATTCTTTCATCTGTTTTTCAATGATACAATCTCTGTTCTTTCTAAGACCAAGCTCATCAATAGATCCAAACTTTTAATCACAAAGGTTCATCTCCCCATCTGAGATTCCTGAAATGTTTGGTGAACAAAGGCTCTATAGGGAACATCTGAGGCTTGGTCAAGCTTTATTGATGAGAATAACTTGGGTATTCTGAGAAAGTCCAGGTCTCCATCTCAGCTGTGTGCCCTTACCCACTCCCTCACAAATAAGGTCTCTTAAAAAAGAACTGTAAAATTTACTTATAAAAGAAGCCAGGCATGGTGGCACATGCTTGTAATCTCAGCATTTGGAGGGCTGAACAGAAGGATCATGGTTTGAGGACACCTTCAGCTACTTAGTGAGGCTCTTTGCAAGTCAGTGAGACCCTGTTTCAAAATAAAGAATAACAAACACAGCTGTGGCTATAACTTGGAGGTAGAATGTCCCTGGGTTCCACCCTGAGTACCAAATAAATAAATAAAATAAAATAAAATAAAAAGAACTGTGAGATTTCAAAGGTGCTCTCTCCCCACTCTCCCTTGAACACGTATTCCTCACTTATCTAAATAAAATTCTATGACTCTGAAAAAATATATATTTAATTTGTTTATTTATTTTACTTACTGATTTTAGCGGTGAAAGGAATTGAACGGAGGGACATTCTACCTATGAGCTACACCCCGACTCCTGTTTTATTTTATTTTAATTTTGAAACAGGGTCTCACTAAGTTGTGTAGGACCTCACTACAAGTTGCTAAGACTAGCAGTGAACCTCCACTTCTATCTCTGCCTCCCACGTGATGGGATTTCAGGTATTCCCATTATGCCCAGGGCCAGAGATGTCATTTAAACTCAGTGTCTTGAATCTTCTTCAGGACTATCACAGAAATCATAACAAAGAATCTAAGTTGTAAGAAGTAAGATGCTTGCCTTTTACTTGCCCATCATTAAGGAAGATTTGAACTCATTGACATATACTTTCTGTTGATTATATATATAATCTTAGGACCACTTTGTGGACATCGTCTAAAAAAGACAACTATAAGTCTTGCTGAACTTAATGGGTTAAAAATAAGAGCACAACCACCTGAATAAGACAACTGTAGTTAGAAAAATGTTGTCAGGAGATAGAAATAAAAACGTGTCATTTTTAGAAAGTTAGAATTAAAGAGGTCTTAAGCATGGTAGGAAAGTTAAGGGTTACAAGTTTGGGGTTAAGGGTGTGCAGTTGAATTTGGTAACACAAACACAGAGAAAGATTATATGTATTAGATAAACTAAGACTCTGAAAGAGAGGAAAGTGAGAAACACCAAACATTTGTTCAGAACATTTTATTTGGGATCAGAGGCTTTACAAAGTTTTTCTGTCTAAGATGCTGAGTAATGATGCGCATAAGACATCCATCACGTTTCTGCAGAGAAAATTGCCAAGATTCAAGTTGATTAAGTAACATGCCAACTCTATGTAGCTGTAAAGAGATATGATGTGGGTGTAAGTACATTTCTCTTGTCTCCAAGATCACACTCGATACGCTGTACCCCACTCCTTCCGCCATAGGTCACTTCTTAAATAAAAATGCTGGGGAAGCATCCAGAACTTTTGATCTCCAATGCTTGCATCTCTCAGTGCTGTACAGTTCACACTCTGAATCAAGTAATGAGGCAGAGGACCTAGGAACAGGATTTTTAAAGAGGTCTATGTGTATCCCACTCTGTAGGGTAGGGGAAGGTGATCAGGGAGATGAGAAACCGCTAAGTGCCAAGAGGTCAGAGCTCACCAGCTCACAAGACAACAATTCAAATTAAGAATTAAAATTAGTCAAAAGTCATTGTTTTCCCTCAAAACCCAATTCTAATAAATTATAAAACAGCAAATGTGAAACCTTATTAATATATAAAAGCCCATCATCTCCAAAGAACTTCGGTAGTTATTTTCTTTCTGAGACATCCCCCCACAGCCATGTGGGAGAAGCAGTTTTCTATCTTTTCTTGACTTAAAATAAACTTACAAGTTTCTGTACCCTCACTAGTGTTTAGATTTTATTTGCCAAAATACACAAGACAAGAACTGTGTTTAGAGGAGACATCTCTGTTTTAGTCATAGTGCATTGACAGGGAAAAATAAAAAATATAAATAAAAAAAACCTTTTTCCTAGAGCTAATGCCACCTGTTTTTTTTTTTTTTTGTTTGTTTTTGTTTTTTTTTTTTTTTTGTGTGTGTGTGTGTGTGTGTGTGTTACTTGGAGTTGAATCCAGGGGCATTCAAGCTACATTCCCAGACATATTTTTTTCTTTATTTTGAAGCAGGGTCTCACTAAGTTGCAGAGAGCCTCACAAGTTGCAGAGACTGGCCTTGAACCTGTGATTCTCCTGTCTTAGCCTCCCAAGTACTGGGATTACAAACATCTGCCACCATGCCTGGCTCTGCCACATGTTCTTACAGGCCCGGGTCAGGCAGTTTGATCCCTTAGGGATTTATACTTAGATGTGTTCTGTGTTGTGTTTCCTAAATAATTGTCATCAAGACACAATCCCTGGCATACCTAAATGCATAGAAGGGTGAAAAAGAGCAAGTGGACAGAGGATAAGGCTGTCACCACCACCACCACCACCGCTGTCACTGCCATAGCAACAGGTGCTGGTGTTGAAATAGTCTGGCTACAAGATCACAGGTGGAGCTGGAATTACATGATTTCACAGAATTATGGGCACCACTCCACCTATAGGTGGAAGAAAAAGCCATTTCCCCACTGACTGATGCATTGATGCTAGCAGTGAGGGGAGCAGTAGAGTGTGCAGATGTAGCTGTATGAGGGGGTCAGATCCTGGATGATTTACTATTGATCCCCAGGCAGGGACCCCAGGCCTGGTCCCTGAAACAGTCAGGAAGCCACCTTGAACTTAGCTAACTTGCATATGAACAACTACAGCATCATATTTCCTAAGATCACCCTACCTTGCTTAGAGATCTCAGCAGAACTGAAAGAAAGAGTAGGTTCTTGGTTCACCTGGACTCTCAAAATTTAGTGTAGCTGGTTTCTGGTCATGAGAGGATTTTAGGTCCTAACCTCACATGCAGTGGTGGGAAAGTGAACATAGAAATCGTTCTACCACCTCAAACTTAATATGCACGAGAAGGGGGTGTCTGCTTTAAAGCCTCTGTTTTGCTTTGCCTAACTAGAGGCTTTCTGAGTTTCTTTTTTTCTTTTTCTTTTTTCTCTTGTTTCCTTTGCTTAGCAGGTATACAAGGTTTAATTCCTTTTGGTGTTCTAAGAAAGATGAACAGTTGTGGTGATTAGGGTCTTTGCCTGTCATGGGAATACAAGTTGTCCACCTAAATCAGTTTGATTCATTGTCACCCATGACCGAGAGACTGCCCAAGCATGGTCAGCTGTAGAGATTTTTTTCCATGACTATGTTATATAATAGAATCTGTGACAGAATATGTTCTGGTTTCTGGAAGCTCTGGATCTTGCTTCACTCTTGGCAAAAAAAGATACGGTAATTCTCCAATCTCTACCTGTTGATGCTGTTTGTTGTACTGTATATGTAATGTGTCTGTATGTTATCTACATGGTACCAAAAATTGGTGTATTAATAAATGAGCACTCATAAAACTTAAAGAAAAATAAAAAAAACCAAATGTCCTTTATGCCAGTTTAAAAATATAACATTTGATTGAATGTAAAATTTGTTAATTAGACTAAATCAAAATGTCTTTAAAATTATAAGCATATGCCTTTTTCCTAGGCAAATAGTCAAGATTATGTTTTCCTCCATAGGATGTTTTAAAATACAATGTTAATAGCTTTTAAGTTTTTCCTCTGGCAGGAAATTGTTTTAATAAATGAATAATTTTATTTGATGTCTTGATTTTCAGGGGTAATCTATTTAATTATTAAATTAAGTTGAGTAAATACAAAATGTAATAACTTTTTAAAATGCTCTTGGCTTCTTCTAATTTGGAATAACATTTAGGTCTATTGAATTGGCTTTTAAATTATTGATGTAGAAAAAAACAATCTTGTGGGATGGCTTTGTTTGGGGGTTTTTACTAAAAGACAACAAAGGTTGATGATAATTTTGTATACATTGCTTTGAAAGGAACACCTATCTATTATTTTACCTGAGCATCCTAAAAATTTGGAAGTAATGATCAGACTAACTAAATATTCCTTAATAATCTTTAGCTCATAGAGCTGCATGGAGATTTTCAAATCCTCTAGAAAAAGAAGTCAACTTTTACTGGTGTGGATACACAAAATATATTGATGCCAAGAGCTGGGCTATATACTGTTAGTTTACTTCCCTTGCTGGCTATTTCCCTGAAAAGAAACTAAACACAAATACTAAATACAATTCTCTTTGGTAAAAAAGTAAAATTCCTAATTTTTAAACTCCTAAAGGACCTTAATCCTGTTCAAAATTCTACAGACCAAAAAAGGAAATAGTAAGATAAGTTAAAAACAGCATACTTGGTCCTTCTTTAAGCTTTGTGCCACAAGAACTTTTAAATAGGTTATCTATAATAACTCAGAGTCTGCTAACAGGTGGGTATACCAAGAAGAAAAGGTTGTTAAAAAAATGGCAATATACCTAAGTTACTCTATAATATGCTAATGTGTCCATTTTCATGAAGATTGCTGAACCACCATAAGCAACTTTAAACCAAGATAACCAGGCTTTATCAAAATTTCATATGAAGGATATTTTCTTCCACAGTCTTCTAGTTTGTCCACCCACCTACAAGTATCTCACTGCAATACCTTTAGCAGCTCAAAGCAGTTAGAGCTGACATCACCCCATTTCCATAATAGCAGTTAGAGTCACTTTTCCCATGGGGGGACAGGAGACAGGCAGAAGACCTGGAAACAGGAAAGACTAAAAAAGGCCATCTTTATCATCTTCTGTGAATTAGAGAAAGGTGAGAAATTGGTGGTTGCCAGGATATCAGGGCCCACCAGCTCCAAAGATAAAATTTTAAATTAAGGATTAATATTAGTCAAAATGCGTTTGTTTCCCTAAGATAAAATTCTGACCAATCATAAAAGAACAGATGGAAAAGCTAAGTAAAACTTAAAAGTCCACTTCCTAGAGTTTTGGTGGTTACTATCTTTCAGGGACCAACCTTGTGTGTTGGGGGGGGCTGATTTGTCTGTATCATTTTCTGACTTAAGCTTGCATATTTCTATAATCTCACTACTTCTTGGACTTCACTTGTCAGATTCCACTGTAGAAGAACCCAATAAGGAGGTACTCTTGTTTCAGTACTGTTAAATTAGGCAATAAAAAATGAAAAAAAAAAGAACTATTAAAGCTTAGAAAGAAAAAAGGAAAGACAAAGAAAGAAAGGAACTCATTCTTATTATCAAAACTCTGGAATGTAGCATGAAAAGAATATTATTGCAACTACAACTATAAAAAAAATCACAAAACTAAAGGTAATCATAAACCCACAGTACAACCCAGAGCTTAATAATTTTCCAAGCTTTAGAATAATAAAGATATTAAGTTGGTCTAGAGGGGAAAAATTAGACAATATTTTCTTTGAAAATGTATGTGGCATTAAAGTGGACATTTGAAATAAGAATTATACCTTTGTGGTTATGCAAAGATCTGTATAAAAAATAATATATGTTAGGCCGGGCGTGGCGGCGCACGCTTGTAATCCCTGAGCTTGGGAGGCAGAGACAGAAGGATGGTGCAAGTTCGAAGCCAGCCGCGCTGGCTTGAGACCCTGTTTAAAAAACAAACAAACAAAAAAAAGTATAAAATAGGTCTGGGAGTGTAGCCCTGAGGTAGAAGGGCTTCCAAGAACCCCAGTACCACCACAAAAAATATAAGTTTATATTTATGTACATTACCATATATAAAGACATATGCATATATACCTTATATATGTTTACAGATTTATATTTAAGCTTGTAGTTAACATATATTCTTGAAAACATTTCAAGTTTTAAAATTATTCTCAAATATATTATTTGTAAACTATTGTTGCAATCGAATTTTAAAATCTCCCTATCTTTTCCATATTATAATATCAAGAACATTTAGAAAAAAATAATTTTTCATAGTTTTTGTTATTGTACAAGTTATACATAAAATTTTTATAAGAATTGTCCATTGATAATTAAGTGTCAGAATTTCTGTTTTCTTTTACCAACAAAATTTATTACATTGATATTTTTAAAAGAACCATTCAAAGGAGTATGTACATACGTAGATTTAATTTTCACTCTTGTACTTTAAATAATTTTAAAACTTTATAAAGTAGTTTCTTTTTCCTGAATTCAGTTGGCTTTGTTAGTAGTACTCTGTTGGAATCTTCCCTGGAGATAGCAAATATGCAAATTTGCAGAAATTCTTGTATTTTATCTATGTTACCATAAGGGATTATTGGGATAAAGTGCCAGAATATCAACATTTTTATCATACTAAAACATTACAAAACTGTATCTGTAATGGTCATTTTGCATTTGTGTTCTGCTTTGACTTTGCATATGCATTAACTTATATAATAACAAAAACCAGAAGAAAAGATGAAACATTTTTGTCACCTGATATTTTTCAGATAAAATTTTAACTCAGTTTATGTTTTTAAATATTAAGGGGAAGCCGGGCATGGTGGCGCACGCTTGTAATCCCCGCGCTTGGGAGGCGGAGACAGGAGGATCGCGCAGGTTCGAAGCCAGCCGCGCTGGCATAAGAGACCGTGTTTCAAAAATATAAAATAGGTCTGGGAGTGTAGCCCGGAGGTAGAAGGGCTTCCAGGAACCCCAGTACCACCAAAATAAAAAAAAAAAATTAAGGGGAGTATATTTAAGACTAAAGTAAAAGGTTTATTTACAGCTTGGGCTTTACATAGGCTAAACTGAATTTGGAGTAGATCCTATTTATTTATGTATGTATTATTACATTTTATATAATATTGGGAGTTCTTGGAATAAAAAGGCTTGAAAACTATTAGGGTGCAAATATAAAAAATGCAATTAAGATAATTTAAAATGGCATTTTAAGGTTTGCTTTTGGCTCAAGATCTGGACAGAAGATTATGGATGATTTCTTGATAAATATCTGTGAAAGAAATTAAAAAATTATGAAATTAATTTTATACAGAGAAGGTTATTTGTGATTCAAGAGTTCAGTCTGGAATATGTGAGTTTGAAATCACAAGGAAATAGCCACAGAAATAGTCTTTTCTTTCAGGTCCCAGCTCTAGAGGCTGAAAAGGATAATGCTTTCCTCCTAAGTCTCAGGGAAGTGTTAAGAAATTGGCAGCATGGCAATAGTGGACTATACAAACAATTTCCAGAGGATAACTGCTTTTCAAAGAACTCACAAGACAGAGTTCCAAGATGGATATTTTAGATTTTGTGTGTGTTCAGCTACCAGTTTCATTACCCAATGCATATATATAATATGAACATTCCAACTAAAAAGTATAGGGTTGATTAATTACTACATGAATGATTAAATATAAAATACAAGAAGACAAGCACTATTTTATGCCAGAAATGTTATTAAGCAACGATAACTAGAATATAGCATATATTATTAAAATAGGTTTAACAGTTTGTCTATGCATAAATGTAAAAGCTCTGAGTAATGGAATATACTTTAATGGTGGAAAATAATAAGACAAATTAGTTTAAGTTATATCTATGTATATGTATATATAAATGATACAAAGTTTTAAAAAACAAAATATTTAAAGAACTAGTATAAATCAACAGGTAAAAGACAAACTTTCTAGTGAAAAACTTGAACTGTGACTGACCCGGACAATATAAGAAATAAAAACTTACTGTGGATAGCCCTCTTAAATATTTGATCTAATTGTATAACCAAGGAATTAAAGTGAAATAAAAAAGATAAAACAAATGTGTCATATTTATTTTATAAACAATCTCAGTTTTGATGTAAAACTCAGGTTTGATGTTTAAAGTAGCCCCAAATTTCTGGTGGACAGCTGAGAAAATTTCAAATTGCATTGAATCATCACATTGAAGGTACAAAATTGTCTTAGGTGACAACTTCTAATATAATAACCACAATATTATATAACATGAAAAAATCTAAAAAGTCTATAATGTTCAGTAAAAAGTAATCTCTTAAGTGAAATAATAATAAGCCATTAAAATAACATTAAAGATGTAGTGACCACCTGTTATAGTCAAGAGAAATGTATCAATACTTTTTCATACTAATTAGTCTTTGTGAACTACCACTCCTACACACACACACAAACACACACATGCACGCATATAATGAAACAAATCTTGGGATGGAGTGTCATAGTGCTCTCTTCTATTCAGTATCTTTAATGGATTATCTTGAGCGTTATTAACTGTCAGTTATATCATCGGAGTGGATCCAGTTTTTGTTCTAAATATGCCAAAAATTTCTAGCTTCTCTGTGGTCCATGAGGCAGTTCATATACAGTCATCTTTTTCGATCAATGAGACATTGGCTTTAGGATTCTCCTGGGGTGCCCTAATCTAGATGCTTAGTATATAAAAAGGCTCAGTATATATTTGCATATAACTTTAGAATATCCCCACTGATAGGCTTCAAATCTTCTATAGATTACTTACAATTCCTAATCCAATATAAATACTTTACAAACAATTGTTATACAGTATGTTTTGTAGAAATAATGACAAGAAAAGAGTCTGTACATGTTCAATAGAGACACAAAGAGATTTGAATATTTTCAATCCATGGTTGGTTGAATTTGTAACTGTGGTGCCCACATATATAGAGGGCCAACTGTACATTTCATGTTTAAAATATTTTCCTTTGAAGCCGGGCATGGTGGCACGTGCTTGTAATTCCCGCACTTGGGAGGCGGAGACAGGAGGATGGCGCAGGTTTGAAGCCAGCCACGCTGGCTTAAGAGACCCTGTTTCAAAAATATAAAATAGGTCTGAGAGTGTAGACCGGAGGTAGAATGGCTTCCAGGAACCCCAGTACCAACACCAAAAAAATATATATTTTTTTCCTTTCATTTTGTCTTTTTGTACCAGAGAATTCAAAATAATTTATATCATATATATATATAATACATATATATTTATATCTATATATAATTTATATAGATATATATTATATATGTTTATATAATATATATAAATATCTATATAAAAATACATAGATATAGATATATAGATATAGATATATCTTTAATATACATATACATAGAGAAAAGATATTCATCAAATATTAGTGATTATGCAAATAAAGCCTTAAGTCAATAATTTATTGTTATGTGATATAATATTATTTTTCTTTTTAGTGTGTTTCTTTTCTTGGTCTCTAACATGAACCAATGTTTTATTATATGTTTTATTAACACTAGTTAAAAGAATATTTTACACAATTCATTTGAAAAAATATAATGTTTGATAGCTTCATTTAAATTCTTTATTACCCTGAAATGATGTAATTTTGTTCTGCTTTATGGCTGGGTAGAATTCCATTGTGTACATATACCATAGTTTTGTAATCTCTAAACAACTTTCAATTAAAATGCCTTTCTGAAAAGAAACTTTCTAAAGTTGTTCTGAAAGAGTAATGAAAATTAAAGCAGTAAGTCTTTTAAACAGTATCTTTTTCAAACAATGTTTGAAAACTATAGTTGACGGGGATGTTGTAAGATTCAGAATCTTATTATTGTCATTTTTATAGGTTAAGACATTCCAAATGCACTGCAATTATAAAATAGATATTAAAATTTTTACAGTAGAAATAATTGGTGACCTAGCAGTTGTTTGTTTTTATGTACATTCACATACATTTATATACAGTAATGTCTCACATGTGAAATTTCATATATGGATAATTTCATATATAATTTCTAAGTGTTAATTCATTGAAGATAGAAAACTAAAATAAATTTTTATACTCTCCTGTGGAATATTATATATTGTTGACTAAAATGAGACAGTAAATTGAACATTTATATTTATCATAGTATTAATATCAATAACTTTAGTATTTTATGTTTAGAAAAGTATTAAATTAATTAAACCGGGCATGGTAGCTCATGCTTGTAATCCCAGCATTTGGAAGACTGAGACCCGGAGGATCCCAGTTCGCAGACAGCCTCACCTACTTAGCAAGGCCCTTTGCAACTCAGTGAAACCCTGTTTCAAAAATGAAAAGACTAGCCGGGCATGGTGGCCCACGCTTGTAATCCCAGCTTTTGGGAGGCTGAGACTGGAGGATCACAGTTCGCAGACAGCCTCAGCTACATAGTGAGGCCCTTTGCAACTCAGTGAGACCCCATTTCAAAATAAAGAATAAAAAATAGGGCAGGGGGTGTAGCTTGGAGGTTGAATGCCCCAGGGTTCCATCCCCAGTATTGCAAAAAAAAAAAAGTATTAAATTAATTATAATGATGATATCTATATATCATATATATATATATACAGTACAAATAAAAACAGAAAATAGCAATTTATATTATAGTATTATGATATTCTAAAATAAACACTAAGCCTTTATTTATTTATTTATTTTATTTTTTATTTTTTTCCTGTCTGCGGATGGAACTCAGGGGCATTTGACCTCTGAGCTACACCCCCTGCCCTACTTTTTATTTTTTATTTTGAAACAGGGTCTCACTAAGTTGCAGAGGGCCTCACTAAGTAGCTGAGGCTGGCCGCGAACCGCGATCCTCAGGTCTCAGCCTCCCGAATGCTGGGATTACAAGCGTGCGCCACCACGCCCGGCTAATACTAAGCTTTTATCTGTATTTTATATTTAAAACCCATTGAGAAGTTTAAATTACTCTCATTTTTCACAAATGCAGAAACCAAGGGTAAAACATGGAAGAGTCTCTGTTGTACCGACCAGACATCTCTGCTTCTGAGAACTGATCATCCCCACCTTGTTGAATGCTGTCAACCTATAGATGCCTTTCGGTGGTTAACTGTCAACGCTGGGTCTGTTGACTCACCCTCACTCCCTCTTTCTGTGTTAATGCTTCTCTAAAAGTTGATCAGTGCTAGGTTTAAAAGGCTTTGGCACCTTCAGCCAACTTATAAAAACTCTGAAAAGGCCTTATCAAGTCCAGAACTCAATATTTAGGTAAGGCTGCAAAGTCTATATTACTCTCAACATTTTTGTTTTCTTCTTCTCACTTCCATTGGTGTTGCTATCCAGAGGCACCATTTCAGAAATATCCTGTGTAGTAAACTGTAATCTCATTTTAGGGTCCATTAATTGGATAAAAATGGGCATTGTGATTTTAGACCCTAAGATTTAAGCACTTAAAGGGAAGAAATCAATGTGTGATTATAGTGTAGTTTCATCTTCTCAATGGGGATATATTTTCTTCACCATGTTAAGAAAGGACACAGTATAATCACTGCCCTCTTTCTCTAGTTGTAGAAGATGGCATAATTTGACATACACCAGAGCAATCAAAATAGCCTCAGGCTTCTTTTGTCTCTGCCATCCCAGCCAAGGACTATGTTCTTATCCCAGCCCCATCTGTTACCATTCCCTGATTTGACTATTGCTGACTTTCTGCCATCTCAACTTCACCCCTGAGCTATTCTCTAACTATGGAGGATGATTATGTGAAATTTAAAAAAAGGTACAGACAAAGCAGGATTATAAATTGTATGCACAGAACTCCAATATTGCTTTCAAATAAATCGAGAAACACTATGGCATTATAGTTTTATTACTTATTATCAAATAATTATTTTCCTTATAAATTGGAATGGCATTACATTGTTATCCTTATGATTGACAGATTGAAAATAGTACATATTACAGAAAAAACAGGAGCTTTTAAAATATCCATTTGAAGCAATGTCTATTACATACAACAAATTATAGCAAAGTTCTAATATATTACTAAAAATGTACAAGTATATTAAAATAAAGCATGCATGAATGCATTAGTTATATTTGGCTATGTAGTATATTACCATGTACTTAGTGGTTTAGAACAACATCTGTTAATTAGCTCATAGCTTCTCAGCAGGAGTCTATGCATGGCACAGCTTCATCTTCTGCTCAGGGTCTTGCAGGCTGGAATCAGGTTGTCAGTACGTAGTATTTTTCTGCTCATAGGATGACCAGTTGAATCCATCTCCTGCTTCTGTAGGAGTATGGTGTTACTTGGCTTGCTGTCACCTGAGAGCTCTTTCTAAAAAGGCTACCCACAATTTCTTGTCACATAACCTTTTTTTTTTTTTTTTTTGGTGGTGGTACTGGGGTTCCTGGAAGCCCTTCTACCTCCGGGCTACGCTCCCAGACCTATTTTATATTTTTGAAACAGGGTCTCTTACGCCAGCGCGGCTGGCTTCGAACCTGCGCGATCCTCCTGTCTCCGCCTCCCAAGCGCGGGGATTACAAGCGTGCGCCACCACGCCCGGCATCACATAACCTTTTTTACAGGTCTTATTCAAGACTTCTGACAACATGACAGCTGACTTCAAGTTTTTCTAGTTCTATTCTGCTGAGACAATATCCTATATAAGATAAAAATTATGAAAACAACTAGCCCATCACATTTACTATAGTCTAGGCAAACCAGGTCAGAGGTTTTACACACAATCAAGAGGAGATTTTTCAAGTCCACGGTACACATGGGTCACCTTGTGTATGTCCATTGTGAGGGGCAACTCTTCAATCCTTTTTTCAACATTAAAAAAAAGTAGTCAAAGAAAGGGGCAGGAATTAACAGACTAATTTATTCCTCTTAGGATCTGTCTTGTGATTTAATCTAGCTTCAAGCTTACCACAATGAATAAATCAAATACTTGTAGGTTATTTGAACATAACCATGTGGGAAGATGCATGAGGAGTCCAATTTTATATGAAGTTCTAAATTTAGAGACATCAAAAGTGTGAAGTATCTTGATCAAATAATATAATTTTGACATGATTATCCCTAAGAAGAAAAAAACCCCAAATTGGTAAGAAAATACTTGATTTGAGCACATCATAAATAAATGTCCTTCAAAAAATAATTCCAAAGTATTTTTAGAAGTAGTTTTTAAAAAGATAAGAGTCAATCAATCCAAATTGGGGCAAGAGAGAGATTTTAGTTAAGATAATACAGGATATTCATAACTACCCTATATTTATTCTTTGAGCTAAAAATCAATTGAGCTAAAATGATCATGTTTATTTATACATGAAGAAGGATGTAACATAAAGATAAATATAATTTCTAACCTCGTTTTAGTTTTCCAAATAGTAAGCATAAAATACACAAATAGAACATACATTTGGAAAAGTTAATATTTAATATACACCATAATAGTTGCTTTTAAAGTAAATATTCTTCCTAAAGGATGTGTGTGTGCTTGTATCTGTGTGCTTGTGGTACTGGTGATTGAACTCAGGGCCATTCTATCTCTGAGCTGTGCCCTTAGCCTTATTTATTTATTTATTCATTCATTCATTTATTTATTATTTATTTAATTATTTTTTGTGGTACTGGGAATGGAACCCAGAGGCATTCTACCTCTGAGCTACACTCTCACGCCTATATTTTAGTCTTTTTTTTAATTTTTTGAAACAGGGTTTCACTGAGTTGCAAAGGACATTGCTAATTAGCTGAGCTTGTCCAGGAACCATGATCCTCCAGTCTCCACCTGAATGCTGGGATTACAGGTGTGAGCTGACACACCTGTTTCTTTTTTCTTTTTAAATTTTAAAACAGGGTCTCACTGGGCTGCTGAAATTTTCCCTACATTGTTTAGGCTTTCCTTGATCCTATGATCCTCTTGTCCCAGTCATCCAAGGACTGGAATTATAGTCACAGACTACCATGCTTAGTTTGAAGGAATTTTTGTATAAAATACAAAACCAATATCTCAATTATCCTTAGTTGGAGAATATGTTGAAGTAAGGATTCATGAATACTCAAAGAAAAATGAGAATTTTATTATTAATTTCAAAAAAGAATTTCTGTGGCTTTCTAAATCCGACCTACACCTTCAGCCATTTTACTTTGAAATAGTCTTCCTAATTTGCTGATACTGGCCTTGAACCTATGATCCTCCTGTCTCAGCCTTCCAAGTACTTGAATTACAGACATGTGCCACTATGTACCACTTCTTTTATTTCTTATTATTGTTGATTTTTGGAAATATTCTATAGCAGCTGCTTATAGAGAGTATTTTTTCTTTGTTTTTGTTTAGTTTATATTAGATTCTTCAAGGTTAGCAATCTGACAAACTATTTTGATTTGTAAATTTTCCCAAATTTTATTCTAATAAATATGTAAAACAAAAATCAGTATATTTTTAATCCATAGGAGGGTATATTTATATATAAAAATTAATTTTCCCTTATCCCTATGAATACTTTTTAGCAGTAGAGTTTTAGTATACAAAGTAAAAAATCATTACAATATTCAAGGACCACTTATCATTTGTCAGCTAGAAACAGTTGCTTTTACAATACTAAATTGTTTATTACAATCAATGTTTTTCTGAGAATATGTTGTTTGAATACAAATGAGTAAACATTCATATTTGATAAACTACATATATTTTCTCACAAAGAAATGAAAAAAGACAAATATATTCACATTATGCTGCATAAATATTCCATATATAAAACTATACAGATTTACTTTTGCACAAATAAAAAACAATTTGTAAATATATTAAAGGAGATTCAATGTATTCTAAGAAGTAAGGCTTCATAGCTTGGGATATTATTTGTGAAAATAGCTTTTTTGGAAGAGCCCCAGTCCGTAATGGCTAATAAAAAGTGTGCAAGCAGCCAGGTATAGTGTTATATACCTGTAACCCCAGTACTTGGGAGGCTAATACAGAAAGATTAAAGTTTCAAGGACAGTCTCAACAACTAAGTGACACACTCAGCAACTTATCAAGAGTCTGTTTAAAATTAAATAGAATTAAGTCTGGGGTCAAACTCAGAGGTATAATGTTCTTGGCTTTAATCCCCAGTACCAAATCAAAGAAACAAAATTGTACAAGCAGCAGGGCATGGTGGCGCAGGATTGTAATCCCCACTCTTGGGAGGTGGAGACAGGAGGATTGCGCAGGTTTGAAGCCAGCCTCGCTGGCTTATGAGACCTTTTTTCCGAATAAAATCATAAAATATAGGTGTCAGGGAGTGTAGCCCGGAGGTAGAAGGGTTTCCAGGAACCCCAGTACCGCACACACACACACACACACACACACACACACACGCACACACACACACTGTACAAGTGACAAAAATGAACTTTCTTTAAGAAAAAAAAAATGCATGAAAATTTTAGTTGTGTTCCAGTCATCTACAAAGCTATATGAAAATGCACAAAGAAATAAACACAGTTCAGGTAAAGTACTGTATGAATAATTATGACAGCTGATTTGCAAAAAATTCAAAATATATTTAAAAAGTTTATTAAGATTAAATTCCAGAAGCATATTATATATTTCATAAGCTTCTGGCTTCATTTAAGGCAGCAAATTTAATGAACAAATGTCTCAGTTTGTGCCAGATCCAGAGATTTTCCAGAAACTGTGATTTGGAGTGCTAAGAAACAAGAAAATCCTGTGCACCAATGAGACAAGCTGGTTATGCCCTCACCTCTTCGAACAACTTATTCAAATTAACTGAGTAGTTTTTTTCCAATAAAAGAAACTCATGTCTAAATTCTTACCAATAGATTTATTTCAACTGATCTTGGGTATTTCTGGTTATGATCTGTCTATGTATTGATTTGCTGCTGATATCAGGACAGATTATCACAATTGAGGGTTTGAAAGTAGCATGATTCAGTCACATCACACTTCTGTGTATCAGATTAGGTATAGTGTGGCTTTGCTGGTTTTTCTGTTAGGCTCATAAAATTGAAAAGAAGTCAGCAGATAACATTGTGGAATCTTTGAGTACAGAAGCATTTCCTTGCTCATTTGGGTGGTTGGCAGAAGTCAAATCCTTGAAGTGGTCAGAGTAAATATATAAGAGCTAATTATAGGCTATAGACAGTTCCCAGATCTTAGAGTCCACTCACAGCCTGGAGTGGTGACCACTTACCCAGGTTCCATGATCTTCATCTGCCTCTTCTCTCCCATATGTATATTTCTGACCCTTCTCCTACCTCTTATGCTTTTTTTTTAGGTCTATATGCCTAAATTAGGCCCAACTGGATAATCTAAAACTACTTTCTTATTATAAGGTGAGATAATTTGTTTTTTAAAAGCTTGTTTACTTGAGCACTCTTTACATGTCAACACCCTCATTTTACTGTGCCCATCAATGTTACAATCTTTGCCCTAAGTACTCTCCTATTTTGAAAGTACTGAAATAATCTTTTTTATCTGACTCTGAGTCCTAGAAATATCCCCTTTGATCATTTCCTTCTGAAATACTATAAAGATTCAAGACTTATTTTTTTCAGCATGACCAATAAACTTAGCTTTGCTTAATTAACAGATTACTCTGTTGATCTTTTTATGGTGTCATCTATCAATACCCAATTTATAGCTAGAAAATTTTCACCTATGTTATAAAAAAGATGTATAAAAGTTTTATTATGTCATTTAATAAGAAGAGAGCATTGGGAAAGGTAGGAGATTTGTGCCAGAGCAGTCAGGGAAGATATGTGGTCTGGTTCTACTATGTGGATCAACTCAAAATTGCCAAAGGTGTTCAGTCATCTTAATTCTACTGAGTTTTTTTCTTTGTGTAAGTAAATTAAAAAAAATACACTCACTTCCACTCAATTCATTTAATCTCTAGTTTTGCCATTCTATAAGCTACAGTCTTGAATTTTAACTGCCTGTAGGACTTTTCCACTTGAGCACATTTCTGTCATATGACACCATTTAACTGACACCTTTTAAACTAAACTCATATATACCAAAAATGTAATTCTCCAGACTTTATTATTAGGCTGAAATTTGACAGCCACTTAAAAAGTCTTATTCTTGTCTCCCTGTTAACAATATAAATGTCCTGAGGAAAGGTTCTTGTAGGATCCTTCTCAATACTGTCCTCCTCCACTGCAAAGTGCAGTGCAGTGTATGAAGTGCTGGGCAAAAAGGAGAGCAAGGGAGGGGACCTAAATTAAAAACTGGAAATGATTGAACTATAAGTTATTTTAATTACTACATTAAATTAGCTTCAGAATGACATTTAAAATTCAATTTGATTTGATTCAATGATCATAAGCTAGCATCACTGAAGGTGCTCAAGAACAAAAGAAGGGGTAAAAGTAGAGGATTATTATTATACCCTGAGCTGAGGCAAGATGTGTTTATGTATTTTGGTATTATAATGAGATTTGGAAATATGCTGACCAAAAATAGTCTCAAAAAGTGAAAAAGTTATGTATTTTCTATCATATGTGTAAGATAGTTAGAAATTGGGGGACAAAGATAACCTCTGAAGGACAAGAAGAGAATCCAGTGGAGTGATGAAGGAGGCTTGGGAGGAGGGGGATAAAGATGTAAAGAAGGTAACAATTGAAATAATGCTATAAACCCATTAAACTACCAGTGACAATCTCAAAGCCATGTTTGGGGAAGGGGAGGAAAGAGAATAGGACCTGGAGGGAAACGCTTCATGAGTTGAATGCTTGTATATTCCTGTCACTCTCTACCACAGTATGATGTGTGATTATAATGTACCCATAAAATATAAAGGTAACAAAATAAGTCTTGTAAGTGATAATAGAAAGAAAAGTGAAAAAGGGTGACAGAAAAATGAGTACATCTCTAATAATTGTGCTTTTCTTTAACTGGAATAGATGGTTGAAGAGGGAGCTTTAATTTCAGATAAGATTTGGAGAGAAAGTAATTTTAAGATAGGTATTATTTATGTTAAAGTTTTACTTTATTTTGACACAGATTTTACATATTTATGGGATACTCTTTGTATATAGTGCATATCAATTAAATAAAGATAATTATAACAACTATTATCTCAAACATATATCATTTCTTTGAGTGAAAATCAAAGTATCTATTTTGATACTCCCACTTCAGTATTAACTACAAGTCATTCTATGTCTCAGTATAATATCAGAACACATTCCTTCTAGGTATAACTTTGTACCCTTTGACCAGGAAATGTGAATAAAACTGCAATCACCTACCAACCCAGAATTTTCAGATGGATATGATAAAAAAAAGACAAGAACTAAATTTTGGAGAGGGCATGGCCAAGACTGAAAACCCTTGCACAGTATTGGTGTGAATGTAAGTTAATAAATTTGTTATGAATAAAAGCACAAAGATTCTCAAAAAATGGAAATTAAAAAACAAAATTTAGTGAGTGTGAAACATTACTTAAAAATATATTATGTACATACACACAGAGACACACACAGAGACACAAACACACACACACATACACACACAAACATGCACACGCACACATATATATTTTTTTTCAGGTATGAGGATGGAAACCAGTGGCATTTGACTTCTGAGCTACACCCCCTGCCCAATTTTTTAAAATATATTTTATTGGTGCATTGTAGTCAAGCATCTCAATGGAATACAAGACTTGTGAGGATATACAAGCACACATCACCCAATTAGCCTTTATCCAATTCCCACTCCATTTCTTCTCCCTCCCTCGATCCCATACTTGATTTAGTGACTGGCTTTGATATATTTGTTTAAGAGTATCCCGTGCTTTAAAGAGATTCCATCTTCCCCCCTCCCATCCCCTTTGATAGATCTCCTTAATTGCCCCTCCAAAGGGCTCTTTCTTTAACTAGATTTCCTCTTATTACCCATTTCTTCCTAGTTTTTGCATATTAGGGAAAGCATCTGATTTTTTATTTTCTGCGATATTTTCCTGTGGATGCCACATTGAAGGCTCCAATCCCACTCTCAAAGGCCCTAGCACTGGCCTCGCTGCATGTCCGGCTCTGATCCCCGCCTCACAGGCCCCGCCATCAGCCTTGCCACAGGGTAAGGTCCAGTCCCTACCTCATTGGCCCGGAAACTGGCCCTCATGGCAGGCTTTAATCCTGGCCTCACAGGCCTTGGCACTTTCCTCGCCACCTAGCATTCTTCCATCCTGGCCTTGCTGGCCCCAGCATCTGCCTTGCCTCATGGCAGGCTCCAATCCTGGACTCACTGGCCCTGGCACCAGCCTCACAGCCAGGCAGGCTCCGATCCTGTCCTCACAAGCCCTGACACTGGCCTCGCCCTCATGGCAGGCTCTTATCCTGGCCTCTAAGGCCCCAGCACGGGCCTTTTCACATGACAAGCAGGCTCTGATCCCAGCCTCCTTGGCCTTGACACTGGCCTCGCCACACATTAGTGTCCTATCCCGGCCTTACTGACCCTGGCACTGGCCTTGCCGCCTGCCAGGCTCCTATCCTGGCCTCAGAGGCCCCGGCACCAGCCTCGCTGTGCAGCGGGCTCTGGTCTCTGTCACTGTGAGCGGGTCATCTACAGATGTTCCCTTTTATCTTCCATTTTTTTTTTAATATGAGAAAGCAGTACATGTCTTTTACAAAAGCAGTACATGTCTTTTACAAAAGCTGGGAGCCCAAATACCTAGTGGCAATGAATTTTGTCTCCTCTCTGAAGGCAGAGGTCCACAGCTTCACTACAGAGAGCAAGCTCTGCTGCTCCACGTATACCCTGGCCCCCTGCGCTGCGCAGAGGAGCATGGTAGCCATGAGGGCTGATGACTCCCAGAACACTAGCATGGCAGCCCAATCTGGGTAAGCAGGGCTCCCTCTGATACACCCCAAACACTTTTACCACTTGGCATGTTGTCCAGAATTCCTGAGCATGTGGGGCAGATCAGTCTACTTTTGGGAAGATTTCTTCAAAAGTTCAAGGTGGACTGGACTAGATTTGTTTGCCCCTCCAAACACCTGTCACTGCTGCTGCTGCTGCTGCCACCTCCATCTCGGTTCTCTCCTGAACACCTTTCCCACATAGCATGTTTTCCAGAATTCCTGAGCATGTGCGGAAGTAGTAGTCTACCTTTGGGGAGATTTCTTCCAAAGTTTAAGGTGGATTGAATTGGAACTCTGCCTCTCCCAGCTACTGGCCACTGCCGCCTTCTTGGTTCTCTTCTGAGCACCTTTTTCACACAGCATGTTGTCCCAAATTCCCGAGCATGTGCGCAATGTGCGGCAATAGCAGTCTACCTTTGGGGAGGTTTCTTCAGAAGATCAAGGAGGATTGGCTTAGATATCTGCTTCTCCCAAATACTGGCTACCACTGCTACTACCACCATCTCAGTTCTCTCCCAAACACTTTTCCCACACAGCATGTTGTCTGGAATTCCCGATCATGAGTGGTGGTAGCAGTCCTCCTTTGGGGGCAATTTCTTCAAAAGTTCAAGGTGTATTGGATGAGATCTCTGCCTCTCCCAAATACTGATAGGTGGAGATATTTAATTAGACCAAAAAGGGGTTTAAAATATTATTATAACTAACATATTTGCTTTATACAATATATGTCTAGAAAAGAGCGTACGATGGGATGGGGAAGAGGGAAATTCTCTAATGTTCAAGATGTACATTAAGAAACATATCAAAGTTAATCACTAGGCTTTGCTGGGCGTGGTGGCGCTTGCTTGTAATCCCAGCATTTGGGAGGCTAAGACCAGAGGATCGCGGTTCACAGATAGCCTCAGCTACTTAATAAGGCCCTCCACAACTTAGTGAGACCCTGTTTCAATATAAAGAATAAAAAAATGGGCAGGGGATGTAGCTTGTAGATCAAATGCCACTGGGATCCATCCCCAGACCCACAAAAAACAACAACAAAAAAGTTAATCACTAGGCCAAACATGAGAAGGAGGGAAGGAGAGGGAATGGGGCAGGAATTGGGTAATGGCTAATGTATGCATGTATGCCTCCACCATCTTGTACTCCAAAAAAAAATAATATGGAGAATTTGAACCAACCAATAGCAAGCAAAGAGACTGAAACAGCAATAAAGATTCTACCATCAAAGCCCAGATCCAGATGGATTCTGAGCTTTATTTTATAAAAACCTCTCATATAATCCAGCAATGCCACTTTTGGGTATCTACCAAAAAGAATGAAAACCAAACTACCAAAATAATGTATTCATATCTATGTTGAGAGCCACACAATTCACAATTGCCAAGCTATGGAACCAACCAAGATGTTCATCAACATATGAAGTATAAAACTATGGAGTATATACACGATGGAATTTTACTCAGCCTTAAAGAAGAACAAAATTACATTTACAGAGAAATGGATGGAACTGGACAATATGATTCTAAGTGACATAAGTCAGTTACAAAAACTAAAAAATCAGATGCTTTCCCTAACTATGTGGAATCTAGAGGAAAAAAAGAGGTAATAGAAGGAACTCTAGATGAAGGAGAAACCATATATGAGTAAATGAAATGAACTAACTGAGGATAATGGGAGGAGAAAAATTCTCTAATGGGCATGATATATATTCATAAACAAATAAAAGTCAATCTCTAAGCCAAACATGAGGAGAGAATGGGGAGAAAATGGGGTGGGAATTGGAGAAGGGATAAATTAGTGGTGTGTTCATGTATGCCTGTAGCTTCTTGGACCACCTTAAGATGTATGACTGCAATGTACCAATAAAAATTAAAAAAATAAAAATTAGACTAATAACATAATATGTAAAAAATGAAAAGTGGTTGTGATATAACAAGTAGGCTATGTATTAGAGTCAGTTATTTACTTATTATGAAAGCATTATTATGACTAATTTTTACTCAGATACTCAAATTTCTAGAGAAATTTTATTAATATATTTATTTTTATGCTACTCAGGCAAATTCTAAGTAAAAATTAACTAAATTTCATATCTACCCATGTAATGTGAAAAATAAAATGAATAAATAAGTAAATACAGTAAGGCTTTTAAGACCTCAAATCTATAATGCATTCAGAAGACATGTTTATTCTCAAGAAATCAAGGGAAATGTTTAGTTCTTTAACAGAGAATGACTCTAAATTATCATTATAACATCACTCAAAATCATTCATTATAAAAATAAAATGAACATAGCATTTTCTTAGTTTTTTTGAAAAATAAAATGTTATAGAATAGGTATTGAACAGTCAGCACTAAGAAGAAATGTTTATAGATGTTGATTAAGCAATTAGTTGTTAAATAGAAATAGCCTAATGTGTTGCTGTTACTTATTAATAACTAGAAAATGAAAGCTATGAGCAATAAAAACATCAAAGTTGATTTTTTTAATCCACTAGTACTATAATGTATCAAAGTCTCAAAGAGAGACTGCATGTAAGTTTTTATTATTGATCCAAGGAATGCCAGAAAATCAGTTCTCACTTAGTGGATTAGCATCAAAAATATTGATTTTCCTCAATATTGAATGTAGTTTTCAAGTTTATGGACATAAATGGGAATTTGGTTCACTCTATTGAAACCTAATGATTTTAAACATAATACAAAGAGTTTTACTAAGTAAATTTGCATTTATTTGGGATTTATTCAGTTAATTTAAATAGTTATTTTTCTAAGATATGACTATGTCATAATCCTCTAGATTATTATGATCACTCCCTTTCTTTCTCTTGTGAAACAAACCCAATACAAATAAATGAATTACATGATACTTTATGTGTGTTAGGGTTAGGGTTAGGATTTTTAAAAATATTAGATTAAATAAATATTTGGAAAACCATAAATTTAGATTATGTCTTATAATTATGAAAAACTGAATGGGACCAACCTAACTATCATTAGGAAGATGGAGTCTGAATAATTTGAAAAAGAAAAAGCATTAACCAATTAATGTGGGGGCTTATGATGTCATATGCAAATGTGAGTCTTCCTGTTTGAGAGACTCTTGATGTCTGTGTAACCCTGGATAGAGTAATTAAAGTGAAAAATACGGAGATATGGAGGATGGTATAATCTGCATATTATGTAAAGACTTTTGAGCTATCATAGAACTTATTTTTTACTCTAAATGAAATATAAAGATATTTCTTGGTTCACTATTGTTTAAGAGTTACTTTGATTACTGGGTTGACTGCAAGTTAATAATAGTGACATCAAGAACTAATTAGAAGAGCACTGTAAAAAAGAAAACAGAAGATGACAGTGTCAAAGACCATCTTGTTGGTAATGGAGGTGATGACCAAACATTATTTTCTGTATTTAGTAACTGTCACAGAATTTCTTGAAGGATTGGAAAGATATTAGAGAGGAAAAAAAAATCCAAGAATAAAAAAGGACTAAGTCTTTTCTTGAATTATTAGAAGTACAATGTTGCTATCAGCTAGATGTATATAAGATGGCAACAGAACAGGCTTGAAGGGTAAGAGTAAGATATATAAATGCTCACTTCTTATATATATATAAATGCTCACTTCTGAAAAATTTGGCTCATTAAAAATAAAAGTTGGGGGTAAGGAGTGGGATGGGAACTGAGCAAGAGCTAATTGAGTGATATGTGCATGTACGCCATTACCATCTTGTACTCCACTATGACTACATGAATACAAAATTTTAAAAATAAAAATTTTGTTTGCTTTTGGTCACAAATATTTATTTTTAAACCTCTCAAACAAAAAGATACTTAGAAATAAGCCTAATTGAGGAGGTAAAATACCTCAACGATGAAAATTATAAAACATTGAAAGACTAAACTGAAGATCTTACAAGGTAGAAGGATGTCACATGCTTTTGGATAAGAGGAAAAAATCATCAAAATGGCTTTCTTTTCAAAACTGATCTACAGATTCAATACAATTCTTATTAAATAGTATGGTCATTCTTTACAGGTCTAGAAAATCAGTCTTTAAATTAATATGGAACAACAAAAGACCTCAGAATGGCCAAACTAGTTTTAGCCATAAGAATCATGCAGGATTCACAATGCCTGACTTCAAACTATACTGCAGAGCCATAGTAATAAACATAGCATGGTATTGCCACTAAAACAAATTCATAGACCAATGGAGAAGAATATAAAACTCACAAATTCATGCAATTATAACTAATTGATTTTTAATAAAGTATGCAAAAACTTACACTTGTATAAAGAACACCTCTTCAACAAATGGTATTGGCAAAAATGGCTATACATATTCAGAAAAATGGAAAATAACTGTAATTTATCACCCTGCAAAATAGTCAATTAAAGATGTATCAAAGACCTGAAAATTAGACCAAAGTCTTGAAGTTACACGAAGAAAGGATAAGACCAACCTTCCAACATATAGGCATGGGTAAAAACTCCCTCAACAAAACCCCAAATACACAGGAAATTTGAAAAATTACTAATACATGGAATTGTATTAAACTTAAGAGCTTCTGTACAGTAAAGGAAACAATCAAGAACCTCAAGATAGAGGACTAATATACATTAGTCCTCTATCTTTTTAATCTATACAACAAATTCAAGAAACTCACTACCAAAAACCAATAACACAATAAAAATGGGCAAGTGAACTAAATAGACACTTCACAAAGAAGAAATACAAATGGTCAATGAATATAAGAAAAAGTGTTCAACATTATTAGCAGAGAGATGCAAATCGAAACTACCCTAAGATTTCATCTAACCCCAATTTTAATGGCAATCATCAAAAGTACAAACAATGATAAATGCTGCTGAGGATGTGGAGAAGTAAACATTGTTGTTGAAATTGAAAATCAGTGCAACCACTATGAAAAACAGGGTGGAGGTCCCTTAGAATAATGTAAATTAACCTCCCATATGATCTAGTGATACCACTCTTAGGTATTTGCCCCCCAAAATTGAAACCAGACTACCATAGTGATGTGTGCATATCTATGTTTATAGCACCACAATTCATAATTGTCAAACTATAGAGCCAGCCAAGATGTCCATCAAAAGATGAATGTATTACAAAATTATGGGATATATTTACAATTGAATTCTACTCAATCATAAAGAAGAACAAAAGTATGCCATTGGTATGGAAATAGATGAAACTGGAACTTATTATTCTAAGTGTATTTTGTTCCATATAGAATTGGCCATGTGCTGGCTTTGGCTACAGGAAGCAAAAGCAAAGCAGCACAAGACTTGAAAAGTGTTTTCTGAGTGAGACTTTTTCACTTTTTTTCCTTGGGAGCCCTTTTGTTTGTGTATGAAGAGACCTAGGAAAGTTCTTCAGAATCCATGAAGCTGCCCAGAGTGCCTGCCTGAGTGTTTTAGTCCAGGCTGAGGCTGCAGATACTGGACTGAAGCTGTCCTATACCACTCAGCCCTTGTCAAATAAACCACCTACCCAAAGAAACATTTGTTTTAAGCTACTACTTTTTTCTGGGAAGAGTACATTGTGATGTAGAGAAGATTAACTGATACAGATTACAATCAGGTTAAGTAGTAAATAACATTGATAAAATAAACCTCCATAAATAAAAAAAATATATTTATTTGGAAAAAAACAAATACTTGAAGACCAGCTGGACCTCTAGACCTGGCTTTGCATCTGAATTCATACTTTATACTTGTCTCTGACTTAACTTTGCTTGCATTTTAGTTGGGCAGATTTGAAGATATTAAACTTTTAAATAAATTATTGTGGGCATGTAATACATGCACGATGACTATTTTAATTCACTTAATGTCATTATTTAGACATAATGTAATTTACTTATTTCTCATCATATATATAGTTATATTATTATTGTTTTTAACATTTTGCTGTCAAAGCTTTAGAACTTAAAATTGACCTCAGTTATCATTAATTTTGTCATTGAACATGTTGGTTAATATTTTATGAAATTCATATTATATCAAAATTATTTGACAAAATTCAATTTTCTTGCCTTAATGTTTACCCATAATTCATCTTTCTTTCTTGACAGCATTGTAGGGACACTGAGTGGCATTTGAAGGCTCTCTTGATGGCATCTGCAAGAGATTTACAGCACTTAATCTGTCAGAAATGTGTCCTTAGAATTAAAGAGGAGTAGGATATCTTTAGACCTCAGGTCTCATGCTTAGTTACATTCAAAATATCTTACAAAATTAGTTTCAATGTCAGCATACTAATGCCTGTGTCAGCTTTTTTAAAAGAGTGGCAATGATATACAGCCACCTAACTTTGACTGGAGCCTATAAAATAGATGGAGTGGTCAGGTTTAGTCCTAAGTAACCTTTTATCCAATGACAGTAATTACTTATTTGAACCTTTAATTCATTTAAATTTGCTTGAACTTTCAAATGACTACCCACATATTTTTCATTTTGACAGATAAAATTAAATGACTAATATGGAGAAAAACCTACCCAATGCTTTGGTATGATTGACAGTAAAAAACATCATGAAGTACCTTTTAACTTGCCAGATTTGAAAACTTAATTTTTAGTAGGAGAAATTTATGTTTGTTATTTAATTACTCTATTTTCATAGAAATACTCACTAAGGATCCATGAAAAGTTTCACCAGATTCTGAAAGTAAATTAATTTCTTTCTTTCTTTCTTTCTTTCTTTCTTTCTTTCTTTCTTTCTTTCTTTCTTTCTTCCTCTTTCTTGTACTGAAGATGGAATGATGGCATCCTACCTCTGAGCTATATTCTGAACCCTTTTTTTTCTATTCTGAAACAAGGCCTTGCTATGTTGCTGAGAGTATTGCTAATTTTCTGAGGCTGGTCTCGAACTTGTGATACTCCTTTCTGAGCCTTTCAAGTACTAGGTTTACTGGCATATACTATTATGCCTGGGAATATTTCTTGTACATTTTCACATTACATAAGATGTCCAAAATTGTCATTATATTTAGATTCATCAATGATTCTAGTGAATTTGCAGTCACTACTTGAAATGAAATTGAAAACAATTATAAACCCAATAACCAATGACCCTATAGAAAACCATATCCAACCTACTGCTCCAATAATATGATCAAATAGAAAAGTTTATCTTATCTTTAACCAATTAGTATTCTTTTGTAATACACCTGTATCTCTTAAAATAGCCACATTTACTTACATAAAATATTTTCATGTGACCTGCTCTAAGCTGTGTACTGAGCAAAAAATTTAAGTTTCAGTTTTTATTTTGTACTCTCAGCTTGGCTGATTGTATGTTTGATACCTCCTATCCATCTGTTCATTGAAGTGTGTTTGGGAACACCTTCTTTGACTTTGAACACATTTTCCTGAATTCTGATGTTACAGCCTAATCCTCTTCCAAAGCTAACACAGAGATTAACAGTGGTATTCCACTGCCATTGAGAGTTTTCAACCAGGTTGCTATAGTGGAGATTATAAGGAGCGAGGCTTCCTTCTGGTCCCATTGAAGTACTGGAACATATTTTCTCATTTTATCTGCCATAGGTATATTACCATTCTTTGATATGCAACTCTGTCTCAAACTGTAAATTTCTCAGTAGCTGTATCACCACTACATTCTTTCTAAGGCTATCAATTCAGACTTTTATAATTTGAAATTAGTAATCATCCAGCTGTAGAATTGATGACTCATTGCAGGCCTACTAAAATATATAATTAATTAAAACAGGTTTAACATTAACATGTTACTTTTGTAATTACTAGTTACTGCCATTTTTTCAAATTCTCATGCCAGTTTATTCACAAATACTCAGATATTAGCAGTAGAGCCAGAGAAACTTCTTATAGATATTTTTTATTGAATTATTGGGATCTATTTCATGATCTTGGATTCAGTCAAAGAATCTGGATGTTTAAATTGTCTTAGTGATTTTCTTCTTAGTTTTTGAAGACATGGACTTGAAAAAACTTTGAGAATTTGAGTTGAATTTCTCACATGAAAGGGTGTCTCTTTTTTTCTATCCTTCGTGTGAATTGCAATCAGCAAATATATCCAGCAAATCTTGTGCAATCATGGAGAAAATTGAAGGCATAATTTTAAATCTGAGAATTCTCGCTTTTGTGTATAAACATTAGTAAATGACCATTATGCTATCATTTTATGTTGCCATCCTCAGTCCTCTTCATATTATTTTCCCTCATAGATATTCAGATTTATTATTATTTAAAAACAGAAGACTTTAGGACTGAAATGAGCATTTCTAATGATGCAAATAAATCCTCGTTTACACTTGAAGAACTTAAGTTTGAAAAATATATCACATTTCCCTTAAAAGTAATGGCTTATTTTATCTCTCTTAAATAAAAGTTATTTATACATAATACTACTCTATTTATTGCTAGATCTATCAACACTTGCTGCTATTTGTAATATATTTATTTAAGGCTCTTTTAGCTAAATTAGAACTTTTCTCAGGGATAACATTTAGTTGTATTTTTAATAATTCACGGCTCAGAGGTAAAGGGTATTTTCCCTTAATGAAAGACATTTGTCTCCGTTTATTCTCTTCCTTATGAAATAATCACTCTGGAAGGACTCAACTTGTAATACCATACCTTGAGGTTGGTAGTTCAACATATACATTTTGGAAGGATCTAGATATTCAGTCTATGCCAAGAGCCTATTAAATTTATAAAAATATTTGGAGTTTAAGTTATCAATACATAGGGAAAGTGATCATTGATTTCATAATATTTTAGAATTATAGAGGGCTGGGGGAAGAAAATGACAATGGTGAGATCTAATATATTCAAGTAGCTGTAACTACCAGGAAAACTACTGAGAAGGCAGCTTCTTGACATACAATGAAAAGCAAAGCATCAAAGATACATATGCATGAAAACACAAGAAAGAAACCAAGTGGAATAAAATCCAGTGGTCAGAAGGTGAGATATCAAAGAGACTGATCATGCGAATGACCTGGTGGGAAGGCATGCATCATCTCAGGCTCCCTGCCTGAGCCATGCCTGCCAGCTACACAGCCCCAAGAAATCCCCAGCAAGAAAGCCAATTACTCGAGATTAAGTAAGTGGAGGCAGAAATCCAATATCTTAAGTGACTAGCACCATGCTTCAGGAATAGAGGGGGGAAAATCCAAAAGCCTATATACTCACCAGAATCCTGTACCTGCAGCAGTACACTGTGCCCTTTAGAGAACTAGGTTCACAGGACTGTAAGGACTGGGCAGACAACCATCCAGAGCAGTCTCAGGGACCACAGTGGGCTGAGATTTAGTGGTTCACCCTGGAGGTGGTCAGGTTATAACCCATAGAGACATAGGAAAGACCCATAGTGCCCAGGCTTCATACCCACACAGGGTCACAGGGGGTTTCTCGAAGAAAAAACTGAATACTCTTTTCTAATGCAGGTAGGGAGATGCAGGCCTAAGGCTAGAGGAACAGAGTCTAGGGCCAGTAAACACAGAGCCCTGGGCTTACACGAAACCCATTAACAGTGACACCCACTGCCCTGAGACCTGAGCACAAAGTGGTGAGGGATGAGAGAGACACACAGACACTCAAAAAGTAGTTCCAAAAACTTAAAATAAGTTACTGAGCAATGAGATATATTAACACATGCTCCAGAATCTATTACAGTGAACAGACTTTAACAGACAGAACGTATCCCTGCAGAGGTCAAGTGGGCCCTTTATTTGTAAATTTACAGTATTGTTTTTTCATTGTCAATTTTTTTGTTGGTTTTACCTTTGATCTGCAATTGTTGTTCTTGGTAGTTAATACAATAATATTCTGAGATTTCAATACATCATTCACACCACTAGATTGATCTTCAAAGCAAAATATGAGTAAAGACTCTTCAGAACTAAAGAAAACTCTAAACCAAATGGATGTAATAGATATATAGAGAATATTTCAACCAGGAACAACAGAATACACATTCTTCTCTGCAGTCCATGGAACCTTCTCCAAAATAGGTCACATCCTAGGATACAAAGCAAGCACCAGCAAATTCAAAAGCTGTAACATAATTTTCTGCATCTTTTGAGATTACAATAAACTAAAGTAGAATTCAGCAACAAAAAGACCATAAAAAACATTTAAATACATGGAGATTGAATGATATACACTATTAATGATGAGTGTGTAAGATTAGAAATAAGGGGAGAAGTAAAGAAATTCCTGGAGTTAAAAATAGAGGCACAATATACCAAAATCTATGGGGTACTTTGAAGGCAGTATTAAGAGGGAAGTTTATCGCATTGAATGTCCACATAAGAAGAAGAGAATATGTTAAGTCATAAAGTAAACAACCTAATGACACATCTCAAGGACCTAGAAAAACAACAACAGTCTAATCACAAAGCCTGCAGAAGTCAGAAAATAATTAAGATTAGAGAAGAAATAAATAAAGTAGATAATAAAAAAAACAATGCAAAGAATCAACAAAACAAAAAGCTGGTTCTTTGAAAAAAAGATTAATAAGATTGACAGCCCCCTGGCCAACCTAACCAAAAGAGAGAATCAACTCAAATCATTAAAATCAGAAATGAAAAAGGAGACATCACCATAGACAGTAGGGAAATTTAAAGTATTATCAGAAACTATTTTGAAATTTTATAATCTAATAGACTAGAAAATATGAAATAAATCGATAGATTTCTCAGCACTTATAACCTACCTAATTTGAACCAAAAGGACATAGCAAGCCTAAACCAATGAATAGCATGCAAAGAAATAGAAACAGCAATAATCAAGAAAAGCCTAGACCCAGATGGACTTCCAGCTGAATTCTACAAAACCTTCAGAGAATAAATAATTCCAATACTTCACATCACAACTTGTTCTGGAAAGTTTGAAGAGATAGAATTCTACCAAACTCCTATGAGGCCAGTTATCACATTAATACCAAAACTAAATAAAGATACCTCAAGATAATAAAGTTACAAACCAATATCTTTGATGAACATAGATCCAAAAATTATAAACAAAATGCTAGATATATGTATTCAAAACCATATCAGAAGAACTGTACACCAAAATCAAGTTAGTTTCATCCTGAAAAGCAAGGCTGGTTCAAATAAACAAGTCAGTACATGTCATTCACTACATAAATAGAACTAAGAACAAAAACCACATGATCATATCAATAGATGCTAAAAAAGCATTTGACAAAACTAACACCCATTCATGTTAAAACACTGCAGAAATTTGGAATAGAAGGAATGTATTTCAACATTATTAAGGCAATATATAATAAACCCAAAGCCAACATCATATTAAATGAGGAAAAATGGCAAGAATTTTCTCTAAAATCAGGAAGAAGACAAGGATGCCAACTATCACCACTCCTTTTCAATAGTCCTCAAAACTCTTGCCACAGCAATAAGACAAGAGAAGAATATCAAAATAATTCATATATAAAAATATATAATACTTTGTCTAGAAGACCAAAAGAACTCAACCAAAAGACCACCAGAGCAGATTAAACAATTCAGCAAAGTTGCAGGATACAAAATCAACCTAAAGAAATAAGTTGTTTTTCTATATGCCAAAAATGAATCCACAATGAAAGAAATAAAATAACTCCATTCACAATAACCTCAAAACCAATAAATACCTAGGAATAAACTTAACCAAAGATGTAAAAGGCCTCTACAATGAAAACTATAAAACATTAAAGAAATAAATTGAAGAAGACCTTGGGAAATGGAAATATCTCCCTTGCTAATGGATAGGCAGAATAAATATCATCAAAATGGTCATGCTGCCAAAAGTGATCTACATATTCAATGGAATTCCTATTAAATACCAATGACATTCTTCATAGACTTAGAAAAGCCAGTCATTAATTTTATATGGAAAAAGAAAAGACCCACAATAGCCAAAACAATTCTCAGCAATAAGAGCCATGCAGGAGGCACCAGAGTCCCTGACTTCAAATTATACTATAAAACAATAGTAGTTAAAACAGTATGGTGTTGCAAAACAACAAGCATACTGATGAGTGAATCAGAATAGAAGATACAGAAACACATACACACACTTAGAGTCAGTTGATCTTTGACAAAGTGGCCAAACTCATATGGTGGAGAAAAGATAGCCTTTTCAACAAATTTTGTTGAGAGAACTGGCTATCCATTTGTACACAGATGGAACTAAATCCTTACCTTTCACCATGCAGAGGAATCAACTTGAGATGGATCAAAGACTTAGAAATTAGACCTGAGACTATGAAGTTATTAGTGGGGGGCATAGGCTCAACACTACAACATACATGCACAGGTAGTAACTTTCTGAACAAGACCTCAAAAGTATAGAATATTAAAACAAGAATCAACAAGTGGGATAGCATCGAACTAAAAATTGTCTGCTTATCAAAGGAAACCACCAAGAACCTAAAGAGAAAGCCCACAGAATGGGAGCAGATCTTTACCAGCCACCACTCTGATAAAGGGCTAATATCCAGAATATACAAAGCTCAAAAGACTCTACAATAGCAAATTAAATAACACAATCAAGAAATGGACACCTGAATTGAATAGATATTTCACAAAGGAAGAAATACAAATGTCTAATAGATACATGAAAAAATGTTCAACATCATTAGCAATTAGAGAGATGCAAATGAAAATTACACTGATATTTCATCTTACCCCAATCAGAGTGAAAAGCATAAAGAGGTCAAATAACAACAAATGCTGGCAAAGGTATGGGGAAATAAAAACTCTTTTACACTGTTGGTGAGATTGCAAACTGGTTCTGCTGCTATGGAGATCAGTGTGGGAATTCCTTAGAAAACTGGGAATGGACCCACCATATAATCTAGCTATACCACTCCTGGGTATCTTTCCAAAGGGGTTGAAATCAGAGAACTACAATAACGTGTGCATACTCATGTTCATAGTAGCACAACTCACAATAGGCAAACTATGGAAACAACCCAGGTCTCCATCAACAGATGAATGGATTGAAAAATTATAGGGAATACAAACAATGGAATTCTACTCAGCAATGAAGAAGAACAAAATCATCTCATTTGTAATAAGATGGAAAGACCGGGAGAACATTAGATTAAGTGAGACCAGCTAAGCAGAGAAAGAGAAGGGACATATGTTTTCTCTAATATGCCCAAACTAGGGAGTATTAGGGATACCAGAGGGATTACAAATAATGAAGGGAAAACCTCAGCAAAGCTTGAAAGAAGGGTAGGAGAGGAAGAAGGCTGAGGTTGATTAATGGAGGAGCTACATTTGAATATGTGTTTAAATGTGAATGTAGCATGATCAACCTAGACACTCAACATTGGTTTTGGGGGAAGGAAAATGAGAGGTGAGGTACAAAGTACTGTTTTAATGTATGCCATTGTCAGTATGATCCACATTATAATGTAAAACTATAGTATACTAATAAAAAATAAAAAATAATTAAATTATCTTTGTTTATAGATGGCATGACTCTTTTTCTAGAAGACCCAAAAGCCTCAACCAAGAGACTACTGGAGCTGATTAACCAATTCTGCAAAGTTGCTGGATACAAATTAACCTAAAGAAATCAGTAGCTTTTCTATATGTCAACAATTAATACGCAAAAAATATTAAAATTTCATTCACAATAACCTCAAAACCAATAAAATACCTAGAAATAAACCTAATCAAAGATGTAAAAACCTCAACAATAAAAACTACAAAACATTAAAAAAATAAATTAAAAAATACCTTGAAAGATGGAAATATCTCTTTTGTTCATGGATAGGCAGAATAAATATCATGAAAGTGGCCATTCTGTCAAATGTGATCTACAAATTCACTGCAATTCCTATCAAAATAGCAATATCATTCTTCATAGATCTAGAAAAATATACAGCAATAAACCTATCACACTTATTGTCAATTGATCTTTGACAAAGGACCAAATTCATACACTGGAGTAAAGATAGCCTTTTCAGAAAATGGTGCTGGGAGAACTGGCTTTCCATTTGTAGAAAAATTAAACTAAATCCTTACCTCTCACCATGCTCAGGAAACAACTTGAGATGGATCAAAGACTTGAAAATCATACCAGAGATTTTGAAACTATTGGAAGAGAGCATAGGTTCAACTCTCCAACATACAGGCATAGGTAGTAGCTTCTTCAACAAGACCTACAAATTGTAGAAAATTAAAACGAGAACTAACAATTGGGATAGAATCAAACTAAAATGTTTCTGCTCATCAAAAGAAACCATCAAGAACCTAAAGAAAAAGCCTACAGAATTTGAGAAGATCTTTACTAGCTATCCCTCTGATTGAGGGCTAATATCCAAAATATACAAAGCACTCAAGAGAGTTTACACTAGCAAAACAATTAGCTGAATCAAGAAATGGACAAATAAATTGAATAGACACTTTACTAAAAAAGAGGTACAAATGGCCAAAAAGATGTTCAACATCATTAGCCATCAGGGAGATGCAAATCAAAACTACACTGAGATTCCATCTAACCCTAATCAGAGTGGAAAGCATAAAGAAGTAAAATAACAAATGTTGGTGAGAATTTAGAAAAATAGGAACTCTTCTACACTTTTGGTGAAAATGCAAACTAGTTTGGCTACTTTGCAGATTAGCATGGAGATTCCTTAGAAAAGTGGGAATGAATCCACCATACAATCCTGCTAAAGCACTACTTGGGGTGAAATCAGGGAACTACAGTAACATATGCATACTCATGTTCATAGTAGCACAATTCACAATAAACAAAATATGGAACCACCTAGATGTCCAACAAATGAATGGATTACAAATTTGTGGGAAATACACACAATGACATTCTATTCAACAATAACAAAAACGAAAATGATGTCATTCATATGAAGATGGAAAGACCTGGAAAACATGTTGCGATTAGCCAAATATAGAAAGAGAAGGGACATTTATTTTCTCTAATATGCTCAAGCTAGAGATTGTCAGGGATACCAGAGGAACTTCAGATAATGGAGGAGATATCTCAGGGAAGCCAAGAAGTAAAGGTAGGCAAGGAAGAAGGCTGAAATTTATTAATGGAAATGCTAAGTAGAACTATGTGTATACATTTCAATATCACATTGTTAACCTGGACACTCAGTATCAAGAGGGAGTGAAATGGGGAAGGGGGGGAAGGAGCCAAGTACTGTGTGAATGAATGCCATTGCCAACATGATCTACAGTATGATGTGAGACTACAGTGTAGCATTAAAAATATTTAAAGAATAAAATTTTACATTTATAAGTAAGATACTATCAGATTGTGTGTTTGTGTGTGTGTGTGTGTGTGTGTGTGTGTGTGTGTGTGTGGTACTGGGGGTGGAACCCAGGGACTTTCTACCTCCAGGCTATACTCCCAGACCTATTTTCTATTTTATTTGGAAACAGGGTCTCACTAAGTTGCTGAGAGCCTCACTGAGTAGCTGAGGCTGGCTTCAAACCTGTGTGATCCTCCTGTCTCAGCCTCCCAAGGGCAGGGATTACAAGCGTTCGCCACCACTCCTGGCTCCCCTATTAGATTTTAATACAGATTATGTGCTGCTTTTTAATTCTGAAATTTGAGGTGATATAGTTAAGCTGGTTTTTACAAATTCATGTTATAAATGTTTCAGACATTGTACTCAACCATCATTTTATTGGTAAACTCAGTTTCCAATCAATTATCTATGATTTGTATAATCTCAGAACATGTACCATATATAAGTTAGATTCATTCATTGGTTTATTTCTGATTTTCAACCCCTAATTACTC
The DNA here is from genome assembly GCF_963383645.1 of Muscardinus avellanarius. Taxonomy (NCBI): domain Eukaryota; kingdom Metazoa; phylum Chordata; class Mammalia; order Rodentia; family Gliridae; genus Muscardinus; species Muscardinus avellanarius. The sequence goes on along the minus strand of NC_137790.1, from coordinate 23,310,979 downwards.
AACTGTTCTGGATTTCTTGTCCTTTCTTATTGACCAAGCAGCCTATTTATGTATTTATGTATTTATGTATTTATGTATTTATGTATTTATTTATTGCGGTTTGGGGATGGAACACAGGGGCATTTGACCTCCGAGCTACACACCCTGCCCTATTTTTTATTCTTTATTTTAAAACCGGGTCTCACTGAGTTGCAGAGGGCCTCACTAAGTAGCTGAGGCTGTCTGCAAACCAAGATCTGGTCTCAGACTCCGGAATGCTGGAATTATAAGCATGGCCGCCATGCCCAGTTTATTTTTATTTCTTGATATGAAAAAACAAAACAAGACAACACTATTAAAACATTTCTAAGAATTCTTCATTTTTAGTGAGATATGCAAATTTTTATTCTTTGTACAAATATGTCTAATAATGATGACACTACTATTTTTACCTGTTTTCTATTTTCCTTCATAGTACTTTAACTATTAGGTTGATGCTCTCTTTTACTACTGCTGATAATGATTGCATCCTTTGTTGATCTATACTGTATTACCATGACTTGGACAATTAGACTTTGGATATTATTCAACTGTACTGCCTCTGGAGCATATTGATTATTGGAATATATTGTTTTGGGCTATATTGCTTATGTCATATGATTATTGTAACATTAAAAATTAGTCCTTTATAATTTCTATTGTAAACAACGTGAAATTATTTTTCTCCTGGTTGTAATTAAATTTTTTGTTTATCAATTACTATATTTTTCTTAATATTGTTTAGAATTTAGAGGGTCTCATTTTTATAATGCAAATGATTTTATAGTCAATTATTATTCATAATAGTCCTCAAGTGAATAATAATTCATTTGCCTCAGTCTTAAAACAATAATTACAGAGAATCTGCCTGTCACTGTCTTCCAATATTTTCAAATCTTATTTCATAAATTATCTTTTTCCTTCTACATCACAGTTTTATTTTCCCATGGTATGAATAGTTTATTGGTTGTTAGTTTTAAATTGCTCAATCCACATAAAAGTTAAATTTCAGATCTCCTTTCAAATTATGTTATGCTAATGCCTTTGATATGACACTAATTGCTTTACTATCTCTCAACATCTACATGGATGTCAACATAAGGAATTAATTTTTTTGTGTGTGGTAGTGGGAATGGAACCATGAGGAATTCTATCTCTGATATATATATATATATATATATATATATATATATATATATATATATATATATATATATACCTAGCCCTTTTATTCTTTATTTTGAAACACAGTTTTACTGAATTCCCAAGGGCCTCACTAAGTAGTAGCTGAGGCTGTCCTTGAACTGTGATCCTCCCATCTCAGCCTCCTAAATGCTGGGATTAAAAGCGCACGCCACCACACCTGGCAAGGAATTTATTTTAAAATGTGTTTTGGCTAAATATTTCAAAGAGCAATTCATGTCTACTTGTGTTCAAGTCAGAATCTAAGGAGCTTCCAATGATTCCTGCTTCCAGATATTCAAAGCCTTGTGTAATAACTTATACATGAAATGATTTGCTTCTAACCATTAGAATGAAGCAAATTTAAGGAGATATCACTAAGTTAGGTCATAAAAAATTGTGACTTCTGAATTGCTAATGTCTTATCTTGATCACCTTCTCAAAATGCTAGCTTTGAAAAACAAACTGCCTCGTGAGAGAGTTTCACATGGTGAAGAACTGCAAACCACTCTAGGCCAACTTCCAACAAAGGATTGAGGAACTTCGTCCAATGTGCAAAAAGCCAAATGCTGCCGTGGTCACCAAGAGAGCTTACAAATGGTTTCTTCCAGTCCTGACTTTGGGAGACACCACAGAAACTGAACCAGCAATTTGATCACAGCCTTGTAGAAAACTGTGAAGCAAAGGGCCTGGCTACACTGTGTCAGGATTATTTATTTCATAGTTATAGGATGATTTGCCATTCAACCATCAATAATTGGCACATTAAGATATCAGTTAGAACTTATTTTTATGTCCTTCACCTTTTGCTTCTCTTACTGCAAGAATAGTCCCCCTCCATTAAAAAATGTTTAATGTCCACAAGTTGTTATTTAATACTCTAAAAGCTATTGTGATCGGTTCTATTCAGAATAGCTGTAACTTTTACTAAAAAAAAATAGCTTTGTTTTTTATGTTTTGTGATAGTCCAAGGAACTTCTGAGAAGACAAAAAAAGCAAAGCTTAAAATGCATATCGCCAATATACAAAGTAGAATGTTAGATAATCTCCTTCAGCTCCTGTTGCCTCCACTGAGTTCTAGATAAAATATTGAAAGCCAGGACTGAAGTTGATACAGGAAATAACTCAATCTTCTAATCATTTCTGTGTCTGAAAACTAGACATGCACTTCTGTGTAACAAATGACCCCCATGGAATTGAAGAATCTTGCCAGTGTTAATGACAAAGCCAAAGCCATGCTATGTCTCAGAAACTTGTCCCCAGGACACTGATATTTGCAGGTTTTTAGAGTTCTTAGGTTGATGGAATCTTTGAGGCTTAAATTCCTCCAGTATAGATAGGATGAAAAAATAAAGGACAATACTGATATAAATGAGAATACATGTTCTGAAGAACAAATTTGTTGTTTAATGAGTTTCTGCAATGAAAAAAAAATAAAAAGAGATTGACCACCATCCAGAAGCCAGATATTATGAAACCAGCTATAACATATAATATGTATGAGTGCATTTCCAAATTGTCCCATATTTTCCCCAATTACTTTAAGATGGGAGAGAGTAGTAAAAATTCTTGCAATTAAAAGGTTTACACACACAGTTTTATATAAACATATATGTATGTATATCTGTGTGCTATAGTGTATACATATTCACAACTTTTATTGATGCACAGTAACTATACATCATAGTGAGATTTAAAGTTATACAAAAACACAAACACAGGTTTGTGTATCTTTTTTTGGTCCTGTCCCACTACCTCAAATATATATTTTGATAAAAAAGGAGTCAAAAAGGTAGGTTTACACTAAAATAATACTTAAACTTTTATTTAAATGAAAGCCTCAATAAATAAGGTAAATTACATATATCGCAGGAATTTCAACTATTTGAAAACTGAAATGGGTCTTAGTACTTGCAAAAAAAGAAATTAGTATAAAAAAGAAAAATAGTATATATGTCTTAGCAGTTTAATTACAGGCATCATTATTCTGTTTGAGAATGAATAGGTAGTTTACTCTTATTGTTGGGTAGCAGTAAAATGCAGAAAAGACTGCATTTATCAACTACAAAAGCTCTCATATAATCCAAAATACTCATACCATAACTATTTAGACATTTTTAATATTTACTGTCCTTCTTCAAAGATAGACTAGGAGTTCTTTTTCTTGTTCTTTTCAACCACATTGTTATGTCTACTAAAAGTATTATGATTTTCTATTTACTTTCCTAGAATTCCATGTTAGATTAAATCACTTTAGAATGCAGAATTGGTCTTATTAATCACTATTATCACATTGGTTGATAAAATCTGTACACAAAAACACACAGGTGCCTCATAACTTTCTACGGACAAAAAATATGACTTTGTGACATATATTTGATAGAACAAGTCATGTAAATTTATAAAGTGAGAATACTAGATTTTCTAATATAAAAAATCTACTTGAGGAAATTAATACTGAATAAGCTATATTTTGAGTGAACTAGATTTAAAATTATGATTAACATAATATTAAAATTGAAAGATAAACCTTGGAAATTAATTATTAAAATAGCTTCAAAGAAAGGTAATCAGTAGTTGAAATTATTCAGTACATATAATGAGGTCATATTTTGATTGCATAATGAAGACTTTTTAAAACCCTTAAGATATATATGTTGTATAAAACTGCCTTACTGAGATCATGTGTAGCTAAGCTGGTATGGAGTGACATTAGCGTTATTTATTGTACACACAAGTTAAGAAGAAAGAACATACATGAGATTTCCAATTTCTGTCCTCAGCTGAAACATGCGATAGTAGAAATGAGTTTTTACGGAAATATTTATTATCAAAAAGAAAATCAGAAAGACACTGGGATCCCACATTTTCCTATGAAGGCATGCAGCAATAACATAAGGAAATTGCACTAGGCTCCACCTCCCAAAGTGTCCATCACTTCTCAACAATGTCAACACTTTGAAATTTAGGCCTTTGGTGGCTTCCAATATTTTTTAAAATTATTTATTTTTATGTGGAACATATTAAAAATGGCATATATTCATACTGTGCTTGGCCTTCAACATTTAAACAGTAGTACTGAGTGTATTCGCAATCCTCTATTCTAGCTATTTTGAGATAGAAATGCATATTGTTAGTTACATTCATCCCACTGTGCCATAGAACATTAGCATCTATTTCTGTTATCCAGCTGTAACGCTGTACTCACGGTCCAATTATCCTCCATCCCACCCCCACCAATACTCTCTGCCTCTAGTAACCACCATTATACTCTTGAATTTCATAAAGTTAGCATTTTTGGGATCCACATATAAGTGAAATCATGTAATTTTTTTTTTTTTGAGTTTGGCTTATTTCCCTTTAACAAATGACCATGACCTACAAGTCTATACATGTTGCTTCAAATGGCACAGTGATCTTTTTTATAGATGAATAGTTTCCATTGTTTAAAGAGAAAACATTTTCTCTCTTTGTCTTTTGATTGGAATTTGGTTTGATTCCTTATCCTAGCTACTGTGAATAATTCTAAAATAAATGTAGGAATGCAGCTATTTTTTTGACACACCAATTTAATTTCCTTTGGACATATGCTCAGTAGAGGAATTGCTGAATCATATGGCTTCTATCATTTTAGTTTCAAGGAGCCTACACAAGGTTTTATTATTTTAATAAATAAAGAATAATCATGATTTAAATCACATTTACAGATGAGAAAAACCTTGTAGGACCAAATAGGTACCATGGCTTTACTGATTCACATTCCCAACTTCTGTGAAAGCATCTTTTATTCTGCATCCTTGTCATCATTTGTTATTTTTATTTTTTTTCAAATAGCCTTTCCACCATTGGTGAAGTGATTTTTCTCTATGATTTTATTTGTTTTTATTAAGGACGATTAGCATTTTCATGTATTTTGTTTACCATTTGTATGTCATCTTTTGAGAAATGTTTACTCAGGTAGTTAGCACACTACAAATTTTTTAGTTTGAGTTCCTCATAAATTCTGGACATTTTCACCTTGCCAGATGCATAGTTTGCATTTTTTTCTCCCATTCTGAAGACTGTCATCTCATTCTATTAGTTGTTTACTTGACTGTAGAAAAGCTATTCAGTTTGATACAAATTTATTTACCAATTTTTTTAGGTTTTTAAATATTTTTTCTTGGTGCATTTTTGTTATACATCTTAATGCAATGCAAGATGGTAGAGGCATACATGAGCACATCACTTATTTAGCATTCTCCAATTCTTACCACATTCCTTCCCCTTCCCCTCCTCATGTTTGGCTTACCGGTTGACTTTGATGTCCATAAATTTACATCATGTAAATTAGGGAATTACCTTTCTCCCTCCCAGTTAGGTTGCCTTATTTGGTTTCTCATTCCTTGCCTAGAGTTCCTCCTATGATGCTTTTTCTCCCTACCTCCTGCATATTACAGAGAGCATCTGATTTCATACATTTTTTGATTGACTAATCTCACTTATCATAATGTTCTCCAGTTCCACCCATTTATCCACAAATGACATACTTTTGTTCTTTTTGGCTGAATAAAATTATATGTGTAAGTATCCCGTAGTTTTTTAATCCATTCATCTGTTGATGAACATCTTGGCTGGTTCCATAGTTTGGCAATTGTGAATTGTGTGGCTATGAAAATATATATACATGCATTAGTTTGGTGGTTTGGTTTCCATTCTTTTGGGTAGATACCCAGAAGTGGTATTGCTGGGTTATATGGTAGGTTTGTTCCCTTTCTTCTTAGAATCTTTCATACTATTTCTCAAGGTGGTTGCACTAATCTGCAATCCCAACAAAAATGTATTAGAGTTCCCATTTCTTTACAACCTTGGCAGCATGACACAAAACTTTAAGAACAAAATTAAAAACTACTTGTTTGATTCTGCTATAAATAAAATAGAGGCTATGAGGCTGCACAGAAAATACATGTATTTATATTTTTAATTGACTTCCATTATGAACCAAGATATTACCTGGGTTTGCAGTTGAACTAGTAATATTATATAATTTTGTTTAATAATTTTTACTTCACCAAACACTCTTAAAAGCAGACTTAACATTTTATGAATCCTCTCCTTTATAGAATAATATATTTTAAATATTTCAATTTCATATTTTAATGAGAATTACATTTCAAACTTTTTGTGTTTGTGATACTGAGAAGTACACTCAGAGGTATTCTACTAGTGAGCTACAACCCCAGTGAGCATGTTCTATCTCCCTCTGTGCATTTTTTGAAACAGGATTTTCTTAAGTTACTATTCAATGACCTCCAACTTGTGATTGTCCTGTCTTAGTCTCTTAAGTACTTTCCAAGTACTGAGATTACAGCTGTGTTCTATTGCACCAGGGGTGTTTTAAACTTTTTAATAGTACAATTTAGAGCAGAATAAATGATTTATACTTTGTGAAAGAGAATGATTTTACAGACACACATAAATATAAACACTCATGTAAAACCCTATTTGGTCCATAAAGCAAAAGAAAACTAGTATTTAAAAAACAATTAATAGTTCTCTGGCATTGTCATAGGAAAACAGAAAGTTTCTAAAATTTAGGCTTAGCATAATATATTATTTTTAGGAAATTGAAATAAAAATATTTTTACAAAATTATATCCTAATTTTTTTAGTTTCTATACAATTAACTAAACAGGACTTCTGGGACAGTATTGATTGAAGGTATTAAAATACATTTAAGTGAGGCTGGGCATGGTGGAGCATGCTTGTAATCCCCACGCTTGGGAGGCAGAGACAGGAGGATTGCGCAGGTTCGAAGCCAGCCGCGCGCGCGGACTTAAAAGACCCTGTTTCCAAAAAAAAAGTATAAAAATAGGTCTAGGAGTGTAGCCCGGAGGTAGAGGGTTTCCAGGAACCCCACCACCACCAATAAATAAATAAATAAGTAAATAAATAAATAAATAAATAAATAAAATGCATTTAGATGAATATACCACCAAAAATTCATGATCAATTATGTACATAAATGAACATAAATAGAATGATGAGTATTATATACATATTTTTGTTATTTTTATAATATTTAAATAGCTAGGTTTTGTGAAATACAAACAAAAAACTTCAGACATTTGAGAAACAACAACAAAACAAACGAAGCCCACAAAAACCCACATAGATAAATATGATTAATTCTGCAAATTACTTTGATAATTTGAAATCTTTGACACTCTATAATAATTTTTTAAGTATATTTCCAGAGTTGGCAAAATCAACTCATGTTGTTTCATACAGTTTCCACCTAACATAAATCAAACAACCTCAGGAAATCTGTAATATAATGGAATTAAATTGGATTTTTTAAAATTATCAATTGCTGAATTGATTTTTTAATGAGGGCAGACTATGTACAGACTATTCATAGAAGTACTATATATTATCTAAGACTATATGTAATTTATGTTTTATTGGTGCTTTGTAATTATTATCAAAATGGGGTTCAGGGTGATAGAAACTTACATGTACACAGCAATTATGTTTTTCCCTTTGGCTTCTAAACCCATCCTTCCATTCTGATATGTCCTTTTCAGCATTATCATTGCAATAATCTAAGACAACTGACCACACAACCTAGAGGAAGTAAGACTTATTTGCTCACAATTTCTTTAGAGGTTTCTCAGTTTCTGTCAATCTGAGTCTTCAGAGCTCAGGGCATGTCAGTGGGAAGCAGAGACAGGGAGAAAATAAGGCTCTGCTCTCACAACATGGAGGCAGGACTCAAGAGCAAGCAACAGGATTCAAAGACAAAAGTGCAATCTCTAAAGCCACACTCAGGGAGCCACATTTAGCAACACTTTCCCTGCTTAGATTAAATCCCAGTAAAATATTGTAATAGATAAAAACAATGATGAGATTATAATCGTCATGACTTAATTACATAAACCTTGAACATAATACATGAGATCTTCAGGGGACATCCAATAAATAGCTATAGCATCATGTATAATATTGAAATTGGTATTGATAACTTTGTATATGAACATAGTATTATTTGAATTGTTTCCTTCATCAAATTTCTAAAATTTGATAATGTTTGAAAAATTTCCACTTTCTTATTCACAGTTGATCAAACCTTTATTATTCATAGATTAGATTAAATTTACTGATTTTCCCAGCATGTTTTTAGATAAAAAACTAGATAGCTAAATGCTAAATACAATATGAATGATGAACAAACAACTATAATAATTATTATAATTTTTAATACCCCATCTATTTAATAAGCTTGGGAAAGCTCGTGCTATACTTTGAACTACGCACATCAGGATTGGAAAGAAAAATATTTATTTCTGCATTTTGAGAAAAATGATGTAGGTTTGAGGTAATAGGATATTTAGCTAAATTTTATTTTAATGTGTTACAGATCTTGATAAAATTATATATTTTCACACATACTTTATTATTTTATGTTTGAAAAAAATTAAAGCCTAGAAATTTTAAATAACTTGCCTAAAGGCTGGTGTAAATCTTTTACATGGCAAAACAGATTAAATCTCAGTTTTTATGAATCCTAAGTCTAGATTTTAGTTTACTACCCACTAATTTTCTACAGGAAAAATAAAAAAGCATATTCATATTTGGATAAGGCATATTCAGTACCTTATCAAAATATGTGATTAGCAATAACATCTAGAAGGAAATAAATTTTATTTAATCAGTAAACATATTCATAAAAGATGTCAGGCATTCCTTAGCCTCCACTGTAAAGCCAGAGATAGCTAAACTTCTTGCTATTCAGTTTTTAATCACAGAGTCAAAAAACAAGAACTAGAAGAATAAAAAGCTAGGTGTGGTGGAGCACATCTATGATCCCTGTATTTGAGAGGCCGAGACAGAAAGATCACAGTTTTAAGGATATCTTCAACAACATAGTGAGATTCTTAGTAACCTGGCAAGACTCTGCTTCAAAACAAAACTAAGCCGAGTGTGATGGCTCAGGCTTGTAATCCCATCGCTTGGGAGGCTGAGACAGCAGGATTACACAAATTTGAAGGCAGCCTCAGCTACTTAGTGAGGCTCTTTGCAACTCAGCAAGAACCTGTTTCAAAATAAAAAAAATAAAAAATAGGGCTGGGGATGTAGCTTGAAGGTAGAATGTCCCTGGGTTCCATTCCCAGTACTGCAAAAACAAACAAACAAACAAACAAACAAACAAACAAGAAAAAAACCTAAACAAGAACCGCCAAAGAACTGGGGTATAGCTCAGAGGTAGAATGCTGCTATGTTCAATCCCCTGTACCACTAAATAATAAATATAAAAAATAACAAATATATGTTGAAGAGTAGGGAAAATTAAAGCAATTGAGATAATAATGTTAATTTTAAAAAATAGATGAATAGAAACAACACACAAATAGTGTGTCGAAATAGAAAATTAACAAAAATAACGATTTATTTGATATAGCATATTGACAAAGTAGACATAGAAAGGCGGGAAAGGTGGTAGGATCAGAGGCTGATATAAATGCCAATATAGAAAGATTTATTACAAAATCAGAAAAATGATTGTTATCTTTAACTTTATATTATAATTAAAATAATAAAATTTGAATAAAGGTAACTGGATATGCTGAAGACACCAGAAATGTAGTGTACTGTAGAAGCTGAAACATTTTTCTTTTTCCTTGATGTTTTTTAAATGAGAGTTAATGTTTTAAAATAGTTCTTCAGAGTTCAATATCATTTTTAGGAGACGGCATGTATAATGAAACCATCTAAATAATCTTGAAGATCTAGAAACTGTATTTGAAAAATAAATATCTCTTTAGAAGAGCAGTGCAGCTGGCTCACCAACAGGTTTAGTTAGTCACAGCTTTCGATTTCTTCAATTTTGTAACAAAGAGATTTTTTAATTAAATTTTTTGTCAAAGTGTTTATGGCAATATTCATGTTATTCATTAAGATTATTTTAATGCCTAGATTTTAATTTTTCTGGGATAAATGTCTGTTTAATATTTTACATTTCCCCAAGTAATAGCCTTGAAGTCACAATGTGGGTGATAGAGTGAGACTGATGAGAAGAAAGTCAAGAATCCTATAATACCAAATATGATAGACTTGGGATATTTAAGGACAAAGACAAAGGTTTAGTACCTACAATGGACTGTTGGATGACTGAGAAGAAAAAAAGTGAAAAATTTATTTAAAATATAAATGGGTTATTTATAAAATCAATAAAAGGTATTGATTTGGTGTTTATCAGCTTACAGCCCATTGCTAATATTAAACAGACTTTATTTCTGGCCAAATTACACAGACTCCTCTGACCCTTTTTTCTACTAGTTTTTGCCCTTGAGCCTCATCTCTTAGAGCTGGGTTATAATATAACCTTTGTCAGGTCTAAATGTTTGTGATAACTGCCACTTTGAATAATTGATCTATTTTAATACGTAATCAAATTTCTCATACACCATCATTTTGAAGGTGTTGATTATCTTGAACAACCTTCAGAAAAATTCTGTTGTCTCTTAACCCAAAATGAACTTCATCCCAATGTTTTCTCTTAGTTAAATTACATTCCCTAACCCTCCACTATAAATCCTCACCAATCTCTCTTCTATCTTCATTCTCTCTCTCTCTCTCTCTCTCTCTCTCTCTCTCTCTCTCTCTCTCTCTCTCTCTCTCTCTCTCTCTCTCTCTTTCTTCCTCCCTCCCTCCCTCTCTCTTTCTCCCCTTACTGAAATCCCTTAAATAAAATTTTTTCTTCCCATCTTTAGCACATATCGGAATAGTTTTTAGTTTTTTCTCTAAAATATAAGTGGCAAAATTATATTCCTGAAGGAATTAGTTTAATTATGACAAAAATGACCTTAAGTGTCCATTTATCTTATAAAGTAACCACTTTTTATTAAGCCTGGATCTCAAAGGTTGTTCAAATAGGCTGTGTGGTAAAAATAAATCTGAATTTGGAAGCCGTGCTCATAGATTACAATTCATTTTTTCTATCTAGCCACTTGTTGATTATTAAGTATGATTTGCAATCTCTTTATAATTTGAAATTTTTGTGTATAGTGAATAAAATAGTTTATGTTCTTGTTTTTATAAAATTAATTAAAAATCAGGTATATTTTATGTAGGCATTTAATTTGGAATTCACAAATAGAGGTTTTATAGAGTGATATGACTTGAAAACAATTTTTCTCTGATTGTAGAACTCTTAAGACAGCACAGGTAAAGTAGGCTTGGAGCACCAATGAACTTTTGCATTTCTCACTAATTTTGTAGGAAAAGATGAAGCAGTGAAGAACTATTGATGCTTACATATTTCTAGACTGAGGCAAAGAAAATTTATTCAAATAGGAATTTAAGCAGCTACCACACATCTGGAAATAATAGCTATGAAAAACAGGACTTTTCATTTAAAGATGTGGAGTGGAAGATTGATTTGATGCAAAAATTTCAGTTTTAATGTAATAGCCCATTAATTCAGAACCCACATCTCTATTTCTAAAAATTAAGTGAACATGTTTGAAGGAATCTCTAAACATTTTGAATTTGGAAAAAATCATCTGTTATCCTCATTTATATGTAGAGATGCCTGATAATGAAATGTAATACCCTTAAATGGGAAATTCAGTTTTGAGCCTCAGCTCTTATGAACTGAATTTCTTATTCCAAAGTGAAAGTCTTGCATTTTTCAATGGAATGCAGTTTCTTAAATATTTGCAAGAGCTGGATGAAAAGGAGCTTAATTGCCAGAAGGGCAAAGTAAGAGTAGAATTTGGAAAGGAATGAGATGTTTGGTTCATATATTTTTTTCCCAATTTCAATGGATATCTTTTGTCATGATTATCTCCAATTCTTAAGTTTTTTTTTTTTTCTTTCTAAATCACAAAATCACTCTTCCTTTTCCAGGGCCTATAAAATAGCATGAATTACATGCAACTCTGAATTATCCATGATAATAAAAGAAAATAGTCACACATAATTTTAATATACTATGGTGGAATAGATAAATAGATTTTGCAATATAGTCTAATATAGAGATTCCGTATAACACTTAATTGCTTACCATATTCACATATATTTTAGCTAGTCATTTCTTCTGCCCATGGTTCTCAACTGCCTTGAACTTCATTGTTTGATTAAATTTCAAAAAATAGAGTTTCAAAATTAGTTTAAGGTTTAAAATACCCATGTAGGGGCACATTGCAAAAGCAATATGTTTATGGATATTTTACAAAGCATGATTTATCCACATCATAATTTGTGTTATGCTTTGGACCCTATTAAACATGTTGATGCTACGTGAAAGTGGCTCATTAAATATATTATAAATCTCTGAAATTAGATTCTCACTGGAGATCTATACTAGTCCACACATCCCTGCAATTTTGCATTTTCTACCACTCAGAAAATGTCTTTCTTCCATATTTTATCAACCTTTGGTCATGTCTCCTCTTTTATGTATGCATAATACCAGGATGTTTTGTGTAATTTTATTTTTAAATAAATTAACTTTCATATTTTTGTACTAATATATGAAATAATAAGTAAGTTGAGACAGTTTACTTTCTAGGTGTTTTAATTGTAACATAATTGACAAATTATTTTTAACTTTATATATTGCATATATGGAAAAAATCAGTTTATTTTTTATACTCTTAAAATGAGTTTTTTTTTAAGAGTTGTTGATTTTAAAGTTTTTTTTTAGAGTTAAAGCAAACAGATTCAAAATTTCCAAATGTGTATTTAGGGCAATGTGACAATTATAATTCCTACTAAGTATGTTTTCAAAAATTCTAGGCATGTAAACTTCTATTGGAGAGGGTAAGTATAAACACCTAACAAGAATCCTTTAATTGGAGCAAATCATACACTACCTCAGCCATCAGCATCTTTTCTTTTTTCTAAATTTAGAGGAGAAGACAAATGGAAAGGATTAAAAACTAGTGCTTTGGTAATTAGGCATGACTGGAGCAATTCAAAATCACTACTTAATGATAATTCTAAATTGGTTTACATTACTTAGAGCAAAATCTTCTTACTTGGATCTATCATCCATTAAATGAGATATATTAATACATACAATTTAAAATAGGAAGCTTATTTTAGTTTAACATAAAGAAAAGACGTACAACTCTCTGAGGATAATTTTACTGCTTAGTGGCATAAGTATGTTCATAAATCCAGAGAAAATAAGACTTTTAGTATCATATTCCAGTTTTCAAGATTAGGCTAACCTAAGGTTCTTTTCTGCAACTCTTAATAATAATTAAATCTAAGAGATCTATGCTCCTTTTCTTGCAGAACCATTCTAAAATTTGTCGAGGTTCAAACATATAGCCAATTGAAATGTAAAATTTATAAAAGACTATAAAGATGTTTGTTCATTTGGGAAAAATATTTTTAAATATCTATAAAACTGTTACCATGGAAACACTATAAGAAAAGCTATAACCCTGAAAATCCTTAGGAGCAAGAGAGTCCTTAGTGGGATACAATAGTACACTCCTATACTCCCATTACTTGGGAGGCTGAGATAGGAAGATCACAGGTTCATCAATTTACCCTTATAAATTTAGTAAGGACTTCACCAACTTAGGTAAACCCTATTTCAAGATGAAAAAAGAAATAAATAAAATAGGACTAGGCATGTAGCTCAGAGGTAGAATTCCTCTGGATTTAATCCCAAGTACCACCCAGACCCCCAAAAAGAGAACACCTTACTCATTTGTACAATCAAATGCTAAACATTTTGTTAAATATATCTGATTAAAATATTAACATTTTAAGGATATATTATTACATTATCATATGTAGCATGATGCAGTTTGTCTAAGAAATACAGAGACCATAAAAGTATTGCTAATAATGAAAATACATAAGGAATAATAAGTTACAAGCATCTCTATAATGTTAGAAATAAGATAGAAGAGACTTTGATAAAACAAAAACAAAACAAAAATACAGAAAAGCCTAGGCTTCTTCATTTTTTTAATGTTTTCTGGTTATTTTTATTTATTGGTAGATTGCATTCATGTATCTTTTTTTGGCGCATTATAGTCATATATCTTAATGGAGTACAAAATGGTAGAGACAAACATGCACACATCACCCAATTAGCCCTTCTCCAATTCTCTCCCCATTCCCTCCCTCCTCCCTCCTTCTCATGTTTGACTTAGTGATTGACTTTGATATGTTTGTGAATGTACAATATGTATATTAGGGAATTTTCCTCTCCCCTCTTTCATTCCCCTTAGTTAGGTCACCTTATTTGCTCATCTACAGTTTCTCCTTTTTCCTGTAGAGTTCCTCCTATAGGCTTCTTTAAAATAGCCTTTGTAGCCTGGTGTGGGCACACTTGCAATCCCCGCGCTTGGGAGGCAGAGACAGGAGGATCGCACAGGGTCCAAGCCAGCTGTGCTGGCTTAAGAGACCCTGTTTCCAAATAAAAATATAAAAATAGGTCTGGGAGTGTAGCCCTAAGGTAGAAGGGCTTCCAGGAACCCCAGTACCACCAAATAAATAAATAAATAAATAAATAAATAAATAGCCTTTTTAATTTTTTTTTGGCATGTCTGGTGATGGAACCCAGGGGCATTCTACCTCTGAGCTATACCCCCACCCCTATTTTTATTCTTTATTTTGAAACAGTGTCTCACTGAGTGCGGAGGGCATTACTAAGTACCTGAGGCTGTATGCAAACAGCGATCCTCCAGTCTCAGCCTCCCAGATGCTGGGATTACAAGAGTGCACCACCACGCCTGGCTCCCCTTTTTAGATTTTGTTTTCTTTAAAGCATTATAAATACTGCATGTAATTATAAAACTTAAATTTTAAAAATTCAAATAAAAATTAAACATAAACTGTAACAAATATATAAAATATGTATGTGATTTATATATATTTACATATGTGCAAATTATAGAACTGGATTTAAAACATTAATTTCACTGCAACTCTACTGGCAAAAATAGATATTGAGAAAGAACTAATTTTAAAAGAAATTATAATGTTGTGGTGGTACTGGTATTGGAGGTGTTAGTATTGCTATTTTAATTCTGAGGTGATTGTGAATATTATAAGGTATAAAATTTGAGTATGTAATATTTAAATTATATATTTAATATTTGAGAAAAAATACCTTTATAGAATAAATAAGAGGTCAAAATGAAAGGTAAATAAGGCCCCATACAAATTGAAAGTATTGTCCTGAACATACCTATTGTTATTACTTGTCACTAGTTCAGAAAAAATTCCAAAAAACTACAACAAACAATTTTTGTTGTTGTTTGTTTTTGTCACTTTTTACAGGAAAGACCTAGCAACAGTCAGGTATCACTTAGCAATACCGATGTGTATCTAACGCCGAGTGAGAGAAATGAGTTATAACTATGAGCAAGATGATACAAAACACTAGTTAGCTATATCCTAATACATCAAATAACAAAGATGTTCTCAAAACCTGGGACGATCATATAAAAATTACACAGAAAGCTAGGCGTGGTGGCACATGTTTGTAATCCCAGCATTCGGGAGGCTGAGACAGGAGGATCACAGTTCAAGGACAGCCTCAGCTACTTAGTGAGGCCCTTTGCAACTCAGTGAGACTCTGTTTTAAAATAAAGAATGAAAGAATAGGGTTGAGGGTGTATCTCAGAGTAGAATGCCATTGGGTTTCATCCCTAGTACTGCCAAAAAAAAAAAAAATAGGAACATAACTGAAGAAGCATTTAACAGAAAAAGATTATATGTATTGGGCATCATAAAAATAATCTATTAAATATAATATACATACATATATATATAATACCCAGAGGTTAAGTACAGTTTTGAAAAACAGCACATTATCTGAAACTTGAGGGAAAAAGTATATTGAAATTTGGTATATTTGTAGCAAGGAAGTGATTGAGTTTTTTTTTAAGCACTGGAACATACCTTAGGGTATGCATTTTTTCTTTCTTTCTTGTGCTTGTATTAGTGCCTTATATTCTCATATCATAATGTAAATCATGTTGACAACGACACACAGGCACAGGCTCTTGGTGTCCTCCCTTTTCCGTTTCCCTCACTCTCAATATTTGAAGTTTTAAAGAAGATTTCTTTTGAAACAGAGTCTAAGTTACTGAGGGTTTTGTTAAGGTGGTATTCTAGTCAAGAGCCTGTGATCCTCTAGTCTCAGTCTCCCAAGAAATTACAGGTGTGTGCCACCATGCCTAGCATATTTTGACTTTTTTTTCAAGAATTACTCCCTAGGATAATCCATCCAAAAATGATGATAAATTTCTTTTTATGGAAAGTTTTCAGATAATATATGAATAATTAATAATTTGTATTTGAATAATTTCTTTGTGTAATTCTCCATGAATTAATGAATCTATACATTGATCACTAAAAACTGATGATATGATAATTAAATGACACTCAGTGTGTTTTCCCTGGTGGAAAGTATGTGTCTAATAATGGAAGATTACAACATCAGCTATATGTATTAGATTTCTTTTTGTCAAAAAATTAAACATGCATCTACATTCATCTACAAATGTATATAGATGTCAATAAATAGAAAACCTTATTGCATTTACTGCATAGAAATAAAATTAGCAAAATCCAGAATGTGAATAATGCTCTTAGAACATTTTTTTAAATGAGACTAAAACAAACACAAACAATTTATTCAATGAATAACAGAAAGGAAAATAAGAAGGGAGAAAGTGAGGGAGAGAGAACAGAGAGAGAAAGAAGGAGAGGGAGAGGGAGAAAGAGGCAGAAACAGATAGAGGTAGAGAAAATGAGAATCTGTACAGAAAAAGAAAGTTTTAAAAGGGATAGAGAGCCGAGTGTGGTGGCACAGGCTTGTAATCCCAGCATTCCTGAGGCTGAGACAAGAGGATTGCAGTTCGCAGCCAGCCTCAGCTAATTAGTGAGGCCCTCTGCAATTCAGTGAGACCCTGTTTCAAAATAAAGAATAATAAAAAAAAAAAAATAGGGCTGGAGGTGTAGCTCAGAGGTAGAACACCCTTGTATTCCATTCCCAGTACCATACACACACACACACACACACACACACACACACACACACACACACCACATGCACACACCCCACACATGCACACACACAAAAGAAAAAAAAAAAGTAAAAAGAGATACAGAGACTCCAGATAATGGTGGAGAAATCTCTATGGATCAAGGGACATGATCTAAGGGTATGGGCAGAGGAAGACTGAGATTAATTGATGGAAATGATATTATCAACTATGTGTATACATGTGAATAAGCCCAGGTCAGTCTGGGTACTCTGAATTGAGAGGGAGGGAAATGGGAAGGTGGGGTAGGGGGAACAAGTGCTGTATGCATGTATTTCATTGTCAATATGATTTACATTATGATTGTGACTATAATGCACCAATAATAGCACAAAAAATAGTAACTGAAATATCTTCTAAATCACTTCCAAATTGTGACATTTGCAAAATGTCTGGAAATGTGAACAGTGAGAGTGAGCAATGACACACAGTTAATGTGTGTGCATACACGTGTCTATCATTTTGAATCTCACTGTAATGTATAATTATAATCCACCAATAAAATAATCAATGATTGAAATATCTTCAAAATCAGTGATGTCTAAAATTTATTTTATAACAAAACTGGAGGGTAGAGTGGAGTTATAGACGAAACAAAAACTGACATAAAATATTATTATAAATCAACTCTGGAAGCTGAGTGAGAAATATAAAGTATCAATATTATGAAATCTACATATAAATTATTTAGACATATTTAATTTTTTTCTTTTGTTTTTTATTTCCAATCTATTTTTTTTTAATTTTAAAGATTTAATTGGTGCATTGTAGTCATACATCTTAATGGGATAAAAGATGGTGGAGACATACATGCACACATCACTCAATTAGCCCTTAACCAATTCCCACCCCATTCCTCCTCCTCCCTCCTTCCCATGCTTGGCTTAGTGGTTGACTTTGATATGTTAATTTAAGTACATCATGTGCTTTAGAGAGTTTTCCTCTTCTCCCCTCACATCACCCTCTTTGCTCATGTATAGAATCTCCTTCTTCATCTAGAGTTCCTCCTGTTACCCATTTCTCCCTAGTTTTAAACCGTGCATGGTGATGAGTGCTTGTAATTTCAGTACTTGTTGAGACAGGAGGATCACATAGATTTGAAGCTGGCCTCAGCTACTTAGTGAGGGTGTCAGCAACTTAGTGAGATCCTGTTTCCAAATAAAATATAAAATAGGTCTGGTAGTGTAGCCCAGAGGTAGAAAGGCTCTGGGTTCCATTCCCAGTACTACACACACAAAAAAGAAATATTTAGTTTTAAAGTTGAAGGTAATGTTAACACTTAGAAAGTGATAACATTTCAGTGATTATTTTATTATTACTTAGTTAATTATATACTTATTTGGAGAGAGAAACAAATAAATTACTTCTGATTTCTAGAACTACATGGCATATTTATTACTGTGTCAACTAGCCACATGTAAATATTTAGCATTTTAAATGTGTCTAATTAAGACTAAAATATGAATGTAAACAGAATACATTTTATTATAGTATATAACCATGCAATATCTTATTATAACTTTAAATTAATAGCATTTTGAAATACTCTATTAATATTTTAGATTATGTTAAACATCTTACTAAGTGTCCCTTTTTCTTGATTATGACTATACGAAAAATGACTTATGTCATTTGCATTATGTTTCTGATGGACTGTGCTATTCTAGGTGATACAGGAAGGCAAGCTAAAATTTATAATTCACTTCTAATGTAGAAATGTAATTGACTTTAGATGTACAGATAATTATATTGATTGAGGCATTTATTTATTTTTTATTTTTTAATATTTTTTTGTACTGGGGATGGAAACCAGGGGCTCTTTACCTCCAGGCTACACTCCCAGACTTACATGTTTTATTTGGAAACAGCGTCTCTGAAGCCAGCAGAGGCTGGCTTCGAACCTGCGTGTTCCTCCTGTCTCAGCCTCCCAAGCGCAAGCATTACAAGCATTCACCACACCCGGCTGGTTGAGGTATTTAGAATATCATAAAATGTCATGCATTTGGGAGGCTGAGACAGGAAGATCTGGATTCAAAGCCAGCCTCAGTTACTTAGTGAGGCCCTTTGCAACTCAGTGAGACCCTGTTTCAAAATAAAGAATAAAACAAAAAAGGGCAGTGGGTGTAGTCAAAGGTGGAATGCCCTTGGGTTCTGTCCCCAGTACTGGAAAAAAAAAAGATAGAGAATATCAAAAAACAATAATAAGGCCAGGCTTGGAGGCGCACACTTGTAATCCCAGCATTTGGGAGGCTAAGACTGGAGGATCGCGGTTCGCAGACAGCCTCAGCTACTTAGTAAGGCCCTCTGCAACTCAGTGAGACCCGGTTTCAAAATAAAGAATAAAAAATTGGGCAGGGGGGTAGCTCGGAGGTCGAATGAACCTGGGTTCCATCCACAGATCCGCAAAAAAAAAAACATCCAATAAAGGCATTTTATTTATTCATCTAACAAGATATTGTAACATATGATTAAAAATATAAATATATGCAAATAGCTAAAATTCATATAAAAAGTCTACCTTTTCTTTATGTTTTTATAGCACCTCTCTTGTAGATAAATGTGTTCACTTCAAAACATTATTTTGTTCCATTAGTCTTTGTTTCCATTTCAGTACCATACCATTTTGATTTTTACAACTTTGTTCTATGTTTTAAAGTCAGGTAGTACAATTAATTCTACATAATCGTTTTTTTTCTCAGGATACCTTTTGGTATTTGGATAATTTTTTGTTTCCATGTTATAGTTGTTTTTCTTCTACTGTAAAAAGGTCATTAATATTTTGATTGAGTTTGCTTTAAATCTGAAAATTACTTTTGGTAGTATGTACACTTTAACAATATTGATTCTTCCAATCCCTGAATATGAGATGCATTTCCATTTGTTGTGTCTATCTTATTCAATTTCTTTTGTTAATACTTTATATTTCTATGGAGAAATATTTTTACCTCATATTTATTTCAAGATATTTAAATTTTGTGGCTATTGTAAATAAACTTCTGGATTACTAGTTCAGAAAATTTAATGTTGACTAAAGCAGTACAATGACTTATATGTTAATTTTGTATACTGCATCATTACAAAATTAACTTATGAATTCTAATAAATTTTTAGTGGAGATTTTGTTGTTGTTTATATCATCATGTATCTGCAAACAGTGAAAATTTCATTTTTGTTTTCCAGTTCTGATTTCCTTATTTTTTTTTCCTACCTAATTTTCTTGGCTGGGACATGTAGATCTAATTTAAATAAAATGTAACGCATGAGGAGACTTGTTTTGTTTCGGTTCATAGCAATATGGTACTAGATACCACTGTGTTAGGTACATAAACCAAGCACAGAAAGTTATATGACTCATGGCCTCACATATGTATGAAATCTAAAAATAACTGAATCCAGTGTAGAAACAATTTTGCATGAAGGGTGAAAAAAGGCAAACAGAATCCTCAAGATTTTGTATTGAATTATGGCGAAATCCTTGTAAATATCAAGAGGAAAAATTTTATGACATTCACAGAAACAGTTTCTTTATTCCCTACTCTTTCTGGGTGATGGTTTGGGAATAATGGAATATTACATTGGAGACTGGTAATCTCTCCCAGAGGCTGAAAATTTTCCATTTATACAGTAGCTGAAACCTTTGAGGGAAAGCTTACCATTCAAATAAAATTCAAGTGTATTTAATGGATAACAATCCAAATTCTTGATGGATAAGCAATTGGGAGTGTGTGATTATGAAAATGATTACCATCAGTACCAGTGCTCATGCCCAAGACTAAGTTTAAATTTTTTAAAGTTGGATAATTAACACAGAACTGGAATGGAAAACATCTCTGGGTTTACTAGAACACAGATAGTAGAGACATTTTGTTTTCTACATGTGAACATCAATGTTTATAGGTCAGAGAACTGAGAGGTATTTAAAACACATAGTTCTGATACATGGCATCCTTGTATTAAGAAATAATCTGACACAAGTAGAGATGGTACAACCTAATATTGGAGAAAATAAGTATATGAACATGGCTTTGTCTAATTCTCAATTTTATAAATAAAAGTAAACATGAATATTTATGCTATCAAGTAGAGGGAATAAATTTTACTAGCTAGGCTACTTCAGAAGACTAATTGCCTTCATTTTATTTTATTCTTCCTTGGCTATGACTACACTATTCAGCAGAATGGCTGGGCTAAATCATGGTGTGTCGGCTGCATAACTGAGTAGGAAAAGTAGGGGCACATCTTCACTATCCAAGGAATACTAGCATATTATCCTCAGACTTTGTATGGCAAAATTAAAATATTTTCATCAAGCATTTGCCTCTTTTTTTACTGAAGAACACAGGGAATATATTTATGACTAAATTAATTTTTAATTCAAATTGAATTACTATTCTGGGATTCATGTATTTTCTTAGGAAAACCACTTTCCTAAGAAATAATACTATAAAGAACACTTCAGCCTCATTTATGTGAGCTCCTCATTCTTCCGCTTTGGCACAATCAGTATAACTATACCTCATTCTAGTTCAGTGCTCTCTGGTATTAAAAAGGACTCAGCTTTTCACCGGAAGCTAGCAAAACAGAAAACACAGCAAACCACTATTTAAATGCAAAGTGTTCTCCTTTTTCTTGGCCATTTTAACTGAGATCAAGTTCAAGAAAATAGTAAAAATGAAGGTGTGACATCATGATAAGGTTCCTTACTTATGACAATCAACAGTTTTATATACTTAGTACTGCTTTAAAAAGAAAAACCTCATTTCCTGTTCTATTATAACACTGATAATTTCTTCAGGTCTAATCAGAAATAACACAATGTAGGACTTGTTTCTCAAAGAAAGACCATTTAAAAAGAACTTTATTTGGGGGTAGAATGTTTCAAAGGAAAGCCTGCCTCCTATACAATACAATTTCCTAGATTTTAAATTATAAACATAAATTGGAGCAAGAACAAAAAGAAACTTCAGTACTAAATCAGACAGTTAAAAAGGACACATTCTCCCAGGACTGATGATCTATAATTAATGCCAATCATTTGAGAAAGATTAGAAACTATAGAGAGCAGTCCAAAGAAAAAGGGTGGTGATTTCCACCCACTATTTTGATGGGGAGAAACTGTGATTCGACTCAATGAAAGAACTTGTTTTTGGGTGATGAGGACGATGACGAGGACAATGACTCAGAGCACTCCAGAATATGGTTTGAGTGAAAATGATTTTTAAAAATTTGAAGGAAATGAAAAGCTCATTTGAAGTGAAAATAATATTAGCTTCTATTCTCTTGACTGATTTTCATTTTCCTGTACCTGCCTTAGGGTAACATTATTCTTAATTTGAGCCAAGTAATTTTCTTCCTGCTCTGTGCTAGCTCTTAGAGGATGACTAATGCCGGATAGAGTTACTCAATTGCACAGAAAGTTGACCAATGTAAGTTAAAACAAACACCTTATTTAGGCACTCCAGAGTACTTCACATATTCTCCTGGGTTTGTCTTCCTTTCATACTCTAGCACTCTCTGAAACCATATGATCAACATTCTTTCCAATTATTTATTGTGTACAATCCTCAAATTTTGTGGTTTAAATAAACAATTTATAAGTAGTCCTCATGGGCTGTGAGTTGCCTTTGCTCATCTGAGCTGCTGCATCTTTGGTAAGGGATGGGGTCACCTGAATTCTTACTATGTTAAGATGGCTTCTTAGCTATTTTGTACCTTTTTGCATCTTTTATTATTAATCCGTCAGTGGCATCTGATCCCCAACACTATTTCATGGCTGTGGCTTCTTATAACACAGTGGACCCAAGCCAGCCATACTTTTTTATGCCCCTGATTTCCAAGGGGGGAAAAAAAATCAGGTTTAATATCCATTAAAGACAATAGCTAAAATCAACCGTATCCTGGTTGTGTTTGATTTGTGAATGCAGTCCCTGGAGCTGCTTTAATTTGGGAAGGTTGAAAAAAAAACTTCGATTCTGGGTTAGAAAATAGCAGTGGTACAATTGTTAAAAAGCCTGTGAGATGCAAAATGCCCCTGTTTCTCTCTTTCATTTCTGAATTTCACTGCTGAATTCTTCCTCATCTGTGCACTGTTGAAATGATCTTACAACTTTATAGTAGGACTGAAGTCGGAAGGTAGATGCAACCGCAATTTAGCATGGCCAAATCTTTATGGGTTTCTGCATCTGTAACCATTTAGTTATTTCTCCTTTTTATCACAATTGAGGGAGCAAGTGCTCCTAAGAGTCTATACTCTCTGTATCTGCTATGGATTTCAGCTTTATATTCCTTTTTTACAACCGGAAATGTCACTTAACTATTTAAATTTTGATTTATATAACAAGGCTATCAATTTTCTCATAGTGAAAACATATACGTAGAAGTTATAAACAAACAACAACAAAAACAAAGCCATCTCTCTTCCATACAACCAAATACATAATAATGTGATCCTACTTATCTCCGATGTTTTGCTGAAATGATTTAAAGAGATATCACTAATCACTTTGTTCATATACTGATTTTTTTCCTGAAGGAAAATTTCCTAAGGTCAAAAAAAAAAATAAAAGAAAAAAAGTCTCTGGTTTCTAATTCAAAGACTAATCTTTAATCCTTAAATGAGAAATCTGAGCTCCTTTAACAGAGTTGACTATTTTGGCTTACAATACAGCATAGTACTGCTGCTCCTGCATCAAAACATTATAGTGGTCAAAGATAAATAGTTGTTTCTGAATGTCAACTTACCCCAAAGAGTGAAGAATCAGTAGACAGAAATGATCATCTTTTTGACTAATGTAAAGGGCTTGGTTAGGTCAGGGTCTTTGTGTATGTCTTCTTTATCCTTTAAGATGAATTCTGTTCGAGGAATTTCCTAGCAGAAGTCTTAGAGTCCATCCCTACCAGAAAATGATTCACTTTTGAATCACAATTTAGGTTAGGCTTATGGTAGTAATGTACTGTTTAAAATAGTCCATTAAAACATTAGAAAGTAGCCGGGTGTGGTGGCGCATGCTTGTAATCTCTGCGCTTGGGAGGTGGAGACAGGAGGATCGCGCAGGTTCAAAGCCAGACTCGCTGGCTTAAGAGACCCTGTTTCCAAGTAAAAATATAAAATAGGTCTGGGAGTGTATCCCGGAGGTAGAAGGGTTTCCAGGAACCCCAGTACTACCAAAAACAATAAACAACAACAACACACACACACAAAAAAAAAACATTAGAAATTAGAATTAGCATAGTCATAAGTAATTACCAATTAAATTTCGATTTCTTAGAATATAAATCAATATGATTTTAACAAATGTATTTGACTTGGTACAGCACAGTAAGGGATATCAGTTTGTGGAGACTTGGATGAGAAAATAAAATGAAAAGCGCTCCAGTAACATGATCTCCTTTTCACGAATTGTTTAAAGTTTAGCTATAAGAACAAATCCATGAGATTTTTAAAAATCTGCAACTATTTTTACAGTGAACAAAAATTCAAAAGTAGATTAAATTATTCTTTTTTGTATAATTAAACAAAACCTATAATCCCAGTACTTGAGAAGCTGAGACAGGAGAATCACAGGTTCAAGGCCAGCCCGGCAATTAAGTGAATGCTCATCAACCTACTGAGATGCTGTTTAAAAACAAATTCATAAAAGAATTCTGACAGTATAGCCCAGAAGTAGAATGACCCTGTGTTCAATAACCAATACCAATAAACAAAATAAATTTTAAAAATGTCCTGATATTTTTGTAGAGTTATGGATACATATGGACACAAGGCCTAGGGAAATTGAATAATTGACCAATATAAAATTTATATTTCTGATAAGAATGTCATAAACTTTTATGGGAAGGATAGTTGGAAAGTGAAGAATGATACAATGCAAAATATGATAAACACTAATTTCTGTACACACCTTGGTTTTTGTTATATTAGTAAAAATGCTTCCTTTAGGATTATAATAATTACAGATGAATGTATTACAAAACTATGGGATATGTACACAATGGTATTTTACTCAGCCATAAAGAAAAACACAGTTATATCATTTACAGGGAAGTGGATGGAACTGGAGAACATTATGCTGAGATTAGTCACAAAAATAAGAAATCAGATGCTCTCCCTAATATGCGAAAGCTAGGGAGAAATGGGTAAAAGGAGGAACTCTAGACAAAGGAGATACTACAGATGAACAAATAAGATGACCTAACTGAGGGGATGGAAGGGAGGAAGAGGGAAATTCTCTAATGTTCATGATACATATTAAAAAATATATCAATAGCCAGGTGTGGTGGTGCATGCTTTTAATCCCCGCATTTGGGAGGCTGAGACCAGAGGATTGTGATTCACAGACAGCCTCAGATACTTAGTGAGGGCCTCCGCAACTCAGCGAAACCCCGTTTCAAAATTAAGAAAAAAAAAATGGGCAGGGGTGTAGCTTGGAGGTCAAATGCCTCTGGGTCTCATCTCCAGATCCAAAAAAAAAAAAAAAAAAAAAATTAATCACTAGGCCAAACATGAGAAGGAGAGTGGGGGAGGGAATTTGGGTAGAATGGGGCAGAAATTGGGTAAGGGCTAATTGGGTGATGTGTACATGTATGCCTCCACCATCTTGTACTTCATTAAGATGTATCACTACAATGCACCAATAAAAAGTTAAAGAATAATTTTTGTACATAAATAAAATAAAAATATTACATATTGTTTTAGAAAACATAAAATTATTCAAAATGTTATATTTTTTATATTTCTTGACAGAGTAAAAATGTCCAAAGTTTATATGTGAATTTCTCTTTATGTATATTTATGTATATATATATATATATATATATATATATACTTATAAACATACTTAAAATAGTTTTTATATTTTATGCAATGACTAGCTCTCAGGTCATATTTTTGTGAGACAAGAATTTTTAAATAAAAAATATGGTGAACATTTGAACCCTATGATAATTTTTATATGATAGAAAAAAATCAATATAGAGTTCTGAAAGATAATAAGGAAAACAATTGACTGGAAAGAGATTAAAAGCATAAGGCAAAAAGAAATTTAACCTACCTAATCTGTATTTAAATGTTTTTCAGCCAGTTATTTAGCAGATAGGAAAGGGATACATATTATTACGAATGATTCTTAAAATCATTACTTAGAATTTTATTTTTTTCAAATTCAAATATCAACTATACAAATATTTAAGAGGAGCATGAGAAACTTAGCAGAGCAATATTGTTATTTTCAGTAACAATTTAGTATAAATGTGCTAAAATCAGATATCAATGTATTTTACCCAGTTTAGTCAAGTAGCATATTCTTGTTAGATGTATTAGTGTGTTTTCTGTTGCTATAGAAAAATACCAGAGGATTGACACTTTATAAGCAAAAGATGTTTGTTTTTTTATCTCAGTTTTTCATGCTCAAGACTATTGCACTCATGTCTGCTTAGTTCTAGTGAGGCCTTCGTGGCTGCATCACCTGGTATATGGCATCAAGGCAATAGTATGTATGAAGAAAACCACATAACACGGCAAGACAAAAAGCCAAAGGGTGGGGAGTGGCCAGTCCTGTTCTCATAAGAACCCTTTCTCAGTGGTACTATATGAGACCTCATGACAACTACACTGATCATTTCGAACCTAATTTCCTATTAATAAGTTCCCAATATATTAATATAATTTTGATCATTTAATTAACTATATGGTATGATAAAAATATATTATTCTAATTTCCTTCCTTTCAGTAACCTACTTAGCTTCCCTGTCTTTTCCTTAGTTAGTTCCTATTTTTCATAATTCTCTTGTTTTCTTGATCCCTTTCTTCTTTATTGCACATCTTATAAGCACAGTCAACATTATAACCTGACTGCTAGAAAGTAAATTGTGTCCCCCACACCACCACATCAACAATCAATATGTTAACATTCTAATCCACAGTGTACTTCATAATTTGACTGTATTTGCAGATAGGGCATTTAAATTAAGTGATGTGTGTAGGCCATAATCCAATGTCACTGGCACCATTATGTGAAAGAAAAACACTAAAGATGTGTGTACACAGAGAAAGCCAGGTGAGAGATTGCAGCCATCTTTAAGGTAAGAACATAAGTTTCAAGGAAACGCAACCATGCTCATCTTAATATTGGTCTTCCTGCCTCTAGAACCAGAAAACAGACCAAAAAAAAAAAAAAACTTTTCTGTGATTGAAGTCACTTAGTCTGGTATTTTCTTATGATAGCCATAGTAAAATAAAACAGCTGTGAACATAGAACAGCATAATTTTGAAACTTACTTTAATATTGTCCCTATTCATTATATCTCATCCCCTCATTCATTATAATTTCATGTTTATTTCATCTAACATTTTTATTGTTAAAGTATATTCATTAAGATATTTTATTATCATGCTACACCAGATATTTTAGATATTTTATTTATCATGGTTCATCTTATTTTTCTTCTCATCTACTTCCATGAAACAATCCTCATCATCCTTGATGGAGACATCCTTGAGGCTCCTCTGGCTTTCAATTTTATCTATATGTAATAAACTCCATATGTTTAGATAATTGTTTCTTGGGGTATCACTGCACAAAAGTAGAGTTTGTAAGATAAAGTATATAAATAACATTCTACTTAAATTCTTGTCATCAGACCTTAAATGATTCCATCTTGTTATTTATTGCTTATTGAAATTACTTTTCTTTTCAATTTTTCCTTAATATATAATATAGTGTAGTTTTTAGTTATTTTGTACTTTCCTTAAACTCTCTGGTAGATCTGAGCTCGTATTTTTAGTAGCTTCTTCTGCACATCGCATGAAGTAGCTTCTTCAATATTCACATCAGAACACATAAGTATGGAAACTTCATATGAATTTTATTTACAGTACTTAGAGAATTTCTATGAAGTTTATGGTCTAACCATCATATTTATTTTGGTTTCTCAATATTCTATTTTTGTCACTGTCTTCCCTATACAATTTATTTGTATTTCACAATTTTCAGAGGGGTTTCTCTATTAGAACATTTTCCTGCTTTGAATTTCAGCTTCTCTGTAAAAATAGTTTCTCTTGGTATTATTTCTTGACTCCACACACTAGTCATGGTAATTTTCATTTCCACCTCTGAACCCAAGTCAGAGAAATGGAGAAACTTATTCTAATTTACTAAGCCCAGTGGAGGAGGCTGACACTGCTCTGTTTTGGGTAGACCAGTTATCTACTTCCTCATTTTATCCTCTGACTTTCAAAAGCTGGCCTATATACATCATTAACTAAATAAATGTGAAAGTTAATTTCCATAGAGTATTCCCTTTCTACTTCTGTTATTTGTCAAATTTCTCCTATTTACATCTACCTTGTCTTCAAGTTGCATCCTTGAGTAAGAAGTGCCCCTCATTTTCACCAAAGTCAATTCCTTCATTTATGTCCTCATTTCAATCTCATCCCATCTTCGGGGATTTTGTTCCATTATTTGGAACATGCTTCTGAAAACTATCTCCATGGAAACCTTTGTAACTATTAAAATGCTCATAATTTTCTTTCTTCAAAACACTTTTCCCTTGCTACCACCATTCTAATATACATTTTTCTTTTTTTTCATTATAATCGACACCAAATTCCCCTGCCTCACTCTTTAACTCTTTAGTGCTCTTTAACCTCCTTATTCTATTAACATTACAACAGTAACTTCACAATGACAATGTTTATAGCATTTTGCCTTTCTTTCTTTCTTTCTTTCCTTCTTTCTTTTTTTTTTTTTTTTTTTTTTGCTGTCCTGGTGTTGGAACCCAGGGGCATTCTACCTCTGAGCTACATCCTCAATCCTGTTTTTCATTCTTTATTTGGAAACAAGGTTTCACTGAGTTTCAAAGAACCTAAGTAGGTGAGGCTGACCTTGATCCAAGATCCCCCTACTTCAGCTTCTCAAATGCTGGGATTACAAGCGTGCGCCACCATGCCCGGCTCATTTATAGCATGCTTTTCTTCCTCTAGTACTCAGTAGTGTTTTGTACAAGATGATACTTTCCTAGTTCCACAGACTTTTAATGTGGATTGCAAACCTTGGGTCCAAACTGGGTTCACTCTAGAATTCAGACATATGTAGACACAATTGAAGGTAATATGAGTGAGTCTGAGTTGGGAATTCTAGCAGAAGCCACTTTCTGTAATGTTCCCCAAAAGCCTGTATGTTAAAGGTTTGGTCTTCAATCCACAACCCTGCTGGTAAGTGCTGAAAACTTAAATAAAAGTTTGGGTCTAGTGAGAGGCCTTAAGTCACTGAAGGGGAGTGTGTTATTTTGAAGAGGATAATGGGACCCAGTCCTTTCCTTTTCTTCTTTCTTTTTTTATGCTCTGGACATGAGGTGAAATGCCTTGTTGGACCATGTGTTCTTGCTATGATTTGTCACTTCACAGGCACAAAAGCCACAAGGCCAGTGGACACAAATCTCAGACTATGGACAGAAATCTCAAAAACTGTGAGTCTATACAAACCTTGCATTCTTAGGCTTATTATCTCAATTACTTTTAATAGAAGAAAGCTGACTTTTTATGTGTTAGGAAAGAGAGACTTCAAACCCAATGTCCCCAAGAAAGAGAAAAGATTTCAAGTGAGGGTGATTTCAAAACACAGTGTTCTATGAATTATTTGGACCTTAGGTAATTTCATAGAACTTATTAAAATTTCTAGAATGCAAGAACAACAGCAATAACAAAAGAAACAAAAACAGACCCGTTTCACAGATGCCTTCATGAAACACTTAATTACAAATAAATTTTTTTTGCTGTGTAGTCACAAAGAAACATATATTTAATACTTCAATAATTTTTTTGAAAATAAATAATGAAAAAGTACATAAACAGGTATATATTTCTAAGTGGTACATCTTAAAGAGTTCTTGTCAACAAAATATTGTATATGGACACAAAGAAAAATTACCCAACCTCTAAAAATAACAAATATGTATGTTTCAACTTAGTTGTGACAGTTATTTAAATTAACTTTAAGTAATAAAAAAGAAAGCTGGGGCAAAAATTGTATATTGTGTCAATAGGTTTTTTAATGGAAGATAAATTCTATGTATAATGTTTATATTATGCATCAACTTGACCACTTAATTTATAGTGACCTATGGTCCATAGTGTTCCTAGACATTTGCTCTAACATTATTCTGGATGTGTTTCAGTGTATTTATGGATGAAACTGACAATTTCCTTGGTAGGCTAGGAAACTCTTCCCTTCTTATGATGATGGATCACATCCAACCATCTGAAAGCTTCAATGGAAAAAATATAATTATACCTGCTTCATTGTTTTGTTATTGAACAAGTTCTTTCCTGCCTTTTAACCTTAACTAAAATATTTTATCTGTCCCTTCTGTTTACTGACATTAGAATTGGCACTATACCATCAGCTTTTCTGAGTCTCTGGCTTACTAACTCCATTTTTCTACATCTATATTAAAAGTTATCTATATATCTGTATATACACACTCACACACTATTGATTTTTTTTCTCTCTGAAGATATTAAATAATGCAAAACTAAAAAAAAATGATCACCAACCCAAGAGTCAACAAGCCTTTTTTATATTAACTTGTAATTTCAAAAATAATGTCAGGGTTATTAAATTAACTGGTGTAGAGTAAATTATCCAAGAGAATACATTACAGAAAATTGTATCAATAAAGATACATTTAGAAAATCAGAATCAAAACAAAATACGTCCATAGAGATAATTTGGTGTAATAGAGACTGACATAGCAAATAAGAATCACCTGGGTAGCATAAACAAAAGACAGAAACAACAGAAAGACACAGAGGTTCTTGAAACCTAGGAAATTGAAGTAGGGATCTCATGAAAATGAGGTTCCTAGGAGATGATATTGCTTGGCTGCTGCTGGGAGGGATAGCACTTGAGCCTGAGTCATGGGAGCTCTGAAGGAAGTTGGAAGTTTAAAGAATGTCACTGTCTTTTGGAGGTTTAATAATTAGCCCAAAATGATGTTGCTAAGGTTAAAAGCTATTTTTTCCAGTTAAAGAATTACTAAAGCCATAGCAGACGAGAAACTTGCACTATATTTTTGAAAATATTTCATTTATCAATATTGACTGTGTATATTTATAGATACTTGTTTTTTTCCTTTAGTGCTTTAAAGCAAGAACATTAAAAATGTTTAAAAAGTGAATTTTATTTTTTTCTGATTTTTTTATTAAAAAGTTTTAAAACATAGCTTTTTTCTGAATAAAGCAATATATTTCAGTAGCAGCCACATTTGTTCACTCTGGTGTGTATATCTAAAAAAACTTAAGATATCACCTCTCAGCAAATTTTAATAATATTATGTAGATAAATACAAAATATTAAAATTTTATTACCAGTATTTGGGAAGCTGAGACAGAGGCATCACAGGTTTGAGGCCAGACTTAGAAACTTAGTGAGACTCTGTTTCAAAGTTTAAAAAGTTAAATCAAATTAAAAATCCTAGAGTTGTAGCTCAGTGGCAGTCTTCCTCTGGATTCAATCACTACTACCACACACATGCACCGTCCACCATGCCCACTCCAAACAGTGTGTTGAAAGTTGAAACTTATTTTATAGATGTTAAAGTGAACACATACAAATTTCCAGAAACATAAAACCATGGTTTAATGAGTCGATTTTCACCCCACAGGAAGTTATTTGTGAAGTAGGGAACCTCTGAAGAATAGTTAAACTGGGAATCTTTTGAGAACATCATATATGTAAAATGTTACTTACTTGATGAAACAAGTGAGGCATAGATTAGTGGAATATCTCAACCATGGACGTCATGCTTGCAGGAACAGTGCCTCTGGCCTAAAGTTTCACAATATATGATGATCATCCTAAACTCAAACTTGCAAATAAAGTTATTTCTGGGCCATAGCATACTCTGACTCCATGGCAAACATGTGGAGCATATTATGTAAGTCTAGATACTCATCTAGATAGCTCTATTTAAAATTTCATCATTGGTGCTATTAACTTGTATTTTCTTCTCTTATTTCAGGTAAACTCTTTCAAAGTCTTTATATATTAATTTTTTATTAACCTCACTATTAGATGACACTCATTTAGATGAGCGTCAGTCAGATGGCGATGCTATCTGTGCTCTCACCAGTGAGATGAATTAACATTCCTAACTCAAGCAGTTCCCATATACTCTATGGGAAGAGAAATAAAATTAAGGTACCAACACTCGAATGTATTTTCAGGAGCTGGACACTCACTGTGCTATATTTATAGATGAATATTGAAAATGTACTATATATATTAACTTTATTTTAGATAACAGATTTAACAGCTTTTGCCACTGCTTTGCTAGTCTGTGTTCATTATTAATGGCTAGAACCCACAAATTCCCGTACCTTCACAATACAAGACCTGGAACTCTTTTCCATCAAATAAAAGATCCAAGAAAGCAGTTCCCTATCTATACCATCCATAAATATTCTCTCTTTGCCCGTTAACAGTACCTGGGTGCAGTTATCCATCAGTACATTTATGCATGAGTAAATTCATATGATATTTTAATGAACAAATACATATTGGCATGAATAAGTGATTTTGTATACATAAGTTAATAAATCATGAATACTTGCACTAAGCATTTAATAAATCAGGTGTAAAAGAGCATAGAAAGCAGAGCTTGGGGTGTAGATCAGTGTTAATGTCTTGTGTTGTATTCCTGAAACCTTGGGTTTGATCCCCAACAACACACAGAGGCACACAAAACAATTTGAAAAGGAACATAGAAAGTGCACTTGATATTTTATCATTTGTAGAAATGCTGAATTTTCACCTTATAAAATACTGAGTATCGAATTTGCTGTGAACATTTTTCACTCATATGTCCATAACATAAAAAAGAATGTTGTGAGTTTTATTGTAAAGCACTGGCTTTTGTGCTTCATGTCATATTATCTGTTGGCACTTTTCTGATTTCTGCATAGCTGTGGTGAAATATACTATATTTTATCCAAAATGAAAAGTACAGTGTGACATATCTCAGCTTTTCTATCTGACACATTTTCCTGAAGTTAAACAGGGCCGTCCAACATCTGTAGGGACAACTCTAGCAATCAAAGAAACACAAATCAAAACTATGCTAAGACTTTATCTCACTCCAGTTAAAATGGTAATCATCAAGACTAAAAAAATAATAAAAGCTGGCAAATATGAGAGCAAAAAGGACCACTTATACACTGTTGGTGAGATACTACATTAGTACAGGCAAAATGGAGATCAGTATAATAGTTCCTCGAAAGAATAGGAATGGAACCACCATATAAAACAGCTATTCCACTCTTCACTCTTTATCCAAAAGAGTTAAAGTCAGTATACGGTAGCAATACATGCTTACTCAAGTCCATAGCAGAACAATTCACAACAGCCCAGTTAGGGAATCAGCCTAGGTATTGCTCAACAGATGAATAGATAAAGAAAATATAGCTGGACGTGGTGGAGCACACTTGTAATCCCAGCATTCGGGAGGCTGAGACCTGAAGGATCGCGGTTCGCAGACAGCCTCAGGTACTTAGTGAGGTCCTCTGCAACTCAGTGAGACCCGGTTTCAAAATAAAGAATAAAAAATAGGGCAGGGGGTGTAGCTCAGAGGTAGACTGCCCCTTGGTTCCATCCCCAGACCCGAAAAAAATAAAAGAAAATACGACATATATACACAATAAAGTTTTGTTCAGCGATAAAAAAGAATTAAATTTTGTTATTTGTAGAAAAATGGATGGAACTGGGGAACATAATGTTAAGTGAACATAATGTTAAGTGAAATAGCCAGATTTAGTAAGTTAAGGAAAGAGGGATACCTTAAGCCTTGTTGTTAAAAAGAATTACTGAGAAACAGGATAAAAATTCGTGTAGACTTCTTTAAGTTTTGCTCTTCCCAAAATGTAAGAAAATTGTTTGGATATATTGTGGCAGACATTTTTTTTTTTTGGGGGGGGGCGGTACTGGGGTTCCTGGAAACGCTTCTACCTCCGGGCTACACTCCCAGACCTATTTTTTTATATTTTTATTTGGAAACAGGGTCTCTTAAACCAGCGTGGCTGGCTTCAAACCTGTGCTATTCTCCTGTCTCCACCTCCCAAGCGCGGGGATTACAAGCATTCGCCACCACGCCCAGATGTGGCAGACATTTTGATAGAGATGTTCAGAACATTGTCAGGGTAGTTAAAGCTATTTTATTTTAAAGCTTATTTATTTTATTTCTCCTGTGAACATCTGGTACTTGACCTAGGTGTAAAGAAACAAAGGGAAGATCAGCCTTTCAAAGGCCTAATAAACATGATGAGATGGGAATATGTTTAGCAGAGATGCTGGAATCATGAAAAAAATGTTAAAATTAAATTAGTAATCATTTAACTGATCATTGATTTAAGTGAAGAGAATTCAATTAAAACATTCCCATTTATATCTCTAATTGTGCTCAGGTCCAGGGAAATGACTGTCCCATGGAGATAAATACTGCTTATTGTTATGGCTATAAAGCACGTTATTGAAGACTGCAAGTAGCATTTAAATTAAAATGTTAATTGCTATTTTTTTAGATTAAAAAAGAGATAGAATCTTTAAGTCACTTGTGTAACAATACATTTTTATTTGAGACATACTTAAATCTGGAATACAGATTTCCCGACTTTTCATACAGTGTTTTTCTAGAATGAACTCTGAATGGGTCTCACAGGCTGCCATGTTTGAAAGATGTCCTTGAAGAGCCAGCTCCTTCATGTTTCTTTACTCCCCAGATCTCCACACTGATTTTTGTTTTGTTGTCCAGTTTGAATGTCTAAAACACAGAGATTTTGGCCGGGTGTGGTGGCGCACGCTTGTAATCCCCACGCTTGGGAGGCTGAAACAGGAGGAATCACACAGGTTCAAAGCCAGACTCAGCTACTTAGTGAGGCTCTCAGCAACTTAGTGAGTCCCTGCTTCCAAATATAAATATAAAATAGGTCTGAGAGTATAGCCAGGAGGTAGAAAGCCCCTGGGTTCCAACCCCTAGTACCACCAAAAACAAACAAAATAACCACAGAGATTTTTGTCTCAACGTCTTCTTCTCCCTACTAATTTCTGCCTCTTTTATATTATAAGCACTCATAATCATAAGTTATGAACTTTTTATCAATTGTTATTTTAACTACTCATTGCATTTTCTTGCCCCATTCTGCCTTAGACTTTCCCCCCCCTTGTTTCTATTTGACAAAGTCAGCAGAACTCTTTAGTGTCCATCTATGGTGTTCTATAGATTATCCTTCTTATTGATGAATACTGATCTTTTGGCCAAAATTCAGATGTAGCTTATTACTGAATTTGAGACAAAATACTTAGAAGTTATTTCTAATTATTCTTAATATACATATTTTATATATGAGTAGATTAAATAAATTTAAATTTTCATGTCTCTTGTAATAAAATTTACTGCAGAAATATTAATATTAACACCAAATCGCCAATTCTGAGTCATTTTATTCCTGACGATAGTAATTTGACAAGCCCAATTAACTTTGAGAACTACATATCCCTATGAATAAAATAACCTTTGTTTAACTTTTCAAGAGTATAATTAATTTTTGGCATATAGAATCCAATTCATTTTCAAGCTTGATTATGAAAGTACAAATTAATGTACTACCACATCATTATGTTTTTGGAAGATAGGCTCTGTAGCATTTTTTGAACTACTGCACGTGGACTAATAGTTGGCAGCAGATCTTTCTGGACTAATATTTTATTCTCATCAGAATAAGAATGTGAAAGCTGAGGTCATCTTTTTATTTCCCAAAGGTCATTATCCATTTCCACTACAGATGCATTTTCAAGACTCACTAGTCTAGAAAAAAGTTTCAGCGACATGGCATGCTTCCCTAACTGTCCTTTTCCATAGTTGGTAAAAATCACTTCTCATTACACTTTGTTCACTGTGACCTATCACTGGCTTTCTATTGTCGCTGTCCCCCTTCTGGGTACATACTGTGGAACAGTTGGCAGTGTCTATCCAATTTGTTTTTATTCCCAGAATACCTTTCCAAAATACTCTCAGAAACTTATCTTCTAAATATTTTAAATGATACATTTGGAAATTTTATGTGCATATACATTCATAGTTTAATAGCTATTTTTTCAATTCTTCCCATATGCCATTCATTGCAAATATCTGTTACTTAATTTTTGTCCTTTTCCTATTTTTATGGAAAGTAGTAAATGCTCATAGAATAAGACAATAGAATACAAAGGATAAAAATAAGAAATTAATCAAATTGCCTCATTTTTCTTTTAACAGATTATATGATGAAGTTTATGTCAATAAACTCATCCATATTATTATAGTCAAAAAACAATAATAAGTAGGATTCTAGGTCTCCTAATTCTTCAGGCACTGCTTTCCCCCAGTAATCTGAGATTGTTTAAACTCATAGCTAAATTAAGTCAATGATAAAATTATTATTTTAACATTATATTATTTCATGCAATTAGTTAATGGATGCATAATGTGTAACAAGGACTAACTTATGAAACTGGCATAAGGAAATGTCTCATGTTATCATTGCAATTATTAAATAAGTGTAGTGATGGCATGTCAAAAGATTTGATATTCTATATAAGAAGAAAGTAAACAGAGTAAAGGAGACTTTGAGTGCAGAGAATGAACTTGGGGACCACTGAAATGTATAAATCAGTACACTTAATTAATTAATTTGCTAATTTATTTATTTATTTGTTGGTGATGCTACTGGGGGTGGAACCCAGGGCTTCTCTACCTCCAGGCTATACTCCCAGACCTACTTTATATGTTATTTGGAAACAGGGTCTCACTAAGTTGCTGAGGCTGGCTTTGAATCTGTGTGACCCTCCTGTCTCAGTCTTGCAAGCTGTGGGATTACAAGTGTGCACCACCATGCCCAGATAGTGGACTTCATTAAGAGTAGATATTTTAGCTGGATGTCAAAGAAGATGTGGAAGTTTAACAGAGAAACATTTTGGGATAAAAATAATTAGGTCAGTAAAATAAGCCAGTATAAAATGCTTAAACTATGTGAGAGTAATAGCATCTCATAAGCTCCCATAGGTGGAGCCACAAGGATAAAAATGATCCATAAGAGACAGATGGATCCCAATTGCTTGGAAGCCTGGGGCAGAAAATTTCTAAGTTTGAAGCCATCCTAAGCAATTTAGAAAGACAGTGCCTCAAAATAAAACTCATTTTAAAAAGGGACTGTGGATACAGCTCAGTTGTAGTTCACATATCTAACATATACAGCACCCTGGGTTCAGTCCCCAGTTTCTCTCTCTCACTCTCTCTCTCTCTCTCTCTCTCTCTCTCTCTCTCTCGCTCTTGCTCTCTCTCTCTCTCTTTCTCTCTCTCACACACACAGATAAGGCTGTAAAAGCAATAATATATATATATATATATATATATATATATATATATATATGTGTGTGTGTGTGTGTGTGTGTGTGTGTGTGTGTGTGTGAATGCACTTATATATTTATTTGTTTATTTTTTATGGTGCTGGGGATGGAACCCAGAGACGTTTTACCTTTTCTATTTTATTTGAAAACAGAGTCTCACTAAGTTGCTGAGAGCCTCACTAAGTAACTGAGGCTGGCTTCGAACCTGTGCGATCCTCCTATCTCAGCCTCCCAAGTGCTGGGATTACAAGTGTGCGCCACCACACCCGGCTTACACTTACATATTTAGACATACACATACACACTGCTTCTGCAACCGTTTTGTGTGTTATAGAGAGAAAGACAGAGAGAGGGAGAGAGAGAGAGAGAGAGAGAGAGAGAGAGAGAGAGAGAGAGCGAGCTAGCTGAGGATGGAACCCATGGTGTTAAACATGTTAGATATGTAATCTACAACCAAAGTCATATTTACCTATATAAAGTAGTATCCTTAACACTCAAATTGCACATCCTACTTTAAACAATGATATATGTAAGTTACAGAAAGGCAAATAAAGGGTTAAAGTGGCGGAGGGGTTTAGCAGGCTTTGACAAGGGCAAAAGCAGAGAACAATAAGACTGGAATGTCAAGCTGGTGCTCCTGTAGGAGTTTTAAAGATCCAGTGCTGCAGAGTCCTCAAGGTGAGGGTGGGGTTGTCAGGTGAGGGTAGTTGTCAAGGTGAGGGTACTGATGGACAACAGTTCAGAGCGTCTCTCAGGGTGTTTCTGTACTTTCATTAGTTTCAGGGAGAACCACACTGAGCTGAAAAGCAAGTTATTTTGTAGTTGTGGTGATTTTCTTGAGCAAGGCTCATGATAAGTGACCAGATGATAAGGTCACTTCCACCCTGCAGTCTCAGGTCCCCCTCCCTCACTCAGGAGTCTCAGGCAAGGTGGTTGCCTTGCTCAGTAGTCTTGTGTGTTTGATACATCCATGGGCCTGGTCATTTTCTGATATGGGTTTGACATGTCCAGACATCCATGTGCTACTGAATTTGTTAATTTCACTGGCTGTCATTTTTATTAGCACAATTTGTTTATTTATCAGCTTGTTTCTTGTGGTTGTGTTAAGCAGTGGTGGTTGTTTACTTGTACAACCGAGGTGTTGAGTCGTTCTACTTGAGCTCTTACTCTGAAAATGGAGTAACTTGAGGCAAACTACTACTTTACAAATGAAATCATTCAGGGTCAGGCGTAGCCTGAAAACTCCAGTTCCACACCTCATGGATTACCTCAGAGCTAGGCACAGCGCGCTCTCCACCAGAAGGCTCTGGTAGTATCCAGGGCTCCAAAGATGGATAATGGTCCTTCCAAAGAGTGAAGTGCTGAGTACAATGGCATCTACAGAGAAATGACTCCCAGAAAGGATGGTCACTGTAAATCAAAGGTCAAACTGGTTCTTCCTAGTTTAATCTGACTATATTAAGCTTAGAACAGAGAGTTTAGGAAGACTCTTTTCAACTACTTAATCAATCATGTTGTCCTTACACCCTTATGAATTTTTTTCTTCTTAAGCTATTGAAGCCAGATGTGTTTTAGAATTTAGAATTTTGGAGGTAATTTTGGAGAGAAATATGCTGCACTTCTACTGTGTATTACATAACACTCCTAGTGGGGTCTGTAATCAAGCACAGCTTTATGTTCCCAGCAGCCATATGAATATTCACACTGAGGAAGAAAACCTATAAATAACCTCAGATCTACTCACTCACTAAATGAATGCAGAGCAGACCAAATTGCACTGCCCACTGGGTTATGAAAACATTTCGGTTTTCAGAGGTTTTTGGATTTGGTAATCACAGTAAGTGATTACGCACCTGTATTTTTTATCGTATAGCTTATCTCAGCTTTTGCCAATAGAGTCACCCCAGCCTAAAAAAAGATCAGTCAAAGAATGCGAATGTCCTCTGCAGTATAAGTCTTTAAATTGTTCAATACTAGATGCTGACCTCTGGCAAAAAGAATTTACCATAATGAATTTAAAAATAATTTTAAGGTTATTAGGACAGAAATACTTTAGGGAAATGGGGATTTTGACAAGTGCAAAATGAAACTATATACAAAAACTGAAACTCTCAGATTTTATTTGATATAAGTTGTAATGTTAACTCATTTCAGAAGATAATTTGCATCTAAGAATGAGCTGAAAAATAACTTATACATACAATATAAGACCTATAAAATTGAAATGTTCAGTTTAGTCATTTAGAGAAAGATGCATTTCTGGCAGGATGAGAAACATATAACACATACAGACATTTTCACATATTTTTATTCATGTCCTGAGAATTATTCAAAATATATATATTTTTTGGTGATACTGGGGTTCCTGGAAATCCTTCTACCTCCTGGCTACACTTGCAGACACCTATTTTTTATATTTTTATTTGGAAACAGGGCCTCTTAAGCCAACGTGGCTGGCTTCGAACCTGTGTCATCCTCCTGTCTCCGCCTCCCAAGAACAGGGATTACAAGTGTGCACCACCACGCCCCGCCAAAATAATTTTGTATTGGCATAATTTTATAATACTGGAGAAATTTTCTAATGCATTACCCAAAATCTCTGGAACAGAGAAACTTCAGTTGCCTTCAAAAAACGTAACTTACATAGCATTAGATTTATTGGGAGAAGAAACCTGCCTATTTCATATGTTCTCAATATTTATGATTTGGGATACATTGCTATTAAATTTAAATGTTTGAAAGGTAGGCACATAAAATATGAGTGTGATCAAATATTTATGCCATGAGTGATTTATACCAGTTTAGTTTGCTAAATGTTAAGATTTACTTTAATTATTTTTAATTTTTAAATAAGTATGTTTATTAGTGAGCAATTAAAACAACAGAAATTTGTGGATCTTTATATATCTTTATAAATCATAGAAGAGAAAATGGTATTTTCTTACACCACTGAAGCTATTAAAATACTTCTTTTCCTCTTACTTTACATATTTAAGGCATTCTCAAGCACGATCCTATTTCCACAATAAAAAGTCTCAAATTTTATAATATTCAAACTCTTATTAATATATTTAACCTTTTGTCATGGTATAAATTAGAATATCATTAGCTCATACTTTAAATATATCTTTGCTTCAATTTGTCTTGACATTCTTGGATTATATTAAATTTTCTTTAATCTTTAAATATGGGGTTTACATTAATATTGTTATAAAACCATATTGCAGCTGGGCATGGTGATATACTCCTATAATCCTAATACTTGGGAGATTGAGACAGAAGGATTTCAGGTTTGCAGCCAGTTTCAGCAACTTAACAAAGACCTCTGCAGCTTGAGACCCTGTTTCAAACTGAAAATTAATGTATGGCTGGGGGTATGACTCAGAGGTAGAATGTTCCTGGGTCCAATCTTTACTATCCCCACCATATTGGTTTTAATCTGTTTACTAAGTAAAACTAAGCATTTGTATGAGTTCTGTCAAGCTCATTTTATAGTCTAGAAGTTATATATCTTATAGTCATTGTGCTTAGAAGCAGCTGATGCATCTTTTTCTCAAGATGATGCTAAAAGTCCCATCTAATTTAATGGGTGGAACAGCTCTTTACAAGTTCTGTTGTAAAATATTCATTAACATTGATGGGGAGTGTTACTCAAATAGCAAAAATGTGTCAGTAGGAGCCTATTATGATTCAGAAGCTCAAATAATGCAATATGAGAATTCAAAAGTTCAGTTAAATTCAAATGCAGGAGTTCTCTCAGATGAACATTTAAAATATGAAAAATTTTAGGTGGGTATAGTGGCACATGCCTGTAATTTCAGTACATGGGGAGCTGAGACAGGAGAATCAAAGGTTTGAAGCCAGCCTCAGTAACTTAGGCCCTAGCAACTTAGCAAGACACTTTTTCTAAATAAGAAATAAAATATGGCTGGAGGTTTAGCTCAAAGTTAGAATGCCCCTGGGTCCAATCTACAGAACCAGAAAAAAAGGAATGTATTACAAATATTAATTTATGGCTAACAATTTATGTATTTTACCTTTAAATGTTTTTCACTGTCAAAGAAGATATTAGCAAACTTGTCCTCCACTTGCATAAGTCACATGTGCACTGGAGATGGTCTTGCTTAGTTGATGCCTTATTACACAGCATGCTATCTAAAATTATTTTAGCATAACATATTTTACTTGGCTTATAAAATGACTTTTAGGCTTCATTTTCTTCTAATATGTTTTAAAAAAACAACTATGGAGTCTCCATAAAGACTTCCATCTAAAATGTTATCTTTAAAAAATATAAAATTAGCCTTTACGTGGTGGCAAACTCTTGTAATCCCAGAATTTGGGAGGCTGAGACAAGGGGATCAAGATTCCCAGATAGCCTCAGCTTAGTGAGGTCCTTTGCAAATCAGTGAGACCCTGTTTCAAAAATGAAGAATAAAAAATATGGCTCGAGGTGTAGCTTGGAGCTAGAATGCCCCTGGGTTCCATCCCCAGTACCATAAATACATATATTTTTAATACAAAGTATTCATTTTCCAAATAAATCTATTTTTAATGATGCTTCAGTCATTACATGTACATACTTACTGTATATTCATAAACCTTTTTAACAAAAAGTAAGTTGAAAGAATAATTAATGTTATACATAGATATAAAATGTATGTACTTTATCAATTTCAGAGAAAAATTATAAATATTCTATTGCTATATGCATTCAATACATTGATATGAGTTAATTTTTTGGTGTTTTATTTTTTATTTGTATTTATTTTTCCATGTGGATTTATATTTTAATATACATTTATTGGCTTATTATCCTCTCACATCATAATGTAATTCATGTTAACAGTGACATACATGCACATAATACTTGATGCCTCCCCCCTCCTCTGGCTGCCTCCCCAGCACCTGTTCCCTATTCATAGATTTTTTAAGGTGTTTTCATGTATTTGAAGTAGAAAGAGAACATTTAATTTTATCTTTGTTTGGATAGCGATGGATACATTCTTTTTAAATATAAATGAAGAAACAGGTCTTAAACATAATACAGAACAATATTTCAGTATAATTCAACAACTAAAAATTAAATTAAAATTTAATATTGTAGGATAGTTTTCATTTTAAAAAATCTAATTGAATGGTATTATTTAAATAAAATATTAAGAATATTAAATTTCCATTAATAATTTGATAATAAATAGCCTTGCCTTCCCTATTTCATTGATAAATTTGGGCATCTTTAAAAGATTAGATTAGACGTCACACCAAATAAATTTTTTCTTAGAAAATAAATTATACCTAAGGGAACACGGAAAAACAAATTATGGCTTAGAACCAGAAACCCAAACAGTCATCAACAAATTTGTATTTTGAGAGAAGTTAGATCTTTCTGCAAATATTCAATTAGCAGTTTTTATCTGTAATCCCTTCTAACCCTTCAGTGCCTTTTCCCAAAGAAATTCAATATGCTTCAATTGTTAATTTCTTTCATGTGAGCCTTCTGAACTGAAAGTATGTCAAAAGATTATTGGAACAAATGACATTAGAATTGACTTGTGTTTTCCAAAATGTTTAGTTCATTGCACAATTTTCAGTATGCATAAACAAATTCATAATTTAGTAATAAGCTTCCAACTTAAAAATTAGGAATAGTGGAAAATTTTAAAAAGCATAATGTCATGTTAGTTCTTTTATACCAAATGCTAGTTTCCTTCAATCAACTATGTAGATTACAAATAGATGATAAGTTTAAAAAGAAAGACAACATTAGAAGAATGAGATTTAGGATGTCTCATTGGGGAGATATCTTTAATGTATCCTCAAAACAGATGTTCTAAGGTCTTATTCCTATGTTATTTTTGCTGAACATATAAAATTATTAATACTACGTGAATATCTAAAAATGTGATTTGTTTACTATTAATAGAAGACAATGTATCAAAAATAAAATACAAAAATATAATTCAGCAGTATTGTGTCTATATCAG
The DNA here is from genome assembly GCF_963383645.1 of Muscardinus avellanarius. NCBI lineage: Eukaryota > Metazoa > Chordata > Mammalia > Rodentia > Gliridae > Muscardinus > Muscardinus avellanarius. The sequence continues at coordinate 23,267,292 of NC_137790.1, read as the reverse complement.
ATATAAACAAAACAATAACAGTGGTGATAATAAGAAATCTCTAAGTATATAATAAATGGTAGAATGTCTTTAAAATCATTTGCCTGTAAGGGCACAAATAGTGTCCTCAAAACTTAGTCTCTGACTCTACTATGTATAGTACTAATGTCAGTATTGGTTTCTCATTTTATTAACCTGATAGTATAGAACTATATGTATGATTTCTTTTTTGAAGTACTGGGTATAGAGCCCAGAGGCATTCTACCTCCAAGCTACACCCTCAGCCTTATTTTGTTATTATTTATTCTAATTAAGTTGTGGAAAGCCTCACGAAGTAGCTGAGACTGTTGCTGATCCTGTGATCCTCCTGTCCCAACCTCCCAAATGCCGAGATTACAAGCCTGGGCTACCATGTCCAGCTATATGTATGATTTTAATACAGTCCTAACCTCTGGGATACTTTGAAGGTAGTACTAAGAGAAAAATTTATAGCACTTAGTGCTCACATAAGAAAAATAGAAAATCATCAAATAACTTAATGACACATCTCAAAGCCCTTGAAAAACAGGAACAATCTAACTGCAAAGCCAGTAGAAGACAGGACATTATTAAAATCAGAGCAGAAATCAATGAAGTAGAGAATAAAAAAAATACAGAAAATCAACAAAACCAAAAGCTTGTTTCTTGAAAAAAATTAGCAAGAAAGATAAACCACTAGACAACCTAACTAAAAAAAAGAGAGAGAGAGAGAATCAACCCAAATTACGAAGATAAGAGATAAAAAAGGAGATATCACTACTGACAGTGTAGAAATTGAGAGATTTATCCAAGACTACTTTGAAAAACTATACTTCATTAAAATGGAAAATCTGAAGGAAATTTACAACTTTCTACATAAATACAACCTGCCTAACCTGAGTCAAGAAGATATAGAAAATGTAAACCAACCAATAGCAATCAAAGAGATTTAAACAGCAATAAAGAGCTGTTATCGCTTCATAGCAAAATACTACAAAGTACTTATACTGTAATCTCAGTAGTGCTGGAGCTGAAAAGTTCAAGCTCAAGGTTTCATCCATTTCAGTTCCTCCATGAGGACTTTCCTCCTGACATGCAGAAAATGGAGGAAGAACAGAAAATGAGCTACTTCATATATCATTTCGATCTTTGTCTTCATGTTTTTTTGTTCATTTTTTTGGTACTAGGAAATAAATTTAAATATTTTTTTATTTCTGAGCTATATTTCCAATTCATTTATTTACCATTTAATGATTTATTTTTAAACAGGGTCTCACTAATTTGATGATGTCACTAAATTGCTAAGGCCAGCCTAGAGCCTGCAATCACTCTGTCCCAGTCTTCCAAGTACCGGGATTATAAGAGTGGGCCACCACATCTAGCATGGCTCTTCATATAAGGAGACTAGTCCCTTTAGTTCAGGATCCCACACTTATGGTCTTATTTAATATTAATTTCTTCCTTAATCCAAATACAGTTTTACCATGGACTAGGGTTCCAACATGAATTGGGAGTGGGAGCAAATACACTGAGTTCATAACATATATCCATTCACTGTGTTTTAGCAATTTAAATTTTTAAATTTCTCAGAACTTATATTTTACTTAGCTTTAATGTATATTGTTCTGTGTTGCTCTGTGTGCCTGGAGGCTACTTTAAGTTATATTCATGTCCTCATTTTCAGCTATTCCTTTACCCTCTTTGCAGTTTCCTGCTATCTGAAGAGTTATTTATTAAACATAGATGATATTCAACTCTCATGATTTCAGAGTTTCTTCTGTTAAGCAATTCACAGATTATAATGGACCACATACTTCTAGTAAGACATCACTCAATGGAGATCATTCTGGTTATGTTTAATTAGCTAGAGCAAGGAACTTAAACCTAAAATCAGATCTGAAGTCTTATGAAAATTTTCTAGTGGCTCCACATTGTCTAAAAACTAAGCTCAATTTATTTTTTTCTAATATTTGTTATTGTATATTCTTTGATGCTAATGTATTTTCAGATTTACATTTCACTGCTTTATTTATTAATTTTTAAATGTAATATATTTTTATTAGTGCATTATAGTCAAACATATCAATGGAATACAAGACTTGTGAGAATATACAAGCACACATCATCCAATTAGCCTTTATCCAATCACCATCCAATTCCCTCCCCCCACTTGATCCCATGCTTGATTTAGTGACTGATTTTGATATATTTGTTTAAGTACATCATGTGCTTTAAAGAGATTCCATCTTCTCCCATCCCATTCCCTCTGATAGATCACCTTAATTGCTCCTCCATAGGGCCCTTTCTTCAACTAGATCTCCTCCTATTGCCTATTTCTTCCTATCTTTTTCATATTAGGGAAAGCATCTGTTTTTTTTTTTTTAATTTTCTGTGATATTTCTCTGTGGATGCCGCATTGCAGGCTCTGAAACCACTCTTGATGTCTCTGACATTGGCCACACCCCTCGGCAGGCTCTGTTCCCGACCTCAGTGGCTCCAGCACTGGCCTTGCCTCATGGAAGGCTCTGATCCCAGCCTCAAAAGCCCTGACACTGGCTCGCTTCATGGTGCGCTCCAATCCTGGCCTTGCTGGCCCCAGCTTTGGCCTCACAGTATGGCAGACTCTGATCCTGGCCTCACTGGCCCCAGCATTGGCCTTGCCTCTTGGCAGGCTCCGATCCCAGCCTGTAAGGCCTCAGCACCAACCTTGCCTCATGGCAGGCTCTGATCCCAGCCTCAGAGGCCCTGCCACCGGCTTTGTCTTAAGGCAAGCTCTTATCCTGGCCTTGCTGGCCCCAAAACTGGCCTTGCCTCATGGCAGGCTCCAATCCTGGCCTCAAATGGCCTGGGCACCAGCCTTGCTGTGCAGCGGACTCTGGTCTTTGTTACTGTGAGTAGGTCATCTACAGATATTCCCTTTTTTCTTCCTTTTTTTTTTTTTTTTTTTTTTTGGTGGTACTGGGGTTCCAGGCTACACTCCCAATGACCTACTTTTTTAAAGTATATTTTTATTTGGAAACAGGGTCTCTTAAGCCAGCAAGGCTGGCTTTGAACCTGCCTGATCCTCCTGTCTCCACCTCCCAAGCAAGGGGATTACAAGCATGTGCCACCACTCCCAGCATTCTTCCATTTTTTTTTTTTTTAATATGAGTAAGCAGTACATATCTTTTGCAAAAGCTGGGACCCTGAATACCTAGTGTCAATAAATTTTGTCTTCCCTCCAAAGGCAGAGGTCCACAGCTTCACTTAGGAGAGCAAGCTCTGCTGCTCCATGTGCACCCTGGCCTCCCACACATGCACAGAGGAGCCCAGTTGCCATGAGGGCTGATGTCTCCCAAAACACACAGCGTGGTAGCCCAACCCAGCTATGCGAGGCTCCCTCTGATACACCCCAAACCCTTTTACCACTTAGCATATTGTCCAGAATTCCCAAGTATGTGTGGCAGGAGCAGTCTACTTTTGGGGAGATTTACTCAAATGTTCAAGGTGGGTTGGACTGAATCTGTCTGCCACTCCAAATACTGGTCACCACCTCTGCCACTGCCATCACTGCCATCTTGATTCTCTACTGAACACCTTTCCCAAACAGGATCTTTTCCAGAATTCCCGAACATGTGCGGCAGTAGCAGTCTATTTTGGGGGACATTTCTTTAAAATTTTAAGGTGGATTGGATTGGATCTCTGCCTCTCCCAAATACTGGCCACCGCTGCTGCTGCCACTGCCATCTTGGTTCTCTTCTGAGCACCTTTTTTATACAGCATGTTGTCCCAAATTCCCAGGCATGTGTGGTGGTAGCATTCTACCTTTGGGGATATTTCTTCAAAAGATTCAGGTGGATTGGATCAGATCTCTGCCTCTCCCAAATACTGGCCTCTGCCGCCACTGCCGCCACCACTGTTGCCACCACCATCTCAGTTCTCTTCCAAACACTTTTCCCACACAGCATGTTGTCCAGAATTCCTGAGCATGCGTGGTGGTAGCATTTTACCTTTGGGGAGATTTCTTCAAAAGATCAAGGTGGATTGGATCAGAACTCTGCCTCTCCCAAATACTGGCATCCGCCGCCACTGCAGCTGCCATTGCTGTCGTCGTTGCCACCACCGCCACTACTACCACCATCTCAGTTCTCTCTCAAAAACTTTTCCCACACAGCAAGTTGTCCAGAATTCCTGAGCATGTGTGGCCTTAGCAGTCTAGCTTTGGGGCGATTTATTCAAAAGTTCAAGGTGTATTGGATTGAATACACCATTGGTAGAGGCCTCTCCCAAATACTGGCCACTACCGCCACTTCCACCACCACCATCCTCCTGGTTCTTCCCTGAGCACATTCCTTACATGGTATAACGTCCAGAATTCTTAAACATGTGTGGCAGGAGCAGTCCCACTTCACAATTTTTTTTTTCAAAAAGCTCAAGGTGGATTGGCTAGGATTTGTCTGCATCTCCAGAAACTTGGCTGCTGCCGCCACCATCTTAGCCCCAATTTTTTTTTTTTAATAAGAGAAGATAGTATGTGTGTTTTGAAGAGGTTGTCAGATCTAGCACTCAGCAGCAATGAATTTTATCTTCACTCCAAGAGCAGAGGCCCACAGCCTCACCACGTAGAGCAGGGAATGCTATTCTGAGCACATCCCAGCTCCCAGCACAGCATAGGGGAGCACGGCAGCCAAGCACCCTGATTTCCACGGGACACAGCAGGGCTTTCCACTGGGCAATGATGGGTTCCCTCCACCATGCCCGGATCATTTTTCTTACAAGGTATGCTAAGAGTTCCCCAGCATGTGCGGCTGAAGTGGTCTTTTATCTAATGTCTTCTGGGATGTTCTTCCAAAAATCACTTTTCTTGCATAGTGGGCGCCTCCTTGTCATCTTGCTTCTAATTCTGCCATTATCCACTCTCTCTCCTGTAATCTAGATAGGAAGTCATGGCTGGAAATGTCTCCTTAAATTGTCCCAATCAGATATTAAACCAAAATCTGGTGTCCAGGGCTTCTCCGAGGAATGCATGTCCTTTTCGGTGGCTGCCATCTTGCCCCACCTCCCCCTCTGATGTACTTTATCCTACTGAGAATTTTGTGTTTCTGTTGCAGAGTTCACAGATGGATTACTGATACATATATTAAAATCTGGCTCTTCCATACATGATATTGTAGGGCAAAAGCAGTAAAGTCTCTGGGAGCACAGAAAAATTTGCAGTCTGAAGTGAAGCCATGAGAAGTGTTTCTGATTTCTTCAAAGTTTTTGTTAATCAGTTTTAGAATCAGAGGATCAATAAGGAATCCTGGTAGATGTTGGCTGGATGTTACCATAATAAATTTTTTAACTGCACGCCACTGTATGCTATCAAATCCAATTCTGCTTCCCTTAGATTTTGACAAACCAGCTCCATTCTTTGCTGATAAATAATGCTTGTAGTTGTATAACTGTCTCAAACAGCAGTGGTGCTGGCTGCACTTTTCAGTGACACCTTTCTATCTATTCCCAGCCAATGTACCATGACCGAAACAGGGGTGTCTTCTCTTACAGGGTTCTTGTCTATTGAGTTTTATCAAATCAAGTCCAAGGACGTATGGCAGAGCAGCAGAAGGACTTTGCTGACAAGACAGCCCAGTGTCAGTTCAAGATAAGACACCTCCAGCAGATACTACAGAAGAAGCAGGAGGTCTTGAATGAGGTGATTTGTAATTCAAACAAGTCTCTTTCTGTAGGCATTTCCTGCTACCAAGTCAGCTTCAGTGATTATAAAGACTGCAAGATCTGCTGGACAGGTAAAAATCTAACGATGTCAGGCCATCTTCAAAAATGAGTTTAATTTTCCCTTGCATTTCCTGTGCCAACTGTGACCTGCATCATTTCTCATTGGCCACAATGTGCCCAAAAGGCATGTGTACTGGACCTGTGCCATCAGGATACCTTTCCATAGGTGATCTCCACCAGCTGTAAAGGTTTAATTTTCTCACTACTTTTTATTAAAGTCTGTAAATAAGGAATGAACTGTAGCACATTTGTTTATAAAATGGAAAAACTGGCTTGGCATGGTGACCCACTATAGTTTATTTGCAAGGCTGAGGCAGGAGGATTACTTGCTTGAGCCTACAAGTGTTAGAAAATCCTGGGGAACATGGAAAGACCTTGTGGGAAAGAAGGAAGGCAGGAAAGAATGAAGGGAGCGAGGGACAAAAGAGAAAGAAAAATAAGAATAGAAAAGGGAAACAACAGGAACAGAAGATTGAACTAAGTATTTCATTATTCTTTACTTATCAAATGAATATTTATTATCATGTACTCTGGATCAGATATTAAAGATAATTGATGTTTTATGAAATGATAAAGTTATGTTTGAGAGGTTAATAATTACAAATGTTTGTATGTCTTCTATACTCATATGAACTATCACCAATTTTAGGTATATTACCTTCTCTCTGCCAATTATAAAATCCTTTAATACTTTTACCAAACATTACTCTCCTAACATTTCAGATCTATCTGGTCATTAGTATTGATTTTATTTAATGATGGCATATTTTGATTATATTTCTGTGATGTTGTCTGTGGGCAAACACTCACTAGACAGTGTCCTTCACAGAAGAAAATTAACTTGGAGGTATTCGTACAGCTACCAATTTTGGGAGATATCTAGTAAAGGTAGTGATAGCACCCTTTGGTCAGAACAGAGCTGGTTTTCCAGGAATTTCTAGAAGCAGTTTTATGGGCATTATATGTTTGTTTCAGTGTCGACATTCTTAACTACTCAGGCTGTTCCTGGATTTATTCTATGCATTAGGTAAAGGAAACATACACACGATATCATGCTATATATTTTATATATGTGTATTATATGATGTGGTAATGTGAAAATTCTGAGATAGGAAGATTATTAGGAATTATTCAGGTGTACCCTAAATGCAATCACATATATTCTTATAAAAAGAAAACTGACACAGACTGCAAAAGAGGAAAATCACGTAAAAGAAAAAGAAGGAAAGCCAGAGAAAAGTCTCTATTCTACTAACTCTGAAAATGGGACAGGGATTTATGCATCTAGTGAAAGGCTCCATTTAGAAGAAAAATCATAAGCCCCTAGCAGCCAGCTAATAGTCAAAACAGCCAGCTAATAGTCAAAACAGCCAGCTAATAGTTAAAAAAACAATTATATTTTACTGTAGCTTGCAGCTTAAGAAGTATAGGCTTAAGAATGAGAAATATGCAATAAGCCCACCCTGTTCCAGGAACGTACCTAGCATCTTATCTATACTGACCGGGTCAGCACGCCCTGTGCCGGGAACCTGCTGACTACACCTGGTATCTTATCTAACACTTGACTACAGAATGTACTTTTTCAAATGATTCTGTAATATTTTGTAAACGCATGTAACTTGGCCCAAACCCCCCTAACTGGTGGTCTTTTCCCTATAAATATCCACACTTTCAGTTGCTCGGGGCAGAACTCCTATACGAGTCGGCCCCAGTGCACTGGCTCCTTAATAAATCTTTACCTTTTGCTCATTGCATAAAGGAATATAAAGTCTCTCGTGGTACTTGACGTCGCTTATCCTGAGGTTGATTGAGGGTCTCCCCTCGGCGAGGGTCTTACACTAGCAATGTAGCTCTAGAAGTATGAAAAGACTGGAAAAGAAATCCTTTCTAGTGCCTCCAGAGGGATTATGGTTCAATGTACTCCTTGGTTTTAACCTATGATACCGATTTGGATTTCTGGCGATCAGAACTGTTGGTGAATGAATATGAATGGTATTAAGCCATGCGGTTTGTGGCATTTCATTACAGAAGCCATACAAAACTAATACATAAGCCAAATAATGAATGGACACTAAATTTACAGAGTCCTAAAGGACTAATTATTGCTTTAGTTTTTTAGACAGTAAAATTCTAATAAAGAACTGTATATATACTCTAGACATACTTCCTGTATATGAAATATTTCTATAGTTAAACAATAAAATAACAGTATTACACAAAGAAGATGCTTCTGTGAATCTGGCACCAACAACTTAAGTATTATTTTCCTTCATGTCATTGTTTTGGTCAATGTACATGATTTGGGTTATGGGTGTTCTTATAAATCCTTAAGAAATTGCAAAATAATTGCTTTACTAAAGCCCTATAGTAAATATTTTAAAGATTTATGTACTTTTGTTTTCCTAATACTTCATGGAATCTATAATTCTCATAGGAACTAATTTATGTTTTATTTTTAAAATTATTTTTTGTGTTCTCATGTGTCACATTTTTGACAATCAAGCATGTGGAAAATATTCTAATTTAAAGATAAAATCAATTTAAATTGTCATAATTTGATATATTAAATAAGATTTTTAAAGTTAATTTGTTGCATGTATAACTGTTAATTGGGTATAGAGTAACAAGGTCCTCATGGATGCTGAAATATTAAATAATGGTAAATGATTTAGTGTTTGATGACAGCCTTCATATAGCTCCAATGCAAATGCTGATAATTACTATTAAAATCACTTTCAATTTAATATTTTATGCTGGCAGGAATCCTTTATTAGTCCATTTTAGAGTCCATTCAGTTATTATTATACTATATCACTAACTGCCTACTTAGTGAAATTAATGGAGCATCTAATATTTATATTATGATATCAAAATATAAACCTTTTTAGCTATAAGATTGAAGTGACTAAAATCTTATGTTGGACAGAAAGATGGCCAATAAATTTCATGATGTTTATTGAAAACATTTATTTTCTGGATCTCTTAGTACACTTCTATACCATGTGTGTGCTTTTTTTTAAATCTCACTATTCTTTCCCCACTCCTTATTCTCAATAGATGAATTTATCTGCTACCTGTCCAAAGACATACAATTCACAGTGTTTCAGATCTCTACCCCATTTTTCCTAGTGACATTTTTTCTTATCCTAATTCTTCCATGATCTCTCCAAGGTAAGAGGAGTTTTCAGATATCATTCACTCATTTCACAGGACCCCTTATTGATTAACTATCTTTTCCCCCACTTTTGTAATTTAATTAATTTTCCTCAATTATATATTTTTCCGAATCATTAAATGTTTTGTATTATTTATATATTCCTCAAAGTATAACCTAGAAAACTTAATAATAGTATTACATAAATACAAAGAAAAATAGGATTTTTATGACATTTAAACAATAACAATAACAGCTATAAGAAATCTACTTCTGAAACTATTAATCTTATAATGTAAAAGGCAGCATAATTAGAAATCTACTTAAAACTAGTATATGATAAATTAATGATAAGGATTAGATATGTTAAAATTGTACAATAGAAATTGTGTGTCTAATTCATTAATTTTGGAATTAAAAAGAGCAGTAGGTTCCGGAGAAGAAATTTAGATTACAGATTGTTTGAAATGATAGAAAGATTACAATTGACATATTTTAACAGTTTATTCAGTTGAAATAAATAATGCTGAGGAAGAGTTTGAAGTAGTTTAAATTCCCAAAGCAAGCCAAAATTAGGAGAAAATAGTATGTTAAGACTCCAAAATTTCTTTAAGGCATTGAATGAAAATATGTTGAGGCCACTAACGATTTAATTATTTTGAATATCTGATTTTTAATATTTACTTTATTTAGTAAAATTTCTTTTGGGAATAAAATGGCAATTATAATATTTTGAATAAAGTATAATTTTAAGGGCTTAGATGATGTTGAAACACTGAATGAAGTCACAAATGACATGTCCTCTCATGTTATGAAAAACAGCAACACTCAGAAATATAAAGTTTTACTCTGATATTTTCTTAATACAAAAAACACATATTCTAGCACTTAGCTATAATTTTTCAAGTAAAGCTCTCAACTTTTTACTAGATCAAATTATCCTAAGTTGTATATTTATCTTAGCCTGTTTTAAGTTGCTTTACTATCCAGTTATATTAGGACTCTGTGATTTAATTTATACTTTTACTAGAGAACTATTAATTTGATATATGTTGACATTAATAACCAAGTAACGGTATTACAAAACTGAAGACTTGAAAAAAATGGAAATGAACCTGTGAATAACCACAAAAATAGTTTGAAAAGAAGTAAAAGAAAGTCTAAACTAATTGTGGATCTTTGAAAGTTAAAAGACTAAGAGCTTTAAGGCATGATTATTACTATGTTAAAATTAATTGTGAAGATGATAAAGTAAAAAAAAATCTCAAAACATTAGTTTTACGGTTTGGGGGTGAGGGTTACCCTTTGGGGGAACTGTCCCCAGGGATCTTTGTTAGACCCCTGGGAATAATTCCCTGAACAAAAACCCACAAAAATCACAGTTCTTGTCCTGAGCTAAGGATAGATATGTAATAGCCCAGACTCTTGCTGAAGATATAAAGAAGTTTATTAAAAAGATAGAAATACAGCCAGGCATGGTGCTGCATGCTTGTAATCCCCACGCTTGGGAGGCTGAGACAGGAGGATTGCACAGGTTCAAAGCCAGCCTCAGTTACTTGGTGGGGCTTTCAGCAACTAGTGAGACCCTGTTTCAAAATAAAATGTAAAATAGGTCTTGGAGTATAGCCTGGAGGTAGAAAGCCCCTGGGTTCCACCCCCAGTACCACAAAAAAAAAAAAAAAAAAAAAAAAGATAGAAATACAGAAGACAGTTACAGCCTCATGTAACATGAGGGGGTGCCTCGGATGAAATCACCAAAATACAAAGCACGGAACAGACTTTTTGTACACATGACCTCCATCTTGTTCATGTAATTCTGATGTAGTAAAAGTTCCTGTAAGGTTCCTCCCCTGCCAAGGTGTCTCCTTTCATGAAGGTTGACTCCTCTTCCCATCCTAGCTAGATTATCCAATTATGTAAATCTGTCTTTAGAATGAGGATGAGGAAGTCCTAGTTCCCCTCTCCTATAGACTTGCTAATTACCTTTAGCTAGGTTAATTTATATTGGAATAGTCCTTTCACCAATTTTTGAAATATATTAACAATCAGAGCTTTCTCAAATCTTCCTAGGTCATTCCCAATACTGGTACAATTAGTATAGAGCTTACTAATAAGACTTAGATTTAAAACAAAGAATTTATATTTTATCAACATCCCTATCAGGTTGTGTCCTAAAAATTATTACTTTAAGTCCAGTTGCTTTGTCAATAAAATACTATTGTAGGCATTAAATTTCATTAGTATATACATGATTAATACATTTTATACTTTTTAATAATAATTATTATTATAAATATTATAGTCATCCTTTACTAATCATGTGTTATACCCAAGAGTTTTATTATTCTTCAGAACATAACCAGGACGTTATAATTATTTTCATTTGACAGTTAAAAAAATTGAGGCCAGAGTTACTAAGTAACTTGTTCAGGAGAGTAAGCATTAAAAGCAGAATATCAGCGCTGGGCATGGTGACACATGCTTTTAATCCCCGTGCAAGGGAGGCGGAGACAGGAGGATTGTGCAGGTTTAATGCCAGCTGCGCTGCCTTAAGAGACCCTGTTTCTAAATAAAAAAAGTATTAAAAAATTGGTCTGGGAGTGTAACCCAGAGGTAGAAGGGTTTCCAGGAACCCCAGTACCACAGAAAAAAAAAAAGAAAAAAAAATTTAAGAAAAAAAAATAAAAGCAGAATATCTACCAAAAGAATGGAAACCCAAATACCAAATTAATGCCTGTTTATCTATTTTCATAGCTGCACAATTCGCAATTGCCAAACTATGGGACCAGACAAGATGTCCATCAACAGATGAGTAGATTACAAAATTATGCAATATGTACCCAATAAAAGTTTACTCATCCATAAAAAAGAACAAAACTATGTTATTTATAGGGAAATGGATGGAACTGGAGAACATTATTATGCTAAGTGAGATGAGTCAGTCACAAAAAAATAAGAAATTGGATGCTTTCTCTAATATACTGAAGCAAGGGAGATAATGGGTCACACAAGGAACTCTTGAGAAAGAAAGAGAAACCACAGATGTGCAAATAAGGTGAACTCAATTGTGGAGAAAGGGAGGGAGGAAGAGGGAAATTCCCTAATGTACATGATGTAAATTCACAAAAATATCAAAATCACCAAGCCAAATAAAAAAATTGAGGACTGGGGGAGGGAATGGGAGAGACTGAGTAAAGGCTAATTGGATAATGTGTACATGTATGCCTCTACCATCTTGTACTCCATTAAGATGCATGACTACAATGTACCAATAAAAAAAAATTAAAAATAAAACATAAAAAATAAAAGCAGAATACATGCACTTTGGTCTGGTTTCAATATTCTTACTCTTAACCACAATGCCACATCAATTGTCTGCCAAATAAATGTTTACCAACTCTGAACTACTGCTCACCACTAAAAAATGTTAAATCAAAACATTAACTTCTGTATGGCATATACTGTATTTGGTAATGATAGCCATGATCAATGTAAATGTGAGCCAAAGAACACAACAAACGTAAGTGGATCAAAAAAGCTTATAACGAAAGTGGGGATTAATTACTTAGAATTAGGAGGAAGTGTCATAAAATGGGCACTTGGAATGGAAGTGAAAGGGCACTTGGGATATTACATTTGGATAACACCAGAAAAAAAAAATTGCAGTATGAATGTGTTAAACCTATGAGGAGAAAAGGATTTTATGTCTAGCAATAATAAAAAGTAAATTTACAAACATAGGTAGGGAACAGATTGGGAATCATTCCAGGATACAAATTTGTATTCATTATTGTAGAGAAAAGGGAACTGTTGAAAGAAGCTATTGCTCTTGTAGTATTTAGAAAAAATAATCTCAAGCTTTATTTATACTTTTTGAGTCAGCACTCCAGAGGATCTAATGTCTGAAGATCATTAAAGGGGTGATTTTTACCAAACTACAAATAATGGTAAAAGCAGACTTGTAGAAGAAACAAAGACATTTTAGAAAATGATATCAATATTTCATAAGAACTACATAAATTTGTGTCAAAGAGGGATTAAATAAATAGAGCAATATGGTACTGTGGAAAGAAACAAAATTTTAATGTCTATTATAAAGATTTGGCTGATTCTAGAGTAAAGGTTATGTTTAAACTGAACAAAGAAATCATTAATTGTAACAGAAGTGTGTGTGTGTTTGTGTGTGTGTGTGTGTGTGTTTGCGCGCACACGTGCGCGCGCGTGTTTGTGTGTATGTATGTATATATATATATATATATATATATATATATATATATATATATATTTAGAGCTTCCAAAATTTTTATGTGCATATGTATTTTGTACTGAGGACTGAAGCCAGGAACATTCTGCTTCTCACCTATACCTCGGGCCTGTTTTATTTTTTATGAAACAGTGTCTTTCTAAGCTATTGTACATTGGCTTTGAACCTGCAACCCTCCTATCTTAGCCTCCAAAGTACTGAGATCATAAGCGTGTACCTCCACAATTAGCAAGAAAAATCATTAATTACTTTTAATTTCTCTTATGTTTATTTGTATTGGTTTCTCTCATTCTTCTATCCTTTCTTTTATTAATTTTCATTCTCCTTCCTTGTCTTTCTCTCTTATACACTACATTTTTTAAAAAATAAATATTTATCAAGCAACTATTCTGTGAATATTCTCTTGAGGTTTTCTTTTTGAGGTCAGTTTGCATCATGTTATATGAATTGATATTATAAAACTTGAGTTTCATATTATGAAGTCAGCTAATACAATTTGTAAAACTATCCTCTCATTTACATGGATGATTAAAATAGCAATTCCATTGTTAAGATAAATTAGAAGCCAGGTGTGGTGGTGCACACTTTTAATCCCCGCGCCTGGGAGATGGAGACAGGAGGATCGCACAGGTTCCAACCCAGCCTTGCTGGCTTAAGAGACCCTGTTTTCAAATACAAAAGTTTAAAAATAGGTCTGGGAGTATAGCTCGGAGGTAGAAGGGTTTCCAGGAACCCCAGTACCACCACCAAAAAAAAAAAAAAAGATAAATTAGAAATAAATGTATGACATAATTGGATGCAATAAATAAACCCACATAATCAAAAGTCTCTATGGCCTGAAGTTTATTATATTCATATATCAAAAGTAAAGAATGTGTGCATGGGTGTGTATTTATGTGTTTGGGGTATGTGTACGGAGAGATCCCAAACAAATTATTATGTTTTTAGTCAATGCTTTCTAAGACCTGATATTTGAGCTTTATAACATTTTGAACTTGTTTCTCTCATTTGGAATATGTTTGTGAATTTCAACTAACATTTTCTTGGTAAAGCTAAGTTTTCTTCCCGTATTTCCTCACTAATACACAAACCTTTATTGATGTTTGTTCATTCCATTTTGCAAGATCTTAATGTTCCTTTTCTCTTAATGCTTCTTGAGATTTAATCACTAACATTGTGAATACCATATGTTTCTCCTCATCTTTCTTCAGGGTAAAATTTTTAATGTCTCTGTTAGTGCATGCAAACTTTTTTCATTGTTTCCAAGCACATTATAAATGTAAGAATTGTGTATAGTCATGGTCTGGTGAATTGAAATAGAATACCAGCTGAATGAATACTTATTCTTTTGTTTTGTGAAGCAAATCTAAAGGGCTTAGGTGACTGTAGCCTGAAGAGGAATTTTAGGAGGACATATGATTTAAGCCTGACAATATTCCAGAAAACATGCCATGTATACAAATATGATTGAATTTGTTTATATTAGTAGTGTATCATTTTTGTCTCAGTATACCATTGACTGTTATGCCAAATCATTAGACTCCTCTGTGTCCTCTGTATGTGGAGATGGATATATTCAGTATTCAGTACATAATCATGATTCCCATGCTCATAGTAACAAGGGAGCTGGAGATAATGCCCTTGAACTGGAGATTTGGTTGAAATAAGCAGCCTAAATAGTAGACTCTAAATAAAGTCAGCAGATATAAAAGAAGACTGCTTCAATGACATCCTGAATGAACCGGTGAAAGAGGAGATGGTATTACAAATATATACTAAAATCCAAGAAGATTTATGCTAATTGCATAGAGCTTCGGGCTTAGGGTGGTGAAATTTCAGATGGACTTAAACTTCAATAATAGGAATACATATAAAACATGGAAGGTACCAGAATTAGGATAGTTCTGTATATTGAACTTGAGCAATGAAACTTCAATGCTGAACATAGTAGTGAGCCTTTAAGTCTTCTTTGAAAGGTGTGAAATTGAATATCCAATTTTTGACTTGTAAAGTATATCCTGATAGTGTTCAGGGTTTACTTACCAAGAGATAGATCAAGGTCAGTGTGATTAATTTTGTAATGAAATAATCATAAGGAAAGATGAGTTTCTCAAATAGAAAGGTGATCATGTATATGTAAAGAGGGATTGGATATGACAGCTAGTTAAGAAGTGAAGTTGATGGGAGAATTTTTCTTTTTCTTTATTAAATTGGATATGGCTGGCATTGTCAGGGACTAAATGAAAGACAAATCAGGTCCTGGATAAGAAATTATACAGGGTAGTAATTCTTAAACATCTGCATATAATTATCATAAAGAAACATGATATGGAGTCTATAACCCTTACAACTAATTGATCATCTTTGGGAGCAGTGATCCCCAGGTGGTTCCAGTGAGTGATCCAATTAGGAAACTATTAGTAATTATAAGGCATAATGCTGTTTACTAAACAGATATGGAATGTAGAATGAACCCATACAAAAATATATAAAGAATTGAAAATTATTATTATTATTATTATTATTATTATTATTATTATTTCTTCTGGGGTAGAACTCATGGGCTTTCTACCTTCAGACTATATTCCCATGTCTTTTATATTTTATTTAGAAACAGAGTCTCACTAAGTTGCTGAGAGCCTCACAAAGTAGCTGAGGCTGGCTTCAAAACTGTACAATCCTCCTGTCTCAGCCTCCCAAATTCTGGGATTACAAGCATGCACCACCACACTCAGCTCCATGAATGAAAAATTATAAGAGAAGAAATGAAATTATTGGGATGAATAGATAGCTTGATAGAAAAATATAGAATGAAGAGCACAAACTAAAACACAAAAGTTTCATTTTGAAAATAAATGGTTGAGTTTCCAAGACAAAGGGAAACAATATTGTTAATGTCTATAATCTGTATGACAGCACAACCTAGGATGTTTCTGCCTTATAGCCCCAATTCTTTTTGTTAAGGCACAAACCTGCTATTCACAATGACAGAGGGGAGTAGGATAATTGGGTAGAGAAACTGAAGAAAAAATTCTATCATTTAAAATTGCATAACTGAAGTATGACTCTACCATCTTATATTCCACTAAGATGCATGGCTACAATGCCCTAATTAAAATAAATAAATAAATACATCATACATACCTAAATACGTAAATAATTTTTTCTAAGAAAACTTGTATTTATAAAGCCTCAAAAAAACAAAGATAATAACAACCAAAAGAATATGCCCTGGCTGATTAATAAGAACCAGCTCAATAGAATCAGTTCATATTAAATTTATACAGTAAAGGGGCATAATGAAAACTAGCATTGGGACTAGAAGAATAGGGTAAGGGAACCAGCAAAGAGAGGAGAGGAGGGGACAACAGGAGGTATGCTGAAGCAAACAAAGTAATGTTTTTGCATATATGAATGTATTACTATGAATTTCACTGTCATGCACACTTAGAGTCACCAATAAAAATAAATAAAATAAATGGGCAAAAAAAAAGGAAATTGCAAGATCGCTTTTCACTTAAGAGGAACCTGATAGAATATTATTTCAAGGGTTGGTAAATTAAATGAAATTATGATAAACAGAAAATTTAGCAAATTTTTAGTCTGTTTTAAAATTCTGATTCAAACATCTGAATTTTGATTTTGCGCATCTATCATAACTGTTCTTAAGCATATTTATGTTTTGCTATAGTACATTTATTTGGAGGGTTTCTATCGATTACAGTGTTTAGTGTTACTCAAATACTAATAACAAAACTAAAAAGAGACATTCTCTTTGAATTAGTAAATATCATGAATGTTTGGTTTTTAACCCTACACATATAATTTTTATTTTCTATAGAAACATGACAAGTAACACTGAATGAGTATTAAGATTAATGTAAGAAACTATGTGACACAAATGTCAGTAGATAACTGAAGAATGAGCATGAAAAAATGTATGAATATTCCATTTTTAAAAGATGCTCTAACATAACACTTTATTTGAAAAAGTAATAAAATATTGAAGGCACACTAAATATATAATATTCATGGGTTTCTTTCTGTTTGTAGGCTTTATTTTTGTCACTTCCTTGACACATTTTTCTCAAGCCTAGATTTTATCAAGAAAATTTGTCCAAAAAGAATTATATTAAAAATCTAATGAAATGATTAAGAATAAACTATAATGACTCTGGCCAAAACTATAAAAGGAAGTCAGTGTTCCTATGCTCATATCTCCATCAAAACTTAAGTCACTTGGAAAAGTTATATAAAGTTGTTTTCTGAGAAAACAAATGGATGAAATTTTGGACTCAATGTACAGCTAACATGTTTTTTTAAGGAAGTAGGTACAAGCGTTAAAATTAGAGTTATTATTTCTAATATGGTGTCTACTAATTACATGTGTTCATTAATTCTTTGAAATGTAGATAGTCCAAAATACAAACTTCATACCTAATTTTATGGAGATTGTTCTGTATGTTAAAGGGGGAATGGATAGATAGACAGATAGATATCCTTGTCTTTCCTAGTTTCTAAGGGCCACCCACATGTCATGGCTCATGGCCAAGTTCCTTCAACTTTAAATCCAGTGACTTCAGATTTGTTGGCTCATTCTTAACTCATCTCATTTTCCTCATATTACATATGTAAAAGGATCTCCTCTTTAAAGGATTCATAAGATTAGCTCAGAATAAGATAATTTTCATTTCTCTAGTGTTTTGACTTCATCACATTTGCAAAGCCTTATTTTCCATACAGACTGACACATTAATGTATCAATAATTGTATATGGTTATTAGAAGGGTTGAATGCTATTTTTAAGAGAAAAGAGGCTTTTCTTTGTCTACTACAATTTTTATAGCTTTTAGCATTTTCTTAGAACATATATGAGACAGGAGGATCTCGGTTCGAGGACAGCCTCCACAACTTAGTGAGACCCTGTTTCAAAATAAAGAAAAAAATAGGTCAGAGGGTATACCCCTGGGTTCCATCCCAAGACCCTCAAAAAATAAAATAAAATAAAATAAAAATAAAATAAAATACAGATATAGAGCCAGGCATGGTGATGCACGCTTGTAATCCCAGCATTCGGGAGGCTGAGACAAGAGGATCACAGTTCTTGGACAGCCTCAGCTACTTAGTGAGACCCTTTGAAACTCAGTGAGACCCTTTATCCAAATAGAGAATAAAAAATAAGTTTGGGGGTATAGCTTGGAGGTAGAATACCCCTGGGTTCCATCCCCAGTACAACAAAAATATATATTTACATATATATGTATATATTTTAAATATGTATAAATAATAATATATAACTTATTATATATACATGCACATACAAATAATTACAGTACCACACTAATGTTGTTAAGAGAGGGAACACAGTATCATCATGCTGCATCATGAACAAAATCACAATTAACATATAGTTGGCCACACTTGAAGAAAAGGAAGAAAGTTAATAGTGAAAAAAAATAGACATTACTGCTAGATCATAAAAGTATAAATTTTATTGCCTGTTTATAGAACTAAATGTTGTGATATATCTCAAATATAGGGCTAGATGTTTGGAAGGTAAGTAGAGTCAGGCTGGATGTCAGAGCACATATAATCTGGTAGGAACTGGAGAACATTAAAGCAGTAGCTGCGAATCAGTACAGACCCAGATTCACCTAAACGCTATTTGCTACTTCTACCTGCAGAAAGACAGTTCCTTCTCACCTGCTCCTTCCCTGTCCTCGTTTGTGCTGCTATAATAAAATACTTGGGATTGGATAAGTTTTAAATAGAAGTTTATTTCTCACAGTTCTGAAGGCTGAAAGTAGAAATTCAAGGTCATGTGGAGGTCTGGTGTCTGCTATCTGCTCACAAGACAGTGCTTTGCAGTGCAAGGGATGAAAACTGTGTCCTCCTCCAATAATAGAAGATGGAAGACAGTGAAAAAGCCAAATACTGTAATACCCATGTGAATACTTTATAAGGGCCCTTCTATATTATTCAGGAGGGTATTGGCCCTGTGATTCAATCACTTTCAAAACTGCCCCACCTCATACCATGATCACGATGAGCACTGCATTAGAACACATGCATATAGGACACATTCAGACCACAGCGTTCTCAAGAGTGCTGAAACCAGAGAATGGGGAGATTCTCACTTAGAAGTTCCAAATATTGAGGAGTTAAGAGTCATTTTTAATTATTATCATAACTTTATATAACATTCACAGACAATTCTGAACTACAGTGACACTAAGAACCACAACATTTTAAGGAGTGTAATCACAGGAGAAGAATAGCTGTCTTTCTCTGTTTAGTGTGGATGCTCATCCTAATGGATCCAGAGCACGAAATTGAGAAATGAAATAATTTTCTCATTAACCACTTCTCCATAAAATGTTAAGTGCTTATTAAAGATGAAAGGGTTTTGGCTTTTTTAAAAATCATGGCTAGTTTCAAAGGTTCACATATATTGAAGTGTTTTTCGTTGGCTGCTGGCATATCGATGTATGATTACATTAATTTTTATGCTACAGAATGAATTACCATAAACTTAAAATCTTAAAACAATACACATTTGGCATCTCAGTCCCAGTATGTCAGGAAACCAGCTCTAGATTAATTGGATTTTCTGAATGAGGGTCTCAGTGTGCCATAATGATGGGTGTCATCAGAGTATCTACGATAACAAAAATCCCTTCTACGCTCTCTTAGGTGTCAAAAGAACACTTGATTGTCTTGTTTCAGCAGTGAGGTTCTCATTTTCTATTTGGAAGCCGCTGCTTTCTCTAGAAGTTGCCATAGGTTTTGCCACAGGGCCCTCAGGCAGGTCCTCTCCAAATCTAGAAAGAAAGCATCATTCTTTTCAACTTGCTATAATGGAGACTTGTATAGTGTAATCATGGGATAGATGTCCTATCATCTTTGCAATTTTATGTAACCTGATCACAGGTGTGCTATTCATGTGGTTGTCATGGGAATATATGTAAACTGCACAAATACAATAAACTGCACAAATACATATATATATATATATATATATATATATATATATATATATATATATATCGGCATCTACATGTGTGAGAATCCATGTAGTCATAGGCGATTCTCAACGTGAGAAATAAGCCCCGAGAGAAGGTGTGGTCTCTGGCAAAAAGTATTCTCCACTCTTAGATATTCTTTCATAACTACTATCCTTTTGGTAATGATTCTTTTAACTTTCCACAAATATGAAATTGCTCCGGTGGAAAAAAGATCAGGACTGTGAGTGAAAATTGAATCCATGTCCTTCCAGTAAACTTTCAGCCTTGCTCAAATGGTAATTAGATGAGCCTTGTTCAAATGGTAATTAGAAGCAGCATTCCAGTCCACCTTTGACCTTCAATACAGCGACACCACCTGGTTAAATATAGCTATGTCAAAACAAAGGACAGATAAAAATAGATGTGTAAAGATGAAAGAAAGAAAGAAAATATGGTGAGAATAAGAAAGTATTTTATATGAAGAAGAGCTTATCCTGAGATTGGCCCGAATGGGAAAGAGAGAATTAGGGTAATCAGAAAAGAAAAGAAAGTTGCAGAAGGTTAGTGACAGGAATATGGATTATTAAAAGAAGGAAAATGCTCAGCTGCTAGAGAAATATATCTGACAAGTAAATCTAAAGACTTCATGTTATTTCTTGGTGTTTACCTGCTAAACTGTGTCATGAGTTTGTTTAAGTTTTCAGACAGCGGATAGTATTGCAGACAAAATCCAGCAGACATTCATCGAAATTCCCTAGATCATCATGAAGGAACACGGATTTTCCTTACGATAACTATATGAAAGCTGGAATCTCGGACTTCGTCCCCCATTATATATAAAGGAGGACATTGGATTAAGCCCTAGGAATGAGCTCCGAAAGGGTTAAAGAAAACTCTTAAAAAACAAACTGGATTCTTCAAGTTATTTTTGGGTGTGACTTTTAGCCAAATAAAAGCCTCTGCAGCTGCAAGGCCAAAGGGGGCTGGGCTCCCAAGCACAAGGCCCACCGAGATAATGGGACTGATTTCAAACACAAAAACCTGGAATATCCCAGACTTTACTTTTGTCTTGTTCAGGGTTGGTAATTTGCATGTGTATCTCTCTTTTGTACCTTGGGTGTTTTGCACTTCTTTTTACTAGAAATTCACTGGGAGAGGGGAATATATAAAAAATCTTGTGTCCAAAATAAAGTGTTCAATTGCACAAGAAGCATCGATCCATGTCAGGTTCTTTTTAAAAGCGCCGATCATAGGATTATTTTCCTAGGAAAGAACCGCTACAGATAAGAATCTGTAGAAAATCACTCTATCCTTCCCCACCTTTACTGAGACTCTCGACCTCGAGCAAACTCGCGCCCCATTGGACTAGCTGGCTTTCGGCATATATATATATATGTATATATATACTAGTATATGCATCATTGTACAACTTAGTTTTACATATTCATGTATGTCTTTGTACATATTTTTATGAATATATGTTTTGAATGCCTCAAAACACTGAGATGGGAACTATTTCTATGTTAAATTATTGACTACCACAGATCAACATTAAACGAATGAAAATTTAAAGCAAGATATGGACTAATCTCCCAAAACTATATATTTTCTATGTTAAGTTTAATGGATCAATCTCAAACTTTCTTCAGTGTTTCTACTTCTCTAAGGATTTCCAGGAAACACTTAATTTTGGTAGAATGAACACATTGTAGTTCACTGCTGGGAACAAAGGCTGTATGTGCATAGCTACCCAAACACACTGTATCATTCATTTCACAATGAGAAAAGATACAAAGGACATGCCCCGTTCTCTGTCAGGCTTCAGGACTTACTGTTATGATGAAAATGAGATGATGTTGGCACTTATCACAGTTTTGCATCTGTAGAAATATTATATGGCTAAAGTTAACTAGCATGTCTACAAAACTATAACCATCTAGTTAAGGCTATATACGCCCTCTCCCAGAAGTGAAAAGTATTGTATCTGGTCCTGATTAGGTATTAAATTTGAAATATTGTCCTTTAATAGCCAAATTAGAACACACATATCTCATGATAATATAGTGAATGGGAGAGATTTAAATAATTAACCAGGCATTAAAGCAAATTGCTTCACAGATCATTTATTTTCCATTATATAGAAAGTACCTGTCTTAGTATTTAGAAATTGTCTGACATTTTATCATATACAGTATGGTTTCCTGTTGCTGTAAAGAAGAGTTGGCATAAACTCCATCAGCAATAATCTTTCAATGTTGTAATGACCATTCCAAGGAATATACCCATTGGTTTGTTCATTCTGATGTTTATTAATGTGTGTACTATTAGTGGAGGTTTATCTTCTGCCAGCTATAAGGCATAGAATTAGGCATGTGCCCTGAGTGAAAAAATACATGCCAAATATAGGAAATCAGATATTGAAAATTCTTGTTTGTTTTACTCTGGAAATGTGCAACTTTATTCTTGTTCTCTCATATGATTTTATAATGAAAATTGCCTTTTGTTCACCTATAGTTCAGTGGTCAAATTTCATATTGCACGACCTAAACTTCCATTTCATGATCATGGTGATTCAACCAGAAATTTCATATACCACCAAAGCATTTGATCCATATCACTAATAGTGTACAAATTGGGCTTAAAATGGTGATAATACCTTAAGCACACTTGTTTTTTAATGAAAATTTTAGCTAAGACTATACTTTTCCTGGTGGTGTAATAAAAGTTTCTAAATAGCTGAGAGAAACTACTACAGACCATGTTTCCCTGAAGTTTATAATACTTCTAAATAAGAACTAAGTAGCATTATATAGTTTGAGAATTTTTATATATATAATGGAGTTGACTCAAGAATCTGCAAGCAAGAGAATCCCAGTAAATACTTGATCATACAGGGCTGGGAAGACTTTATAATCCTGGATTATATGGATTTTTTTTAGAAAGAAGTTGAGTTGACAAAATAGTCCAAGGTTGTTCATCATTATTCCAGGCATGATTCGTACCAAAAATAAACCGAGGTTCTTCCCACCATGTCTTTCATGTCAGTCATGAATAAGTAAAATATAAGAAAAATCTAATTTTCATGTGAGGTAAGTATCCAAAATAACACATTATTTGTATTGCTTGATTGATTGTTTAGGAGTGGGAGTCGGCAGTTGCAAGAGTGCAATAATATGCTTGAAGTGCGAGGCATGAAGTTATAAGCATTACATTGGTTTGAGTGTGTCAGTGATGACTCTACTATTTCCATTCCATTTGTCCTTTCTGCAATATGATTTCTGATAGGGTTTATGTCCTGTCGTCTTGAAACTTACTGAATTCATGTTACTGTCTCAACATCTATTACATATAGATGCTGTACCACCCACCTTAATGATTTTGATGCTTGCTCACCAAAAATTGCCATGCTAGGAGGATGCTCAAATTGCACAAAACAAAACCTCCATATAAAAGATGTGTACATGAATTTCTCAATACCATTGAGATCCCAGCTGATAACTATCACTAATTTTTACCTATACAAGTCAAGAACTTTGAAAGTAGATCCTTCAGTCTCTACTTATCTTGCTCAGCGAAACCAAAGACAAGCTTCTTGCTAAACCTTTTGCGAACTCTGACAATATATACATATACATACATATATAGGTGCATGTGTGTGTATACAAAAATAAACTTTTGTTTTCATAACAAAAAACTGTTGTACTGGTAATTTTAGGTCTTTTGACACTTTTGAGTGTAGCTATAGGTAAATAATACAATCAGCACCCACTATTTTAATTTCTTTTTAATTCCTTTTATAAATGAGATTTTCTATTGTAGTTTCCTGCTCTTATCCCAATAATATTATACTATGTCCAATATTTCACATTACTCACTATTTAAAAATAATATAGGAATAAACTTGTAACAACTAGAAAATTAATGAACACAGCTTGAAAATTCTGGATTTTAATACTGGCTAATATCGTTTAGAGGGTACATACATACATACCTCAGGCAATTTCAGGTAAAAGTTATTATATATATATACATATATATATATATGTATATATATAATTTCTCTTTATATAATATATATTCTCTATGCATGAGAGAGAAGAGAGAGGTATACATATATTATGTTTATATATGTGTGTATATATATATATTCAATGCATATATATGTATATATATTCAATCCAATACATATATATATATATACATATATATGTAAAGAGAGAAAGAGAGAGAGAGAGAGAGAGAGAGAGAGAGAGAGAGAGAGAAGCGGGAGGATATATAGAGGGATAATTTTGGTATTTTCATATGATGGTTGGATCACATTTAGAAAATAAAAATTTTAAAATAATACTGTATGAGATTAATAATAAAATGCATAACAATTAGAAGATGACATAGTTTATTGCTTTTTATCCCACCCACATTAACTAATAGAAACTTTTTTATTCATAGCACAATTTTAGATTTCTAAAATTTGAACTAAAATCAGTTATGATTTTCTGTTTACACAAGAAGCAATGGGACAAAAGAAAGATATACTGTTTTACCCATATTAAAATTAAAGAGAAGTTTGATGAAGAAAGAAAAATAATTTAAGCAAATCAGGAGATAATGAAAGAAATTTAGAATGTGAATAGGTCATCCCAAGCCAGAGAGAATACATAAACATAAATTATAGTTGTCAAGCTTACCATGGTTACACTGAACACAGAACTGATGTAGAACTGATTTTCTTGATGACTGGATCTGTGAAACCGTATCTTGAAACAATAACAAGAGCTACCTCTTGTTTAGTAAGCCATCTACATGGTTATAATGCTCATTGCAGTCAACCATGAGCATTACTACATGAGCCCTTCACGGGACACTCTATGTCTCACCAAACCATATGGTCTATTTCTCAGAGTTTAATGAGGCTTATTAATAAAATGTAGGACACATTTCTGTTTTTAATCAAAATTCAAAAATAAATAAAAGAATAAAAAATTACTACATGACCAATAAGGGGGGCAGGTAAGCTAACTTATTAGGAAAATATAAATGAAATAAGTTTCTCTCTCTCTCTCTCCTCTCTCTCTCTCTCTCTCTCTCTCTCTCTCTCTCTCTCTCTCTCTCTCTCTTCTTTCTCTCTTCCCTTCTTTCTTCTTTTTGTGTGGTACTGGGGTTCCTGGAAACCCTTCTACCTCCGGGCTACACTCCCAGACCTATTTTATACTTTTTTTCTTTGGAAACAGGGTCTCTTAAGCCAGTGCAACTGGCTTCAAACCTGCGTGATCCTCCTGTCTCCGCCTCCCAAGCTCGGGAATTACAAGCATGTGTATGAATATATGTCCAATGGAAGAAGAGGACATTTAAAGAAAATACATAGTATAACTAAAATTATAAAAATTGGATATTCAGATATCCAGTATTTAGAATTGGTCTAACAGAAATTCCTAGATAGGTTATAATAAAACCTGGGATGGAAAGTAGAAGCAGAAATCTTATGATGGAAAAACATTCTCTAATTCTAC
The DNA here is from genome assembly GCF_963383645.1 of Muscardinus avellanarius. Classification (NCBI taxonomy): domain Eukaryota; kingdom Metazoa; phylum Chordata; class Mammalia; order Rodentia; family Gliridae; genus Muscardinus; species Muscardinus avellanarius. Next base: position 23,241,606 of record NC_137790.1, on the reverse strand, counting down.
AAAGTTTATATTTGATTTTAAAGATAATAAAAAGTCACAAAATACTTTGTATAGGACTGGAAATGATTGGCATGGCATTTCAGAAGGACATTTAAAGAGGGAATTAGTGAAAGCAGAGAGGTCAGCATAAATATAGTTGGTGCTATTAATACAGATGACTCTTTGGAGAAATCAGATGCAAAAATATTAAGACTTCATAATCAACCAGACCTGATTAATGACTGGATGTGAGGAGTGAAGGCAAGAGACCATGAAAAAAAAAAAACAACAACTTTGAATTTGTGATTTGCCTGGTAATGAGGCAAACAGGAAAGATATAATGCCATTGCAGCAACAATAATATATCCAGCCTTGCCCCTTGCCTAGGGTACACCTGATCAAGTTGCTCCTTTTCTCTAGCTACTCCAAAAGAAAAAAAAAAAAGCATGAGTTCATTCTTGATTTTTTTTCTGTTACAATAACCTCTAAGATTATCACCCACAATTATATCACATCTAATATACATCTTCTGACCTTTTCTGATGCATTTTAGACTTCAAACCATTAGCAACTGCAAGCTGAAGAATAGATGTGAATTTTAACACTCTACCTTCACCATGTAGTCAATATGACGAGAGCTTGTCATATGAGAAAGACTGATGGAAGATGGTGTCAGGGGAGTGTCGGGAACGAGCATGACTTGGGCTTGAGACTATGGTAAGTCATTTAGAACATATCTAACATGTGAAAATACATTGCCGATGTACAGTTATTAGCCAAATGAAGCAATCTGTGAAGTTTTAAAGTTAACCTTGCTATCTGGAGAACAAAAAATAGCCACAAAGTTCTTGGAATGTGAACAGAAGCCAGTAAATTTCTGTTTTTTTTTTTTTTTTTTTTTTTTTTTTAGGAGAATCAAACTTTTTTCTGTCTCAAGACATTATCTATACTGTTTCTTTAACTTGGGTGATATCTCAGTCAAAATTGTCACTTCCATTAAAAAAAAAATCCTGACCACTCAACCAAAAGGAGGGAAAATATTTTTATTACAGTTTTTGGAGATTTTGGGGTTCAGTTCAAGAGAAGCCAGGTCTACACAGCTCAAGGAAAGGCTTTAGTAAGCAGAAAGAGTGAAGGCTCAGCTCTCAGGGCTCAAAGCCCTGAACCACAGAGCAAGCAGATAAAGAAATTAAAAGACAAAACCATAATCTCTAGGACCCTCCTTCTCTAGTCTAACCCTATCTCCCTAAATTACCACCCAGTGAATCATTATAATGGACTTATTTACTGATGAGATTACACTCCTGATTTCAACTCTAAAAGTTAATACATGAGCTCTTGGAAGACATTCTATGTCTCCCCATACCATATGGTCTTTCCCTCAGAGTTTCATGAGGCTTATTAATATGAGGCAAGACAATTTTTTTATCAGAGGTCTCTTCCTTCAACATCCTTCCAAAGCAGCTTTGTCTCTTATAAATTGTCCAGTATTTCTGCTTTGTTTTTATAAAGCACTAGAATTCTCTAAAGTTACATTATTGAGTTATTTTTTTCTATTTTATATTTACCCCATTAGAATATAAGGCCTATAGAGAAAGAGAAAGTATTTTTCTATGTCACTATATTTTCCATAACCAGCATAGTGATCAGATGAAAATATATATTCAATAAGATTGTGACTCGATAAAAAAATAAAATGACACCTATTTTAAAATTGAGAGCTATTTTCTAAGAAATGATGACTGAATGATACTATTGAAGAATAAGAAATTTTGTTTTAGCCTTGAAGGCAAAGGGGAGAATTTTGATACACATTAGCAATTTCTGGGTTGACAGTAAAAAAATTGTCTTTTAAAGTACTTCAAGAAGTAAATCATAAATTTAAAATTAATAAAGCAGGGAAATTGAATTAAATGACTCTATTGAGTATCAGGTGCTATGCTAGGTATATATATATATATATATATATATATATATATATATATATATATACCTCACATAAGCCTCCAAGAATACTGACACATTTTCTTTGATTAACTTAAAATTGTTCTATTAAGCATAAAGAAGTATACCTGTCCAGGTCTATGTATTTAGAGAATAAAAAAAAATTACACAAAATACACATTACTCACTAACTTTAATATTGATAAATATTTATCTTTTTAGCATAACACATAGAAAACACATTTCCATTTATAAAAAAGAATCATTTCTGAATATATTGGTCACTGAGCAACGGAGTAATATGTCATGCTTGTTTTATGTTTACCTGCCTTACATGAATCTAGATTTGACTAACAATAAAATTTTCCACTGTTAAAATGCCTGCAGAAACATTGTTCATGTTAAATTATAACCAGATACTCATGCTTACCTTGCCAGGCCATCAGTAAAACAATTCCAAGTTTATAGCACAAAGGTACCAGTGTTGTTTCTATGACATATTATGCTGCCTTGTGCTATATCATACTGTAGTTCAGACTTTAACTTATGTGATTACTTTTCTTTATCTAGAAAAGATAGTGTTCTCATTTCCTCCAAAAGTTGCAATATGCATATTTTAGGATACAAAATATATCTGTTTTCAGAGTACTATCAATTATTTATTGAGACTTTTATAATACAGTAGTAAACATTTTAATTAAGTTGTGAAAATAAATAAATAAAAGCAAATAACTGAAAGTTAATGAGATTCTGGGGCATGTGAATATGTTATGTCAGTAAAACCCCAATCGTACAGCAGTGTCGCATTACTTTTCCATGGCTGGTCTCTGTGTCCAATATTTTATTTCCCATTGGCTTTTCCTTCAAACTCTTAACAAATATATTTCTTAGAGATAAAATTTTAGGTGACATAAATGAGATAAAAAGCTGTGAGAACTAAAAGTTATTTTACTTTTAGGAGTAAATAATATTATTCCATAATGCTAGATTTGAATGGGCATTCATATCACCATTACCATTCACACATGTAGAAGCATATAATTTATCTTAAAATACTAAAATATTATAGAAAATAAAATCTATATATTTGAAAAGATATAGTTGTCCAATTAATGCTTCTTCAAGTTACTCATTTTTATTATAAACTCTTGGAAGGATTGCAATGTAGGAAAAAATGAGAAGATAAGATGCTGAATCACCAATTTATGATTAAGTGATAGCAGATTTCATTGCTATATGTTTTACCTTTTCTTGATCAATGAACAAAAGCTTTTTGTTCCGTTTGAACAAGTACTGTATAATTTAAAAAAGTAAAAAAAAAATGAATTCAGTGATTTCTGGAATTCAAAAACATTATATAAATTGTACAAAAAATGCAGGTGTAGAAATTATATAAATGATTAAATGAATCTAATCATATCATTTTATTTTCATTTGGCATAAATTAATTATCCAAAATAAGAATTTTAATATGTACTTTAATAATAATTAAGATTTAAAGAAGAGCTGCGTGTAGAAGCGTGTGCCCAACCCCAATACTTGGGTGGACTGAAGGAGAATCACAGGTTCCTGGAAAGCCTCAGCAATTCAGCAAGGTCCTCCACAATTTGGTGAAAATCTGCTTTGAAGTATAAAATAAAAAAGGGCTGATGGTGAAGCCCAGAGGAATAAAGCAGTTTAGGTCAATCCCTGTTACTACAAAACAAAACAAAGATTTAATAAAGAACTAACTTTTTTTCAAACTGTACTTGAAAATTTGAATTCATTTTTCTAACTTATAATTCATTTAAATAAAAAGTCATCAGCATCTGTCAATACTTTAATTTTAATGAAGCATTACAGACTCATCATAGTGAGATTTGATGCATTAAAACATTTTATAATATGAATAAAATAGAAAGTCATAGAAGTAAAATATTATGCTCAATCTTACACAATTAACGGTTGGAGAGAGAATTACAAAGAAGTTTATAAATACTCTCTTGCCTGTTTTCTATACACCATGTTGCTATTATTACATTACATAAAAACCTCAAAAATCTTGTAAGACATTTTCAAATACCCAATTCAATTACATAAACACTTGTTATGTTACTTTAACTTTATAGAGACCAAAGTAATTATATAAGTGAAATACCAACAGGAGTAAATGAAAAAATAGAAAATGCTCCAGGATATTCGTGTTTTATTATAATATTTTCTGTACTGTCTATTTGTAGTTATCTAGCAAAAATCAAAAAAGAATTGGATACTTTTTTCCTAAATAGCAAATACAAGTAAAAGAATCAAGACTATCTTGCCTAAAAGGCTTAAATAAATTACACAAAATCTATTCCTAAGCATATAAATGGTATCCTTAATAGAAGTGTTCTAGGCAGTTTAAAGGGAAAGTATCAGAATATAATAGTTCTTAACACCTTAAAAAACAGAAAAACATGCCTGATCTTTCAGTTAAACTATGATTAAGTAATCAGACTGCAAGGTGTTGTTTTTAATATTTTTAATTGTACTGGGGAAGAAACCCAGGGATATTCTACCCAACTCTATTTTTTTTAATTTAATTTAATTTTATTTTATTTTATTTGTGTGTGTGGTACTGGGGTTCCTGGAAGCCTTTCTACCTCTGGGCTACACTCCCAGACCTATTTTTTATATTTTTATTTGGAAACAGGGTCTCTTAAGCCAGCACAGCTAGCTTCGAACCTGCGTGATCCTCCTGTCTCCGCCTCCCAGGTGCGGGAATTACAAGCATACGCCACCACGCCCGGATATTTTTTATTCTTTATTTTGAAGCAAGGTCTCACTAAGTTGTACAGGGCTTCACAATTTGCTGAGGCTGGCTATGAACCTGTGATCCTCCTGTCTCAGCCTCTCAAGTACTGGAATTACAAGCTTATGTCACCATGCACTGCTTGAAAGGTCCATTAGTCTGTTTAATTGTTGCTAGAATTCTTTAGTGAGTAGTATACAAATACATTTGAAAAGTATTAAAAGATGAAAACATGAATATTCTTTTAGAAATTTTATTACAACCTGTGTTACTTTATATAAGATATTTTCCTGGTCTAACTTTTATATGTGATGCCCCATTTGAAGAGCACAAAGCTGAACAATACCACTGGCTTTTGATCTTTTAGAACTGGTGCATTGTAGTCATACATCAAATGGGGTACAAGATGATAGAGGCATATATACACACATCACTCAATGAGCCCTTCCCCAGTTCCCATCCCACTCTTTCCCCTTTCCATCCTTCTCATGTTTGGCTTAATGATTGAGTTTCATATGCTTGTGAATGTACATCACATACATTAGGGAATTTTACTTTTCCCCACCCTAATCCTTCTTAGTTAGGTGGACTTATTTGCTAATCTATGGTTTCTCCTTCTTCAGCTAGAGAATCTCTATGACCCTTTTACTCCCAAGCTTCTGCATATTAGGGAAAGCATTTGATTTTTTAATTTTTGTGACTGACTAATCTCACTTAGCATAATGTTCTCCAATTCCACAAATATCCCACAAATGACATAATTTTGTTCTTCCTTGTGGCTGAGTAAAATTCAGTTGTGTACATATTCCATAGATTTGTATTCCATTCATCTGTTGATGGACATCTTGGCTTGTTTCATGGCTTGGTGATTGTGAATTGTGTGGCTATGATAGATATGCATGCATTAGTTTGGTAGTTTGATTTCCATTCTTTTGGGTAGACACCTAGAAGTGGCATTGCTGGATGATAGAGTAGGTACATTCCTATTCTTTTGAGAATCCTTCATATTATTTTCCAAAGTGATTGAACTAATTGCAATCCCAACAACAATATATTAGAGTTCCCATTTCTACACATCCTTTCCAGCACTTGTTTGTGTTTTGAAAAATTGCTATTCTAGTTGGAATTAGGTAAAATCTCAGTGTAGTTTTGATTTGCATCTCTTTAATTGCTAATGATGTTGAATAATTTTTGTACACTTTTGGTCATTTGAATTTCTTTTTTGTGAAGTGTCTAGTTCACTTGCCCATTTTTTATTTGAATATTTTTTTAGCAGTGAGTTTCTTGAATTTTATGTATATTCTAGATATTAGTTCTCTATTGGATAAATAGTTGGCAAAATCATTTTCTCATTCTGTTGGCTCTCTGTTGATGTTCTTGATATTTTTCTGTGCTCTACAGAAACTCTTCAGATATTAGAAATCTTTTCCCATTCAGTTGGCTCTTGATTGAGGTTCTTGACAGTTTCCTTTGCTGTACAGTAGTGTGTGGATTTGTTTCTGGGTCTTCTATTCTGCTCCATTGGCCTATATATATTTTTTGTGCCAATACCATGCTGTTTTTATTACTATGAATTTGTAGTACAGTTTAAAGTCAGGTATTGTGATTTCCTCCTGCATTTTTTTTTCTGAGAACTACTTTGGGTATTCTGGGTTTTCTGTTGTTCCAAATGAATTTAAGGACTGATTTTTCTATGTCTGTGAGTAATGATTCTGGTAATTTAGAGAACCCAAGAGACTCAACACTAAAAAATCAAATAATCCAATCAAAGTGTGGGCAAGCGAACTAAATAGATTCTTCACAAAAGAAGAAATTCAAATGGCCAATAAATACATGAAAAAATGTTCAACATTATTAGCAATCAGAGAGATGCAAATCAAAACTACCAAATAAAATCAGCTAATTCCAACTAGAATGGCGATCATTCAAAACACAAACAACAACAAATGCTGGTGAGAATGTAGAGAAGTGGGAACTCTAAAACATTGTTGGTGGGATTGCAAATTAGTGCAACCACTTTGGAAAACAGTATGGGAAATTCTCAGAAGAACGGGAACAAATTTACCATTTGATCTAGCAATACCACTTCTGAGTATCTACCCAAAAGAAAGGAAACCAAACTACCAAACTAATTAATGTGTATCTATATTCATAGCTGCACAATTCACCATAGCCAAACTATGGAACCAGCCAAGATGTTCATAAACAGATGAATGGATTATAAAACTGTGGGATATGTACATGATGGAATTTTACTCAGCCATAAAAAAATAACACAATTACATCATTTACAGGAAAATGGATGGAACTGGAGGACATTATTCTAAGTGGGATTAGTCAATCACAAAACATAAGAAATTGAATGCTTTCCCTAATATGTGAAAGCTAAGGAGAAATGGGTCATAGGAGGAACTCTGGATGAAAAAGGAAATCCTATATAGGAGCAAATAACCTAACTGAGGGGATGGGAAGGGGGAAGAATGAAAGTCTCTGAAACATATCGAAGTCAGCCACTAAGCCAAGCCTGGGAAGGAGAGATGAGGAGGGAATGGGGATTGGGTGGGGGCTAACTGGGTGATGTGTGCATGTATGTCTAAACAAGTTTTTATACCACAATATGATGTACAAATACAATGCACCAATAAAAATATTTTAAAAATAAATGTAAAAAAGAAACTCTCTAATTTCATGGAATTCCACATAATGACATTCCTTTCAGTTTCTTGTGCTTTTGGAGTTTTATTGAGAAAGTTTTTACCTTTGCTTATATGTTGAAGTGTTGAGCCTATACCCTGTTCCAGAAGCTTCAAGATTCCTGGTCTGATTTCCAAGTCTTTGATTCATCTTAAATTGACTCTTGAGCAGGGCAAAACAGTGGCGTTTATTTCTATTTTTCTGCATATGATTTACCAGTTTTTCCGAGAGAATTTGTTGAAGAAGCTATCTTTTATCACTGTACATTTTTGGACCCTTTCTCAAAAATCAACTGGCTGTACCTGTGTGGTTTTTTGAGTTTTCTATTTTGCTCCATTGGTCTATGTGTTTGGTTGTGTGCCAATTCCATGCTATTTTATTAACTATGCCTATGTAGGATAGTTTAAAGTGCGGTATTGTTATGTCTCCTGCATGGTTCTTGTTGAGAATTACTTCGGCTATTTTGCGTGTTTTGTTGTTCCAAATGAGTTTAAGGGATGATTCTTCTATGTCTATGAGTAATGACCTTGATAACTTAATGGGTATTGCATTAAATCTGTAGATAACTTGGAATAATCGTCATTTTGATGATATTCATTCTGCCTATATAAGAACATGGAAGACCTTTCCATCTTCTAAGATCTTCTTCTATTTCTTTTTTTAAATTTTTAAAAGTTTTTTTGTAGGTTAATAATAATAACCTAATAATAATAATAATAATAATAATAACCTAGTTAGATAGGTTTATTCCTCTATATTTTATTTTTTGTGGTATATCCTGAGTGAGAGTATTTTTTGGATTTCTTTTTCAGTGGATTTATGCTTGGCATACAAGAAAGCTTTTGATTTTTTAAGATTGACTTTTTATCCAAATGATTTGTTGAGTTTGTGGATTAGTTTTATAAGCTTTAGTGTTGAATTTGTTGAGTCTTCTAAGTATGGTATCATCTCATCTTGGAATAGGGATAGTTTTAGTTATTCTTTTCTTATTTTTCTCCTTTGATTTTCTTCTCTCACCTTATGGGGTGGCTAGAGTCTCATGTACTATATTGAAAAGTAGTGGTGACAATGGAAATAGTTGCCTTGCTTCTGCTTTTAGGAGCTATTATTGCAGTTTTTCCCCATTTAACATGATGTTGTCTGTGGGCCTATTATATATTGCCTTTTTGATGTTGAGGTATGTTTCTTCCATTTCATTTCTCTGCGGTGTTTTAAGCATAAATAGGTGTTGAATTTTGGTAAATGCTTTTTCAACATCTATTGAAATGGCCATGTGATTTTTGAATGTGTATTGTTAGTATTTTGTTTTACCATTTTGCATAGAAGTTCATCAACAATATAGGCCTATAGTTTTTCTTTCTTTAGGTATCTTCAATTGGTTTGGGTATTAATGTGATTTTGGCTTCATAGAATGTATTTGTGAGAGTTATATTTCTTTCTATGGTATGAAATAGGTTCTAGAATATTGGGATTAGCTCTTGTATAAAGGTTTTTTAAATTCACTTAGAAAATCATCTGATCCTGGGCTTTTGATGGCTTTGATCTTTATTTATTACAGATATTTTGAAATTTTTCTCTTGTCTCTAGAAAAAGTACTTGCATTGAACATTTTACTTTTGATTTCAAGAATATAGTAATAGCCTGTGACTCATTCATGTATCTTTCTTAGAGATTCTTACTAGGTAAATAATATCAGTCTAAGAATCTACTAATGTATACAATTCCAAAATCTCTATTTTGCTTATGTATAATCAGTATTGACAAATTTCCAAATATTTTTGCTAATATCTTGTTTTGTGGTACTAAAACAAGCAAATGTGTCCTTATATGAAGAAGAATTGCTGAATATGTTAATTTATTTGATACAAAAAGGCACATTTAAACATTTTACCCAACATTGATTTATTTAGTATCAGACATGTAGATTGACATAAAATAACAAAAAGTTCTTCCAAAATTGTCTGTTGCTCAGTCTTTCATGATAATTTACCTTAAGTATTCATCATGTTTTAAGAGTTAAAGAAAATGCTTTTAATCATTTAATCTTTCTGTGTTAATTTGTCCACATCTGTCTTATAATAAAAACAGTGAATAAAATGGGTTCTGTAATTTACATATTTTACAATGAGTTAAAATTCAACATTTCTCTCAGGTAAATATTTAATCACTTTTGTCTTAAATCTTACTTATTCTGTGTGGCCCTACTTCTAGAAAACAATTTTAACCCTTTATTTTCATTGTTTCTGTGTTATTATATTTGTCTTCCATTATCAGATTTTTCTTCTTCTATTACTATTTATCATCCTTTTGCTTCTGAAGTTTTGGTATTTTGAAGGCTGTTTTTGTAACATTTTTATAAATTTTGTTCTTTTTCTTTTTTCTAAGTATTTCACTTATTTCCATTTTTTGATATTTTCTATATTTTCATACTCAATCTTGTTTATTTTTACTTTAACTACCAAATTATTATTCAATATATTTTCTAAATAAAAAATCAAATATCTGTGTGGATTAACACCAAAAATATATGTGTTCTGATATGCCCAGCCAATGTGGATTTTTCTTTCTTTTCTTTTTTTTTTTTTTTTTTTTGGTGGTACTGGGGTTCCTGGAAGCCCTTCTACCTCTGGGCTACACTCCCAGACCTATTTTTACATTTTTATTTGGAAACAGAGTCTCCTAAGCCAGCGCACGCAGCTGGCTTCGAACCTGCGTGATCCTCCTGTCTCTGCCTCCCAAGCGCGGGGATTACAAGCGTGCGCCACCACGCCCGGCATGGATTTTTCAAAAAAGGAACTCCCTTGAATGAGATTTCTCAATGAACTGAGGTACAATATCAAGGCTTTCCAATATCCTCAAGGAATAAGAAGTTTGCACAGGGTAATACTTCCAGACTTTGAAAGAAAAGAGAGAGAGAGAGAGAGAGAGAGAGAGAGAGAGAGAGAGAGAGAGAGAGAGAGAGAGAAAATTTAAAATATCTAGAAGAGAGCTATATTATTTCTGCCTACGTTTTATCTACCAAAATCCGATCCTGTTAGGTTATTCTCCTGGAAGATAGTAATGATAGGCAAAGAGGATAGTTTTGTTTTGTGTCCAGGAATAAAAGAATAATTTGTTGAGCCCTTCATCTGATTGACAACTATATTCACTTGTGCATTATGCATGATGGCTAAATACTACCTGCTATTGTTTGAATGTATCTTCCCAAACTCATATTAAAATTTAATTGCCATTGTAACATTAAGAGGTAGGTCCTTTAGGAAATGACTAGATCCTGAGAGATTTGTCCTCTTGAATGGATGGAAACCGTTACTGAAGGAGTGGGTTAGTTGTGATTCCCCATAAAAGTTCTACCTTCTCCTGCCATCTTATGATTTAGCATGTTGGACTTAACCAGGTTCTATCACCATGCTCTTAGACTTTTAAACTCCATAACTATGAGCTAACAGGTTTCCATTATTTAGAAATCACCCTCTCAGTGGTATTTTCATTGTTTTGGAATTAGATTGCTCCTCTAACCCTCGTGAAAACCAGGCAGCCATGTTGCAGATTGGGCTTAGTTGTCCTGTAGGAGTCCCTGTAGGTATTTGTGACACTGAGGATTATATAAAGTCCCTCCTTCCCTTGTTCCCTCTCTTGCTTTTGGCTTCCATGATTTGAGATCAGAGTCCTTGTTCTCTCCCTCTGCTTCTGGCAGCCATCCCCTGAGTTTACATTTCTATTGGGTATACGTTAGCAAATAGGGGTGGTCTGCTATGCTCCAACATTTGAAATCTCTTAAGGCTGTTTTCTCTTTTCTCTTCTCTTGTGCAAATGGTCTTGAATAAAGACTTCCTTATCTTTTTAACTTTGCCAGGTTCAATTTTACTTGTCACTCCCTGAGAGCTTTCCTAATTCTTGTCCCTTCAGAGTTCTTGATTATATATTCTACTCCTGTCTCTGCAGAACTGGTCTTTTCTTATTCCTTCTGGTTTTCCAGAAACAGATCAGTTCTTGAGTAATTATGTAAAATTAACTACTCCCAAGTTGTTTACCTCCTTTCCTCTGGCCACTGTCATTGTCAGACTCTGACTGATTGCATCAATAACCTTAACTCCACAAATATTCTACTTAGGGATGGATGCCCTGTGTGGTCTGTTGCTTACATGGGTGATGAATTAGGAATTGGGGTTCAGCTTCCTGGTTGCAGTTTCCCCTCTTTCTATTTTTTTTATTGGTGAATTATAGTCTCACATCATAATGTAGATCATGTGGACAATGACATACATTCACATAGTACTTGCTCCCCACCTCCCCATTTTCTTCTCTCCCAGTACTAAGTGCCAAGGTTGACAATGTTATATTCTTGAGGTTTATCAAAGTTCTTCAAATCAGACCAGAGACTGTGAAGCTATTAGAGGAGGCCAAAGGTTCAGCACTCCAATATATAAGCACAGGTAAGAATTTCCCAACGAGACCTCTTTTTCTTTTCCCAAGTGCATAGCCACATTTGTTGCAAATGATTTCTTCTTTGAGGCAAACATTTTTTAACCCTAATCTCTTTAATTAGTGAGCTTTTACTTTAATTTTTGTATGAATTTAAAGTAGGAATGTGTGAAGCAAGTAGAAGAGATACTTGTATGTAAAAGATAAATGCTGAAAATAATTGGATTATTATTGGATTATTACCTGTTGAGTTACATTCTTCTTTTATTTCCACTTGGCATTTCTCTGAATTTCTGAACTAATGAATTAATTAACTCATAAATCTTATGATGACTTTTTTTTTTGGTGATACTGTGGATCCTGGAAACCCTTCTACCTCCGAGCTACACTCCAAGACCTATTTATATATATTTTATTTGGAAACAGGTCTCTTAAGCCAGAGCAGCTGGCTTTGAACCTGCGCGATCCTCCTGTCTCAGTCTCCCAAGCGCGGGGATTCCAAGCGTGAGCCACCACGCCCGGCTTATGATGACTTTTAACAAGAGGAGATTTCTACATGTGTGTATGAATACATTTATTATAGTTTTTCTTCTAGATCAGCTTATTTTTCAAATTGCAATTTCTAAGTGGAAGAAGTATTGAAATGTACTAATGAGAGTGAGAAAGCAAGGAGAAACAGGGAGGAAGAGAAAGATATTAAGATAGACTAAACAAAGTATTATATCTTCTCTACAAAATAAATGTGTTGTATAAGAATAAATGTACAATACTGAAGTAGAATCTGTTTACTTGACAAATATAAGGAAAGAATTTTTCTTCTTTTTTTCCAATATTGCTGGTGGCCACATTCTTTCAGAAAATATAATGGCAAAACATATCAGTCCAGGTCCACAGGTCCAGATGAACACCTTCTTGGTTAATTAGAAAAATAATTCATTTACCAATACAAAAATAAACTCTTAGATACAGTTATTCAAATTAAAAAATGTTCACCATTTTTCTTAAACTTGTTTCATTTCTTAAAATAATGTCCTTGTTCCTACTTTTTCTGCTCTTTTCTTGGTGATGATATATTTCAAAGAAAATCTCAGATTTTATGTTGCTCCTTTGCTTGTGTAATTGTGAAAAACTTAGAAATGTTGCAACACTATCATAGCTAATGAAATTAATAATTCCTTGCTATACAATCTTTAAAGTGATCTTTTAATAGAAATCATTTGAAATTCCCCATTTAAATCACAATGTGATTTAATTCCAGGGTTGGAGGTATCAGGGATCAGCCAGTGTGGATCACTTTTTAATATTAGCCTTGTCTATATAATAAAAAATAAGGAATAATATTAAAGTGATCAAGTATTAATAATGTCCACAAAATTGTAGAGCAGAAATTTATTTCCCTGAAATTTACATATAATAAAGGAAAGCATACATCTATATATTTATCTGTTGCATTGACAAATATAATTTTTGAGCTATATCTTATATAAATCTGTTAACAGTTTCTTCAAAATGTATCTTCTAATGCCCAATAGATATTATTAGTTGATTTATAAATTTAATTTTCTTTCTGCTTGTGAAAGAATATTTATTATTGATTTTTATTTTGAAAAACTTTATTTGCATGAAGGAATAGATATATAACTACTAAGAAAATTCTTAAATATAAATATAAGCTTCGCAGAGATACATAAATGTTTTATTTGGTAATATAATACTGTCTTCCTGTTTCACACAATTGCCTTTAACATGTCTTCAAAAATGTATCGTGAATATCAATTTTGTTTATGAAAAACTTCTGAAATTACTTTCATTCTATACAAATTGCAGAAAAAGGATGCGTGATAACAGACATTGACACCATTGATTCATTAATTTGTAATAAGTATCCAGTTCTTCATAAAATAATCAGAATAATAAACGCTTTTACTTTTTATTTCTCTTCGAGTATAGTAGGATTGTCTTCTGTCAGTCTTCTAGGCCTTCTTCTTTGAAATTTGATTCTACTTTTCGTTAAAAGGATTCATTTTTTTCACTGTTGCGGTAGCATAATTAATGACCTACTTTTCAGTTTCTGTGCACAGACTTTTAAAGAATAATTTGAAAGCTGAACATTTTCCTGCACATTGTTCAAGGCTAATTCTGGCTGTTTGTAAATGTATTTTGCTTCTGATTAACCTCATTTAAAAATTTCACATTAGGAGAAAGAAGATAACTCATAAAAGAAAATTATATACAGTCTTTGCATATGAAATTATATAATATTTTAAAGACATAAAATGTAATGAAAGAAGGTCAACAAATTATGAATTCTTACAAACTTTCTTTCAAGATGTGTATGAATATGTAAGTCTCAGTGGCTTGGACATGACACTGAGTGCATTAACAGAAATTCTATGCATTAATCACTTCCTAAAATATAATATTTATTAAAGGTTAAGTAATACAAATGTAACAAGCTTTAGCTTGCATATATATGACTAAAACTAAACAACAGCAGTTGTTTAAATCATAGACAAACAAAATGTCGTTATTTCCTAGCTGTTTCAGTTCATGGTGAAAATAAAAAGCATTCTTACTTGAATCATCTTATTATCATTTTAAGTTGATCCTGGTAAATCACTTCCTTACTTCCTTTACTGGGAGTAGGCCCTAATCATGTCCTAATTTTGGTGCCCTACTATGTGAAACCTTCGCTTGCTTTTCCTATGGCAAATTGGGGAAATCTAAATTAATTGTGTCTATTTCTCTAGCCCTTGGGGGAAAAAAAAATCCCTGTTTTTGTCTCCTGCAGTGAGTTCATTTCTCATACTGACCTTTGACTCTGAGAAACACAAGTCTGTTTGAAAATCTTCCAGTCACTTTCCTCTGCCTATAACATAAAGTTGAATTTCTTATTCTATGGCACAATCTCTTCCCTGACTTTTCTCCTCTCTACCTGAACTCCTCACTTACACCCTTAACCCAAGCACTACTCCTTCCTAGGAGGAGGGCTCCAAGGTTGTCTAGACCCATGAGCTCTTGCACGCAGTTTCAACTTTTTACTAAAAAGTACTCAGTAATTTTGTGGTGGGGCTAAGATAATTATTTCTGGAACTGTATACCCCTTCCCCAATATTTGTTCATTTGGAAATACTGTTAAAATATATCACGTGGAATTAATTTTTCTGGATCCACACGGTTAGTAGCATTTTTTGTCTTTAATCTCCATTGTGAAGTATACATTCACCACATGTTCAGTAAATGCCGTATTAGTCTGTTTTTCATTGCTATAACAAAATACTTAAAGCTGGGTATCTTCCTAAAGAACAGGCTCATTTAACACAAGTGTCAGAGGATTCCAGTGCAAGTCAGCAGCAAAAGCTTCACTCTAGCCAGGACCTAACAGCCACAGCCTCTCAGCTATGGGAACTCGTGTAGGAGGAAGAAATTACGTCTCAAAATGGGAAGCCGGAGAGAAATTCAGTAACCTGCCTCTCTCTTGTAACAATTCCTAGACGAGTGTGGCAGTGCAGACCTGTAAACCAAGTACCTGGAAAGTGGAGACAGGAGAATCCCAGGACGGAGGCCAGCTTCAGAAATTCAGCTAAACTCTTGGCAACTTAGTGAGATCCTGTTTGAAAGTTAAAAAAATAATACAGGTTCAGGAGTGTAGCTCAGAGGTAGAATGCCTGTGGATTCAATTCTTAGCACCACTAAACAAACAAATAAAAAAACACTTTTAAAATAATACCTTCCTATAAGAACTGAGAGTCCCATAAATCCTGCCTTAATTCCTTCTTAGGGTAGCAACCTTAATGCCATAAGGATCTCTCATTGGGTCCTACCTCCTAAAGGTTCCTTTATCTTCCACACCACCAATCTTGATACCAAGCTACCAAATAGAAGGCCTTGGGGGCATGCTGGGATCATATGCAGGCCACAGCACATGCTTCTTGTTAAAAACCAGCATATAGAATATGATTCTATATTCTACAACAAACTGTATTTAGCTTTTTAATAAAATTTTTGAAGATATAAATATGAAAACAGTAACTTTTCCAAAATTATTTTTGAAAAATTTTTAGTAAGATACACTGTATCTTGAGAAGTTTATTTGCTATATTCCAGTTAGGGCATATAATGAAGTCACTTTAGTATTATAACTATTACGATGTTGTTCAGACATTTGTATTTCCTATTTTTTTACCATTTTCTCCATATCTATATTTATAGACATAATAATGATTAGTTTCTAAAAATAAAAATTGTTATTTTGAGTAATATACTTGAACATTTAGAAGAAAATAACATAATAAATGGAATTTGCTTCAAAATATCTGCCAGGGAATAAATGGATGGGAGTACAAATGAAATAAGGTTGATTTATACTTAATTATTGAAGGTATTTAAGAGATCCATAGGGATCCATTAGGTTCTACTTTGTATGTTTTAAATTCTCTGTAATGCAGTTTTATTAAAAATATGATGCAGCCAGGCATGGTGCCACACGCTTCTAATCCTAGCACTCGAGATGCTGAGACCTGAGGATCACATTTCACGAACAGCCTCAGCTACTTAGTGAGGCCCTCCGCAACTTAGGTCCTGTTTCAAATATAATAAATAAATAAATAAATAAATAAATAAATAAATAAATAATATAGAGCAAGAAGTGTAACTCAGAGGTCAAATGCCCCTGGGTTTCATCCCCATACCCGCAAAAAAATAAAAATAAATAAATAAAAATAAGATGCACATAGCTCGGCATGGTGGCACAGGCTTCTAATCCCCGCTCTTGCGAGGCAGAGACAGGAGGATCGTGCAGGTTCATAGCCAGCCTCGCTGGCTTAGGAAACCTTGTTTCCAAATAAAAATAAATATAAAAATAGATCTGGGAGTGTAGCCCGGAGGTATAAGGGTTTCCAGGAACCCCAGTACCACCAAAAAACAAAAACAAACAAAAAAATGCACATAAATCTATACACAAATATGCACACAGACATAAAAATGTGTGTGTGTGTGTGTGTGTGTGTGTGTGTGTGTATCATGATTTCTAAAAAATTTCCTTAATACAAAAATGCATAAAGAAAGGGAAGGAGAGAGGAAAAACTTTACTATCATTTATTACTACCATTGCAAAATTTTTATTCTGAAATTTTTCAATGGACAATGTCTTAGAAATCTGCCAAATGGAGCTGTACAAATATTTCCTCATTAATTTTAACTCCTGTCCTCAAAATATTTTTACTTAAATCCAGACTTAGAAAAATAGCTTATGTTCAATTAGGGTGGAAATGATAAAATTTAGGTGACTAGGTAACTCAAACTGTAACTACCTTTGTCCTCTAGTGTCTACTTTCTTTAGCAATAATTTCAGCACATCACTAGACCCTGGGTATTTCTTCATACCTATAGTGATCTTATTGTGTTATATGTATACAGTTAGGAGCCAAATAATGATTTTTCATTCGGTAGTGGTCTACATATACAGTGTTGGTACTATAATACAATGTCAGCTCGTAGTGACATGGCCATCACTGTTTGGATAAGTGCACTGTATTGTGTTCAAATAAGGATGAACTACAACAATAATTTTATTGGAGTATATCCCCATCACATGATACATTATTGCATCATAATTATATAATCCACTAAAGTTTCTTGAAAGTAGGAATAAATAGTCAGATGAAGACAGATAATTTTTCATCTCTGACGTTTTGGGTCAGTAGTAATATACACTATATGAATTGTCATAGAGAAAAAGGGTCATACGAGAAACTCTAGATGAAAACAGACAATTTAATACAAAAATAAAATTGTATGTGGTGGGAGAAATGTATTCAGGTCTTGCTTTTGTTAATACTTGAACACATTTTGTAAAGCTCAGCAAAATATGAATCATAACATTTTCCAAGAAAAGAAAAAAACTCTGAATAATTTATTAAAACTTAGCTCTTTGGTTCTCAAGATTCTGAGAAACAATAGTGCTGCTTTGTGATCATGAGCAAGAGAGATTTTTCCTCAAATTGAGTTTATATCAAGGAAAGACAAGTTGTTTTATTTTACTTGTTTCTAAAATTTTCTTCTAAAGTATTGACATCAGACCAAAATAGGGGTAATTATTCCCAGTGATTAGTAGTTTATTTTTACTTTATAATCAAGATAAAAATGAAAAAAATTATATTCAGTTATTCATGTACTTTCTTTTAGAAATTTAAAGTTTTATTACATATATACTATAATAAACAATTTTAATATATTGTACAAAATTATTGGACTTTTACAGGTATAGAATGATAAAATGTTAACATATAAATATACGATAAAGAAATTATAGTCAAGAATATAACAGCTCCTCATAAGCTAAAGAGTATTTATTTATAATATCAATTTGCTTTTTAATACATGCACGTATTTTATATAAGAAGCATATATAAATCTGTATATATAAAATTAAAATATTTTTTTAAAATATTTTGACATAAGCTTTAGGCTATAGATTTATTATGCTTCCATTTTATTTTCATATTTAGCTAATATCCAGTGTTTACTTTCAATGGTTTGAGAATAAATCAAATAAACTATATGTTTTTATTTTCATCAAATTGATTCTTGCTATTTTTCTTTAAAGTAAATAATATGCTTGCTAGTTGCCAGTAACATTTTTTTAACAATTTATAATCACAGACTTTCCTGAAAAATTGTTGAAAATAATTAACCTTTTCCTCTTCAATTAGTAGAAATTAGATAGATAAAATCTCTGACATGTACTATCAAATTATTTATGTATACACTGACTCAATTAATAAATTTCTGGATATTCTTGGAAATTAAGGTAATAAAACACTCTTAGTTGATATTCGGAAATATTTCAACTTAAACTTGGGCAAAGATAATTAATTAGCCATGTGATTTATAATTATATATTTTCCTTTATTAAAATTATATTCTTTGGGGAGGTAGATAAGAGTATTTAAATAGTATTGACAAATCTTAATTGGTTCAGTATACATACTAAGATATTAACATGTTTCTTCTATTCTGACATATAGTTAGTTATCATTATATTTTCTCATAATAATAAACATGCACACACTGGGACACACTATATTTGGTGATGTTGGTTCTCCACCAATTTAATGTTACTTTGGCCTCCATTCGTGGTAACATGTAATAGGTATCAACAGATGCTGACAGGAAACAATGAAATTTTCCTGATGAGATAGTTTGGTCTTAGGAGTGTTTTAGAAAACAAGCAAAGTGCAAAGTTTTACTAGGTCCCTCAAATAAAAATGATGTAAACCCATGGATGACAGTTTAATGGGTTGAGGCAGGAGGATGGTGCTGTATAATATCAAGATAGATGTGTTGAATCCCATGGATAGATTCGGTTACTGACTCTGTAGATCAATAATGGCAATCATGATGATGATTTACTTTTAGGGAAACATATTTTGGTGGTATCTAGGGCTTGTCTGACAATACATATTCAAAAGACAGATTGAATGCTCTGAAATGTTAACCTTGCCACTGATGATTTTAGGGGTTTTTTGTGGTGCACTAAAAAAGATTGTTTCTCTCCCTTTAAAAATTATTAAGCTAGATAAAAATATTTGGTTATATAAATATTTAGTTATACAAATATTTCTAGCTAAATAATGTTGTATTTTTGAAAATACAACACAAGGTTTACATTTTAGTTTATTCCAAATATCTAATATTACTTTAGTTCTTTTAAATGAAAAGTAACTAAAGATAAAATAAAATAGCTTCACCTCTAGTATATTACTAAGAAAAAAAATGACATTGAAGGATATCTATCGTAATGAAATTTTAAAATGATATATTGTGTAATATTCAAAGTAGGTGTCAGGACTGCATGAATTTGGAAAACTTTACATCTGTTAGGATCACAAACATTGACTGCTCTGTTATAAGAAAAATTGCACTTATTGCTATGGAGATTGGCAAAGGTGCAATTAATCAAAGGTCAGTCTCAAGGTCTTTGAAAGTCTTTGTTCCTTCCTATAAAATAACAAATAGATGTTATGAATTTTATTCTCTCAAGTTGCCAGTTTTTTTAAAAAATTATATATTTAAACCTTGCATATTGTTCTCATAATGGTACATAAAATAATATAGTAAATAATAGTTTGAAATTATCTGCATAAGAAAACTCTTTCCATTTGAAATTATTTGTGTGTGTGTGTGTGTGTGTGTGTGTGTGTGTGTGTGTGTCTGCTACTCTACTCAAAAAGATACAGAGATTTGACTGAACCTGTCTATCAGCAAAGATATATTGTTTTACTAGAATGTACAAGCAAGGGTGAATCTCTTAGTCTGAGACCTGGAACTTGCTGTCTACAAGCAAGTCATTTAATGTCTTTGTCCCTTTGTTTACTTGTCTTCTAAATATGTACTAAGCCATCTACTTGACATTTTTCCATGACAAGCAAGGTAACCAACATAAGCAAGGGAAACCTACTGGCAGTGTAATCTCAAAGATAGGTGTTAAATTTCAAATAAAACGCAAAAGGTTTCCATCACATTTTTTCAGTTTTTTAAAGTTGAAATGATTCTGTTTTTAATGAAATAGTCAATGACTTACTATATTAAACTCTTTAATTTTGTTTTATAGAAATATTAATGATTTTATCTTTTCTGGAATAAAGAAATGCCTTTACTTTATGTGTTTTCATTATCTGCAACCTAGGCATAATTTCTATTTTCTTCAACCCACTCTACTGTCAGATCTATATAAAGATTCCTAGTTTCAAAAGAATGCTGTCTATTCATTGGCCATCCAAACATATATTTCACTAATCTCAAATATCATTTTTCAACTGCTCTTTGCCACTTAGATGTTTTTTTTCTCTTTCTTATTAAGTTTTATGTTATAGTCAATCAAGATGATTATTCTATCTGCTTTCTCTATTTTGGTTTTCAATACTCATCTTGAAAAAACTGATTAAATTCACCTCTTTGTGACATATATCTACTACATTTGCTGAAAATGACAGAAAATTAGTTTGCAAGCAGATTTTCTCAATTTTTCTTATCTACCCATCTTTTTTTCTAACATTTCCCAGTTTATTTGCTTTTGAATATAATATTTCATTTACATAATGCATCTTCTGTTTATTAAAAGGTATACTCTTATGAGGGTTGGAGTCTTCAATTTTTTTCAGTGATATAACTTAATCACCTGACCTATTAAACACTCAGATGTATTTGTTGAATAATTGTATGTGACAATACTCTTTAAAATGAATGTTCTCACCTTCAGATTTTCCATACAATTTAGGGATTCCAAAGATTTATTTTGCATCTGCTGACATTACAATGATCTTATCTATTTCCATATATATATATATATATATATATATACATATATATATATATATATATTATACATTTGTAATTTGCAAATAATCTGTTGATCAGTTTTTTTTATTTACCATTACAGTCTCATGGCTCTGTAGACAGGTATTCTATTTTTTATTTCTTTCTTGCCTTTGAGTCACATCCTTTCCCAGGAATATACAGTTTCTAAGGTTTATAAAGGGAAAATTACTTAATGAATGTGGAAGTAAAATATCAGCTTACTGAATTGTAGTTTTTATATTTTCCCTATAAAACATCTTTCAATTAAATTTTAATTTTTGTTATTATTCTAGTATTATAATTGCTACTGTCTCATTAAATTATTAAACACCACTAAATGTCTTTCTTAAATAAAATTGCTTATTTTCTGAATCTATAAAACACTAGGCTATTCAAATAGTAAGGAGACAATTTGGCTTCGAATTTTGACTACAGGGATGAGGAACCTGAGGCCCTAAAAATTGAGATATGTGTCCAAGGTCAGAAATATGAAGTACTTGGTACTTTGAAGTAATTCTTGAGACTTTTATTTTTAGAAGCTCAATATAAAACATTTTGCACATGCAGTAAATTATACCTAGATGTCTCTTTTGGGAAAGAAAAGAATTACCATTGAAAATATTTCTCATTCTGACAGCCTCAATTCTATTTGACATTTTAACTGTGCTATCTTTATTTCATATAATGAATGGATTAGGTAATTACATTACTTCATAAATTCTATTACATGGACTGATATTAAAATTTGGGAAACCAATTTGGCTGGTAAATTAGAAGAAGTTAAGAGGAATAGCCTGAGGAATATAAAAAATGGGATTCCATTTCTGTTTAGTCACAGGTTACAAAATTAGAAATTCATATTGTTAAGACTTAAAAAAAATCTCAATCATACTACAATATGCGACAATACAGTTTATACATAATCACTGTGGAATGTCATAATTACTTTCTTGTTACCTGATATGGTAACTTCTTCCTTTAATGTAATTAATACAATGTTTGATGGTGCCATAGTTCCTTTCTATTTTTTATTATAATACCCTGTCTTTGAAAAGGGAAACTAGATGAACTTCATCTTCAGAATATTTTTTCATTAAGTACATACTATGGTAACAGAAAAGCCCACCCTTTTTTTTGGCTCTGTGGCCACAGCTGTGATGATCAGGGTCGCTTATTCGAAGTGTCGAAAAGTAAGACATTCACTTTTTGATGCAAACTAAATTAAGCAAAAGTGAGAATTTTTGTGATCTTTTAAAATTTCTGGTTAATTTCAGGCTTATATAAAATTTCAGGTTTATATAAAATTGTCTTTAGTGCTGGGCGTGGTGACGCAGGCTTTTAATCCCAGCATTTGAGAGGCTGAGACAATAGGATCCGAGTTTGGGGACAGCCTCACCTACTTAGTGAGGCCCTTTACAACTCAGTGAGACCCTGTTTCAAAATAAAAATTAAAAATAGGGCTGGGGGTGTAGCTTGGAGGTAGAATGCCCCTGGGTTCCATCCCCAGTACCACGAAAAAAATAATTGTCTTTAGTCATTGAGAAAATCTCTGTTGTTCCATTAATTTTTGTCTCTTACTCTATCAAAGAACAGAACATAACTAATAAACTTTAAGTTCAAATATCTATGACATATAAGTATGGTCTACTACTTTTAAATTATATATAAAATATAATTTTTTAAAAAAATTCTAGGCTCTAATACTGGGTACCATTTAGTGGGCATTAATTTCTTGCTACAGAAGTAACTCATTTTATCCTTAAACCATCTATATTAAAACATAACAAGTAAAAAAGTTTCGTATCGTGACATGGTTGAAGTATATAACAAGAAAGTATAGATTAAAAATTATTTTAAAATTGTGTTGTTTAGCTATAAAGTAGAAACTACAATAGGAGGTAGTAATTATTATTCACAAACTAAAATATGGTTTTCATATTTATTCTAATGACTATATCTAGTTTATTTAAGGCCTTTTTTTCTGAGATTCATCCATGTTTAAGACACATTCAGAAGCAAACCCATGTTTAATGTCAATTGTTCATAGAGTTTTAAATGCACATATCTATTTTTAATTAATATAAAAATATTTATATTAGCAGTGTATACCAATTATTAACATTATTTTAAAATATCTTGACTAAATCTATTTTTAAGAGGCAAGTATAAAATACTTATAATTAAATTAATTGAAAAATATTTTAGTGTGTCAAACGCTTTAAATCCATGCTTGACTCGAAATTATGTAAAAATACCTCATAAAATATTGAGCATTTCGTAGTCTGCATAGATCAATTAACTTAAGAAAGTGAATAGTTGTTTAACGACATTAGGGGTTACTTCAGACACTTGCTTATTCAGAACAAGTTTATGAATTAAGTCTCTCTCTGAAATATGAAGTCCTGGGAAGTAAGCCAAGGTCACAGTCTTGAAGCTAACCAAGTAAGCTAATAATAACTCTCATATTAGCTCAACTGAATTATTCAGGTGTAATCAATAGTGTCTAAAATCTCCAAATTTCTTGAAACAATTGCAATAAAACATGTTGAAATGTCTGGTTTACTTCTGGAAGGATGACTATATATTTATCCTCTCTGGTCATTGTATTCTTGACACATAAATGGCATTTTTGCTAGCACATATGATGGGCTCACACTTTAAGAGAACATAGTCTGATTATTTGATTATTTAAGATGTTAAATACAACTATAATTTTTAAGGAGTTAGTTTCATTATGTTAACCTACTTAAGACTTTGTTGTTAAATACATTTAATATTATTTCTTTTTAATATATTTATTTTAAGTAGAGCTCTTGCTCTTAATTTTTATGGGTCTCTATAATTAGATTTGAGTATGAATCCGGAGTTTGTGGTTTTAGTGTGAAGCCAGGTGACTTTATTGCTTGGCAGTCTTTTTGTGTGTCTATACTTTTTCTTTCAGATAGTATAATATTAAGCCCATTTTCCAACACATAAGACTATCAAGATAAGTCCCAAAACCTTGGTGTTCAAAGACATTTTTCTAGACAAATATTCTGAGACAAACCTGCCTTAATATTAGGAGAAACTAAATTCATTTAAGAAGTAATAATTTATTGATAAAACTTCACTGACTTGACCTAGACTGCCACCTTTAAAATGTACAAATTGGCTCAAATTAAGCATATTTGGTGATTTGAATCCAACTATTTGTGTTTTCCGAGCTTTAGGAGATAAGAGTTGCCTTGCACTAAACTAGAAGGGAAAGGGGAATTCTGTAAGAGAAATGAGTGAGATAAGAAGAGCTTGATCCTAAGGAGGTCTTTAACCATGGGAATGAATCTGGAAGAGAATAAAATAACATCAGAATTTATAAAATGCTGAATCTGATGATAGAGTTCTGTCCAGGATAATAGCATGATCCTACAGATTTTACTTAGACAGTCATGGCTTGGATGAATAAATTGAAAATTGCTATAAAGCTGCATCAGGTAGAATCTTAGGTAACTGTATGTAATTTTTGCATACCACAGCATGGTTCCGTAAGGAGAATATGATAATAGGAAGTGGATATAAATATAAAGGCAAACACTGAGTTTTCTGTAGCCCTGATATCTCACACCTGAAGTGGGCTAAGGGATTTTAATTGCAAAGTTTAAAGATCTTCTCAAGAGTGGCATTAACTTATACCTAACAATTGGATGAGAATAGAGACTTCTCAAAAAGGATGCTAAAAAAAAATTTTAAACAGTGGAAAACTGGTACAAAATATTACCTTCATACCTTGTACTGCTAAACTTCCTTTAGTCTTATTTATAACACAGAAGCTTGAGGAGCCATAAATTGACAGAAATACAATTTTTACTACATGGTGGAGTTTGCTCAAAACAAAAGAAAATTCCTTACAAAAGAACGAAGAAAATAATATTTATTGAACAACTGAAACTATCTGGCCGAGATTCAAAACTATTCCTGAGAGAATCCATAAAGAATGAGTGAGCTTATTAAAGTATGGTATTGACGGTGTATCTGTGATTTCAAATACATGCTTCATTCCTTTCTTTCACCTTTCTTATTGAATCCCTACTACTTGTTAAAATTAAAAAAAAAAAATTGGTCTCTGGGGAGGTATGAGGAGAATTCTGGTAAGAACATGCTTTTTAGCGGTTACTGTACAGTAGAGAGAATACAGACAGGAAAGAAACATCACAATTGCTGTAGAGGTAATTTAAAATGTGAATTTATGTTAAGGAATAATGAGAAAGCTACTCTAGTTGGGATAATAAGAAAATAATTTCCTGATGTGTTTTTTACTGAATACAAACTTAACCAAAACATGTAGGAAAGTGAAAAAATAACTATTTTATTTTCTCTGAATGGCAATCAGATTTTTCTTGTCTGAGATTTTTCATGAGACTTTAACTTAGATGAGTGACCTTCTTAAATATATTTGGATATTAGCAGGATGTTGGTTAAGATACCAGGATCAATAAAGCTGGGTGTGGTGATGCACACTTATAATCCGAGTACTTGGAGGCTGAAAGAGGAGGATCACAGGTTCGTGCCTAGCCTCAACAACTTAGCAAGGCCCTCTGCAAATTAGGGAAATCCTATTTCAAAATAAAGAATAAAAATAACACTGAGGGTGTAGCTCAGAGGTAGAATGTCCCTGGGTTTAATCCCCTGTACCACACACTAAAAGAGATATCAGAATCACAGGCTTATCATCATCCAATAAACTTGCCTAGTTTTGTTTGCACCGGAGTGGAATGGTCCCAACAGCTATAAAAGTGTGAGTTACAAGGAGCAATTGGAAACCTCTGCTTGGATGCCATTTGCTATTGCCCCAGAAACCAAAGCAAGTCATTTGTTCAAAAGAGAGTCAGTGTGGGAGGAAATTACCAAAGAACATGTAGAAAGAGGAGAAGCTGGGTATGGTGGCACATGCCTGTAATGTCAGTACTTGGGAGGCTGAGACAGGAGGATGACAGGGTTTGGGATAGCATTAGCAATTTCAAGAGGCCATCTGCAACTTAGTGAGTTCCTATTTCAAACTAAAAAAAGAATAAAATAGAGATGGGGATGTAGCTCAGAGGTAGAACATTCCCAGTTTCAATTCTGAGCAATAAAAAGCACAGAAAAAAAAAAAAAACTGTGGGTTTTGTGGGGAGTGGATTAAAAACAATCTGAATATCATTTTCTTCAAGATGTAAAAAAATACAAATATTAGAAAACCAGAAAGATAAACCAGTCCAATCAGAGAGAATAAATGGTAAAAAAGACCCTGATATAAAGACCAAAAGAAAATGAGAAAAAAAGTTGCCTAAACAGACTGAAAGAGGCAAAAAGAATTATCCAAGTGATTTTATCCAAGTGAGTCTTTTTCTCATTTCTGAAAAATGCTTTCTAAAATGTGTCTTAGTAATTCACTCAAAGAAGGAGAAACCACAGATGAGCAAAAAAGGAAACCTAGAGGGGTGAAGAGTGAAATTCCCTAATATAGATGAGGTACACTCATAAACATATAAAGGTCAATCACTAAGCCAAACATGAGAAGGAGGTAAAAGGGAGGGAATGAGGAGGGAATTCTGGAATGGCTAAAGTTGCAGATGCTGTACAACTCTTAAGAAAATTAGGTAGCTTTAATTAGTTTTAATCTAAGTGTGAACAATTCTTTTTGAATGTTGTCAGTAAAGGTATTTATAATTCTAGTCAGCTGTATATGCACTGTAGTTATGCCACCTGGATTCTTTAGTTTTAAATGCAGTTTCAAGAAACATTTCTGTCTGAAAGAAGACATTCTCATGGAAAATGTGCAAAAGAAAGAAAAGAAAAGAAAGAAAGAGAAAGAAAGAAAGAAAGAAGAAAAGGGAAAGTATAAATGCAGAAGAACACAAGGACCCTGTAAACTTCCACTTGGTGTCTTTGGAGATGGAATGTGTCATTCTTATCACATTAAATTGGCTAAAATGAGCCATAACCTTCCTATTTGAAAAGGGTCATGATCCTTTTACAGGTGAAACAAAAAATGGGATATATATATATATATATATATATATATATATATATATTATATATAACTTATATATTATATATTTGTTATATACACACACATATATGTGTGTATATATATAACATATAAACATATATATAAACATATAAACACACACACACACGCATATATATATATATATATATATATATATATATATATATATATAATGTTTACCAGGAACATGAAGAATAACATGGGATTTGGAATTATTGAAAGAAAAGAGATAAGAACAGAGAGAACCTATTTTTAAAAAAAGACGATAGAGCTCATCTATATTTTTCGAAAAGAGTAGAGGAATTGAAACAAGCAGAGATGATTGGAGAGAAAAAGCCAGTGGTATCAATAAAAAATTTATATGTTATGAGTAAAGAAACTGTTTCAAGAAAAAAATAAAAGAATGGTCAACTATATGCAATACACAAATAGATGTGTCATTATTGACAATGCAGTTGAGATGGCAACAATATGTTTATTGTATATATTTTTCCTCCAGCAAAATCCAGTATTGTTTAAATAGTGAAGAAATGTAGAAAAACAAAATAAGTGTTTCAGTCCATTTTACATTACTGCAATGAAATACTTGAGGCAAACTATTCATGCAGAGAAGATACTTATTTTACTCAGAAATCTGGAAATTTAAAAGTGCCAGATTGAGCAGGCCATGCTGTTTCTGTCTCTGGGGACATCCTAATTATTGTGGGAGCACTTGGGAGAGCCAGTCATCCAATCTTGAAGCAGGAAGTCAGAGATAGGGATTCAGGTTTTTTACAGCAGTGCACTCTTCTTATTATACTTTAATTGGTAATTTTTTTTTTTTTTTGGTGGTACTGGGGTTCCTGGAAGCCCTTCTACCTCCGGGCTACACTCCCAGACCTATTTTTTACATTTTTATTTGGAAACAGGGTCTCCTAAGCCAGTGCGCAGCCGGCTTCGAACCTGCACGATCCTCCTGTCTCTGCCTCCCAAGCGCGGGGGTTACAAGCATGCGCCACCATGCCCGGCTTATTGGTAAATTTTAATTAAACATCATAATGAGTTATAGAGTGATAGGAATACACATTCACATAATACTTGGATCATGTATCTCTGAATTCCACCTTCCTCACTCCCCTTTCCTGTACATGCTGTGGAGATGGAGATTGAAGATGGAGATGCTTCATATGTATAGGAAGCATTATTTAAACTGTTACTATCTTTATGCCTCTATTCCCCCTCCTTCTGCCCCGAGACTCTTTCCATAGTCCCCTGGAGTCTCTGCTCTCTGAGGTCTCTTTTGTTTTCTTGTTTCTCACCATCTAGCTTCCACAGATGAGAGAAAACTTACAACTATTTGCTTTTTAATCTCAATTAGCATAATATTCTTAAGTTCTATTTTTCTGCAAATGACATAATTTTATTCTTCTTCAAAACAATTCTCTCTTGAAAGAACTCATTACATTCTAAGGAAGGTATTTTCTAAGGAAGGCTGTGCCCACACTGAAATAAGGATCTCTCATATCTCTTTAAGATAATATACTACCTCAACACTGGCATCCTGAGGACCAATCCTCTAGCACATGAACTTTTACAGGGAGCTCTTACATCCATATTGTAGTGACAGGGGTTAATTAGGAAGGAGCAGAAAGAAAACAACCTAGATAAGGATGTAGGTGCTTGTAGTACCAGTTATTAAATATAGAATTTAAGCCAGGCATGGGGGATCCCAGTACTTGGGAAGCCAAGACAAGAATATCAGAGGTTTGAAGCCAGTCTCAGCAAGTTAGCAGGACCCTGTTTCAAAAATAAATAAATAAATAAATAAATAAATAAATAAATAAATAAATACATAAATAGGGCTTGGGGTATATCTTAGAGGTAAAATGTTCCTGAGTTGAATTCTCAGCAACAAAAGAAAAAAAAAAAAAAAGGATGTTCTCATCATTATGTGGAAGCTAGGGAGAAAAAGGTTCATAGGAGGAACTCTAGCAAAGAAGAAAAAACCATAAAAGAGCAAATAAGGGAAGTAACTGAGGAGAATGGGAGGGGGAAGAAAAAAATTTCCTCATGTACATTATTTACATTCGCAAACATAGCAAAGTCAATCACTAAGCCATACATAAAAAAAAAAGGAGGGGGATAGAATGGGGTAGGAATTGAAGAAGGGTTAAATAAGTCATATGTGGATATCTGCCTCTAGCTTCTTGTACCCAATTAAGATGCATGACTATATTGCACCAATAAAAATGATGAAGGGAAAAAATGAATATGGTTTATATTTGGGCTATGGCTTATGTGAATAAGATTTTATATGCTGAAACATTTCAGGAGATAATCAAATTTAAGTTTAAGGAGTTCCAGTTGCTGATATAAAATTAAAGCTTCAATACTAGGAAGATAGCCCACATGGATTTTCCTATACAGCAGAGTAGTGTCAAAAGCTAAAGTAAGAATGTCTTTAAAGTAGAGGTCTAAATTCTCATTGAATGATGATGACCCTAAGGTTGGTAACTAGAGATACATGTTGTGTGTGCAAATTTTTGTTTTTATAAGTAATCTTGCTATTATTCCACCTTCTGGAATAATTATATGTTAAGTACAGTAGGGTGCCATGGCAGTTATAATTGGCATATATGTTTTCTTCGTTGACAGAGTTTAAGGTACAATTTAAAATGCTGGAAATATTTATAATGGCAATCTTTCCACATTTTTAAATCCCATGGCATGAAGTTTTCCATTTCATTAAGTCATGTTCAATGAAATATCCCACAGCTCTTTAATGGCAATTTGCATCATAAAAGCAAGAACGGGAATATGTTAATTGACTTGAGAATTATTTTTCTAAGTATCCACACTCATTTTCCTTTAGGAGTGAACCTCCTAAAGTAAAACTCAAGCTCTTTATATTCAGTAACATCCTAAGTGACCTTGTTGCAATACATAGTTATAATTATACTGAATAATCAATGGAAAAACAGAAAACTTCAAAGGCTAATGAGTAAAATTCTCCGTGGTGTTTAAGATAAAAAATGACTTGCTTTTCGTATTTTTCTCTAAGCTTTTTACAAAGCTAATTCTCACCTTTCACTTGCATGAACTCAAAATGAGACACATGATATTCTCTTGAATATCTAGCCTAATGGCACTAACGACTCTATTGATCACAAATTTATAGATTTGCACTTTTCATCCATCACTTATTACTATTGATTTTTAAAATAACTTTAATACAACATAGGTCACCTTATGCTTTATCAAAACTTAAATCTTTGGCAAAACAATATTTCTTGGTCTTTTGTGTTAGAACAATTAACTATCTTTGATATCTATTAGCCTATCATACTAATCTAATGCTAAAATTAAAAAATGAATAATTACCAGGTTTAATTTTATTTTTACATCTCTCCATATAAACAATTCTTTTTCTCATTTCTGAAAAATGCTTTCTAAAATGTGTCTTAGTAATTCACTCAAAGAAGGAGAAACCACAGATGAGCAAATAAGGAAACCTAGAGGGGAGAAGAGAGAAATTCCCTGATATATATGATGTACATTCATAAACATGTCAAAGTCAATCACTAAGCCAAACATGAGAAGGAGGTAAAAGGGAGGGAATGAGGAGGAAATTCTGGAATGGCAAAATGAGTGATGTGTGCATGTATGCCTATACCATCTTGTACCCCATTAAGATATATGACTAAAATGCATCAATACAAAATTTTTTAAATGTTCTTCAGAAAATATATATTTTTTCTATTAAACAATAGTTATAAATGACAAAAATTGGTGGGGCACATTCTGTTTAGCAATTATTAGAACTTTACTTGTGTACAGATTTGAGACTAATATAAAGCTGTCCATGTAAATGATAATAGAAAATAAAGGCCAGTATTTTCTAACACATATATCAGGAAGTACTAATTTCACAGAACAATTTGTAAGTATATTTTTAATATAAAGATTTAGAAGAAAAATTCAAACAACCAAAAATGTAGAATATCTGCCTATTAAAACACATGTATCACGTGAAAATACAAAATATGAATCACCTGAATTTAAGTTATGATTTCAGAAAGTTTGATATCCAAGAAGTCTGTTGGTTTATCAGTCCCCATCAATTCCTGGAACCACATGTCTTGCTTTCACACTTTTTATGCCATCTATTTCTCTTTTGTTTTCCACCACCTTCCTCAATCAGGTTATGCATTTAATATATACACATTAAGTGCCTTTTTTGCCAAACAATTGTGTAATGCGCAGCCTTAAGTCTTGCTAATTCTGGTTAGGTTCATTTTATTTGAGAATGCACTGTCCTTCATTGGTTGGACATGGGCAGCTTCTACTTCACTTTCACTTAGAAATCATGGAGAAACTGCTCTAATAGTCTGTCAGTGATAGGAAATCATACATTGCTCTGAAACAAAGTAAGAGACCAGGTTTTGAAAATAAAAATCCCTGCAGTTGAATTCTAAAGCAGCTTTGAAAAATACCAATTTAGCTACACTGAAATATATTTTTTATTTTTCATTGATTATATTCCTTCCATTACGTGAGGAGGTGAGATTTTGGATGAGACTTGAGGGGTGCTTATGGAGCCATTTCATAGCCTCAGACCTTTACTCCGATTTACTAACATTTTCCTTAATGTGAGTCAATGGCCCGGACTTCAGCTGTTTTAACATATTTTATTTTTGATTTATCTCTTAGCTTCACAAACCTCTGTGTATGGTAGATGTTAGGCATATGAAGAAGGATCCCACCTCTGCAGAATACTCATACCCTTGGGTTTCAGAGCAACAGCAATTGACCTAGCTTTCCCCTGTCCTTATGGGTTAGGGCTTGGGCTTTGAGTTTCCAGTTATTGCTGGTTCTCATCTGCCTGACATCTAGCCTTGATTCCTTTCATCCTGTGCATCTATTACAAATTTTAGTCCAGTTTTACTTGGATCTCAAAGTATGGTGTAAAATTCCTCAGTTGATAAGCCGGTCGTGGTGGCCCACGCTTGGGAGGCAGAGACAGGAGGATCTCTCAAGTTCGAAGCCAGCCCCGTTGGCTTAAGAGACCCTGTTTCCAAATTAAAAAAAAAAAAAAAAAAAAAAAATAGGTGTGGGAGTGTAACCGGGAGGAGGTAGAAGGGTTTCCAGGAACCCCAGTACCACCAAAAAAAAAAAAAAAAAAAAAAAAAAAAAAAAAATCCTCAGTTGATATTAACTAAAATACCTACAATATCCAGGGTTGTTTTTTTTTTTTAACACAGTTTTCCTGCATTCATATTTATCAGTTTGAATTAGCTTTTTCATGTCTCATATTAAAACTTACTTAAATTAACATTTGCAGTATAAGTTATTGTATGGTATTTAAAACATTGATTTGACATCGTGGAAACTGACAGATCAAGTATTTTCTAAGACATTGCATCCTGTTAGAGGACAAAGTTTCTTGATTTTGACAACCAAAAAGTCATATTATTCTAATTTTTTGACACTGATAATAAAAAGTATTGAAGTAGGTTCTGAGCATATAACGATTATAAATAATTTTTCTTCATTACATTTTTTCAAAGTAATGTTGGACTAAAATATATATAAGTGATTAATTTTCTATGACCAGGTGTGCTTGAGCAAAAAGCAAAAACAAACATAAAAACACAGTTTTCTTGAGCTTGTGATCATTTTACCTTCCATTATCACTTAAGTTATTAGGATTAGATTTCTTTCCAAGATAATTATCCTAGTAGACAACATGGGATGCTGCTGAAACCTTAGTTTTGAGGGTTAATATTAAATCACCATTGTTTCATTCCTCTTCCTCATTAGATCAATAATGCAAAAGGTCTAATGTGATGTCAAATGACTTACATTTATCAAACTAGAAATATCTGTGGCTATACAGCAGGGTCACTCCACCCTTTAAAAGATATTACCAAAGGAAGTTTGTTAAATCAATGAATACCTATACAAGATTTTCTGAGCTAAATTAGGAGATAAATTGGAAAAATATATGAGTACTTTCTAATAGGGGGGAAAACATGAGTCACACAAAATGACGCAACATAAGTTCCTTTCAATGTAGATAAAAATGTTGACTGGATGCAGAACACTTGCTCAGGGTGGCAAGGCCCTGGGTTCAGTCCCCAGTAACATAAAAGAAAAACTTCACAAGTATAATATTGCTCAAAACCCATACATATTATATACTTGAAACCTCTTCTGTACCTCAGTCCTCAGTTTACTACATAGAATACATATATATGTACACAAACACACACACACACACACACACACACACACACACACACACATATATATATAATTTTTTTTTTGCAGTACTAGGGATGGAACCCAGTGTCATTTTATCTCCAAGCTACACTCCCAGCCCTATTTTTTTTTATTCTTTGTTTTGAAACAGGAAACAGGATCTCACTGAGTTACAAAGGAAGGGCCTCACTAAGTAGCTGAGGCTGTCCGTGAACCGCCATCCTCCTGTCTCAGCCTCCCAAATGTTGGGATTACAAACATGTACCACCACACCTGGCTACTAGATGTAGTATTGATGATTAATACAAGCTACATAATGTAAAATTTTTATATCATATTTATTTCGCACTTAATTTTTACTTTTAAATTGGATGATATTTATTTAATGGAGTGCCTCTGGTCTGAAGAAATTACTTCAAAACTGTGTTAAAACATTCAAATTATATCCAATAGATCACATGTCATCTTCCAGTTTCCCATTTGCTTCTGTCATTATCCTCAACTTCTCTCAAATGGCATTTCTGATGCTATGACAATAAAAAATTCGCTTTTTTTTCTAAAATTTAATTTTAAATTAGTAATCTATCATATTAATAATTTTATATAATTTTAATGAATCAAACAAAATGTTACTTATCTCCTAATTTATTAAGTCATAAACTTTTGGTAGCATTAATAAACTGAAATTCTTCCAGTTATAACTATTCTATGCTATAAGCAAGTAACAGACCAACAGTGACTTCAAGGCATAAGGAAAAACAAAAATTTCTGTAACTAAAAATGCTCAATCTTAGGCTATTTGTCAACTTATACATTAATAGCTACTCAGTGTCATAATCATTAATGAAATACAAATTAAAATCATAACATAGTACCTGAGATGTTTACTTAAATGGACAGTATTAAAATGTGTGGGGCTATAACAAGGATTATCTAGATTATAGTGGAACTGGAACTCTCATACACCACTTATAGGACTATTAATGATATGACCACTTTGGGAAAATCCTTAGGCATTGTGTTGCTCTTCATGTTGTAGTCCGATATGTTAACCACAGAATAAAACTCTTCTTTTCTCAGATATTAACCTAAAGGGCAGTCAGATTGCATTTTTATATATTATAAATTAAACTTTTTATTAGTGATATTTATAATTGCCAAAAACAACCCAAATTTTCATTAATAACCAAAAAATACATTATATTTTAGTCAACAAATGAAAGAATAATAAAAAGCAACCATGGATGAATCTTAAAACACACTGAACAGAAGCCAGAATTCTGCAAAAAATAATATATATTATATGATTCTAGTATACAGTCAAGAAAATCCAAACTAATATATAGTAATAAAAGTCAATGTTTGCTGCGTGTGGAAGGGTTAGAGGGAAAAGCAGAGGGGTGTGAAGGATTTGGAGAGGAATGACATGTTCATTACCTTGCCTGTGGTAATATTTTCAGAAATATATAAATGTTCAGAATTACATAAAATCTGAAATTTAAATCGGTACAGTTTATTTTATGTCAATTATATCTTAAGAAAGGAATTTTAAAAGATAACAGTTGTCTTACCTCTAACGGTGAGTTACTATAGATGAAAACTTGTAGCTTGCAAAGTAGAATATAGTTCTACTCTGTGTTGTTTTATGGTATTTTCTTTTACATTAAGATAGATGGGCTTTTTAGAATTGTTATGACAGAATAGGAGGGAAAGTAAGCAAAAAGATGCTTTGATTAAAAGGCATTATCTTGAAGTCTGCCGTGCTTTCATAATCTGTGGTCCTGTATCCCATGTTGGGCTCCTTCAAATGGCTCTCGGTGTTAAACCACAACTCTCTTTCATCTTCTTGTTCCACTTCTTAGCCATCACAACCTGCTCTGATCAGATTACTACCCTTGCCTTTGATAGGCATAGATCAGACACCAGTCCCCTGAACCTCCAATACAAATGGGAAATATTAGGTGGGGAGGGTGAGAGAATAAGGAGGGTTCTGGGGGAGGGTTCTATGAGTATTGTGTGTATACATGTCTCTATCTATTACCCTGAAATTGAACAAGATGTATGATCACAATGCAACAACAAAAAAGCAAATTTCTCAAATGGGACATCAGCCACAGACTTGAGGTGAGAAACATGTGTTATCTACCTTGTTGCATATTAGAATTTTTATATATCTTTCCAATATATTC
Source organism: Muscardinus avellanarius (assembly GCF_963383645.1). NCBI lineage: Eukaryota > Metazoa > Chordata > Mammalia > Rodentia > Gliridae > Muscardinus > Muscardinus avellanarius. Next base: position 23,205,977 of record NC_137790.1, on the reverse strand, counting down.
TCTTCAGAATATCCTACTGACATACCCGACCCTCACCTATGATTTATAAAGATGATTTTAGAAGTAATTCCTAATTACTTAGTATAAAATGATTAGCTATATCTCACAGACTACTTGGGAAAATTAAATTTATTGTTTTTATATCACAAATAAAAGTGAGTTGAGTAAACTTTTCCTTACCAATATGTTACAGGCTTAGTGACTCATAATATTTTGTATTTGCTCTATGTAAGGTGCTATACCAATTTTTATAGAAAAAAAGACATGGTAAATATGAATATACATATATATTAAATTATCTTTAATACACTTTAATATTAAAAGCTAGATATGTAGGTGCATGAGTATAATTTTTCAAATGGTATAACATTAAATGGATACAGATAATATAAAATGTGGATTTATTTTTTAATAATTTATTTATTAATAAAGTTCTTTATTCTGAATTTGTAGGATATGTACAGTAGAAAGTAAAATAAAATATAATTTAGAATATCCTATATAAGTATTAAGTGCTTAAAACATAGAACAAGATACTTTACAAGCAAAATTGCCCTTCACCAGTGGTTATTTCCACTTAGCATAATGTTTCAATCTCAAAACCTCAGACTTTATGACTGGTGCTATCCAAATATTTCTTAGTATCCTATGGAATATATTTCAAATTAGTAAATCATAATATTTATTTGTACATTGAATTCTTTTTTCACAGTGCAAAAATAGTTTATTATAATTTCTCTGAGGAAAAGAACCCTGCAGGACTATGTATATACAAAATTATAATTGTTTTTGAAAAAAATATTTTTATCCTGTCATAAAGGTCTCACTAAGTTGCTGAGAGCTTCACTAAGTAGCTTAGGCTGGCTCTGAACCTGTACGATCCTCCTGTCTCAGCCTCCCAAACGCTGGGATTACAAGTGTGCACCACCAGGCCCGGCTAGAATGTAGTTTCAAACAGAGAATATTATGAATCAAAATCTCCTATGTACTTACTCCAGGGCTATTAGGGAACTTGATCCTTTCATGTTGTAGATTTTTAAAAAGTCACCCCTTGACCGATTTGGTGGTGCATGCTTATAATCCCTGTGCTTGGGAGGCGGAGACAGGAGGATCGTGCTGGTTCGAAGCCAGCCTCACTGACTTCAGAGACCCTGTTTCCAAATTAAAAAACATATATAAAATAGGTCTGGGAGTGTAGCCCGGGGGAAGAAATGTTTCTAGAACCCCAGTACCACCAAAAAAAAAAAAAAAAAAACCCGTCACCCCTTAAGTATGTCAGAAAGGCAAAGGTAATACTTATAAGTCTTTTTACTTGATTCACAAGTTTTCATCTCTACAAAGTGTAGGAGAACTTTTTGAAAAATTATAGTTAATAGAAATCCAATGTTTTCATTTTAAAATGTTTTTCTTTGGGGAGATGCTTTTTTACAGGGAGCTTACTGCTTATCATTACCACTGATTTGAAGAAAAATTCTTATACATCTTTATCACAGTGAGACAATGAACCTGAGCTCTGCTTTAGATCCTCGTTGTACTCTCTTTTAGTTCTTCCCTGGTATCTTTGGTACCAGGTGTCCTCTAATGATCTAGGCTGCCATTTTTTTTTTTAACTGCATGAGCTCTGAGATATTACCAAAGAGTCTTCTTAGCCTTCCTACTTAGCTTATCCTCACCAGAGCTCCTGGAGGTAATATTTAATCCAGGGTCTTCCTACATGTTCTTCCTCATTTTTTTTTTAAGTTTTTTTTAAGGTTTTTTTACTTTATCTCGGCAGAGCACTAAAGATGTGATGTGAATGCCAGAAGAATAGTATTAGACTATTCTATGAGTGGAAACAAACCAAACACCATCTTTTTTCTCTTAATTTTATGTAAATAGAAGACATTCTTCAAGGTGGCTCAGATTTTCTGATGGAAAGATAAACCAAAGTCCTACTGCACCTATCATTCTCTCCTTTACCTGTGGAATTTGGTAGTATTGTGACCCCTTCTCTGTAAAGTTGTATCCTAGACAAGGGTTCAGAAACCTGAAGTGTCACTTTTTGTTGTCTTATTCTTTGTTCCTCTCTGAACACATTATTTTTGTTGCACAGGAGCAGAACTAGGTTTTATTTTTCTTCTATGATAACATTCAACCTTCTTTCTTTTATGGAACGGTAAGGTGTCTGAAACATCCAGAAATGATGGGCTACAAATAAATTAAAATTATGAAAGCATTTAAAATGCACCAACTTAATATTTTCACGATATTATTATGTTAATTAATACATTTATTATGTCACTGCAGATGTATTAAGAAGTAACTCAGTGCTTGCACAAAACTTAAAGCTATAAAGATAAGACAATGAAACACACAGTCTATTTTCTCAATGAATTTAGAGTAGGACAGAGAAGATGAATAATTAAGTAAAAACTTACTTAAAAGTGTTAAATGCTGTGTAAGGGAAGGAAGAGAGTGTTATAGGTAAATCTTGAAGAACTGAGTATAGACATCTGACTCTCATGTCCAGAGATAAAATAAAGAGAACCTTGCAGATAGTTAAAAGAGGTATGATTTTAGGTGCTAATTAACAAAGCAAGGGAGAAAAAAAGGCCAGAGGATGGTCTCTAGACAAAGAAGGAAAAATTATAGTTAACCAAAGGTGACCAAATTGGGGGGATTAGAGTTGGGAAGAAGGAAATTTTCTAATGTACATGATGTACATTCACAACTATATAAAAATCAATAACTAAGCCAAACATGAGAAGGAGGGAGGGTGAGGCAATGGGATGAAACCTGGAGAATGCCTAAATGAGTGATGTGTGCACATATGCCTCTACCATCTTGTACCCCATTAAGATGTGTGATTACAATGTACCTATTTAAAAAAAAATAGGCAGTGGCCTCTCATGAGGTAGAAGTAAGTGATGCTACTTTAAGAAGATCAGTCTGATGGTATAATATGGTTAGATTGAATAGGAGAGAGACCAGGGTAAATTACAGATTCAAAACTTGAGAAATGGTTACGTATGGAGAGAAATGCTATAGACATAAATTTAAAAGAAAAAATAAAAGAATTACTGGATCTGGCATATATGGCTATGGTTAAATCCACAGTGAAATGTCATGATAAAATATAATGCAATAAGATACTGAGAAGTATTAAATAAAATAATTCTGGAAGACATGGAAAGCAATCTTTCTGCGGTTCTACATCAATCAGATTTCTATAATTATGTCCCATTTCAGATGCTGACCTTTTTAGAAAAAAAGCAAAATAACAGGAGATGGTCAGAGAAGAGAAACAGAGATAATTAACCTTCTAGCAAATAGAGGTATTAAGTGAATTAGATTTGTTTAGCTTGGAGAAAGGAAGGACAAGGGTGATCTGATTACAGAAATGAGTCATACACAAAGTAATTAGAAGGAAAATGGAGTTTTCCATGTCCATGGATGATTACACAAAAGGAAATGGACTTTAATAAAGCTCTAATTTTATTTCCAGATATAGATTAAAAACTAGTTTGTAAAATCTATTACTAATAAGCTACTATGTAGCTTCTCATATTTGTAAATGTTCCAATAGGATTGTCTCTTAGTCTCCATTAGCATCTTTCTGTGTTGACTGATTATGAGGTTAGCGAGTAGAAATAGATGTGCTCATGGCTCTGTGATTTAAAAAAAAACGTAGAAGTTTCTTTAGTTGATTTCATATATTTTTTTCTCTGAAAAAGAATTGCAAACAATGTAGCTCTTTGAAAGACAATATACTTTCCTCATGAGATAATTTAATTTGGGGGGTAAAGAAAAAGATCTACAGACATAAAAAAACATTCTTTAAAATAAATAATTAATCCAAAGAGTGTTAAATAAGGTTTTGAATAATTCTATAACTGACCTTAGACTTTTACTTGAAGTTACTTTAAAGTAGACATTTTTATAAAACCCTAAAAACTTCCAGATCTGACTGATTTTTGGCACACTCTAATTACATTAAAACTTCTATACATATTCACAAACTTCTGAAGTTCTCTGTGCATAGACTGGACATAAAGCCCAAGGTCAATAAAGAATTTAAGCTCCACCCACTTATTTCAGGAAGGTGTATCAACACATTTGAGAACATAAATACACTGCAGCAATATAAGTACATATTGTTAGTCTATGATAAAATCTCTTATTGTTTAATTGTTTAGCCCTAAAATTTACAAAGATCCATTTTACAGAACAGATCAGTCATGCAGAAACAATCAAAATGTTTATAGAAATAAAAACATTGGTTGTTCTAATGCACTAAAGAAGAACCTAAAATTAGAATGTGATGAGTCTTGAACAAGTAGTCTGAGGAAGACCCTTTAGTACATTATAGAAGACAAAAAGCTGGATTCTCAAATATACCTGGAAGGTGATGGGAAACCAAGAGGTTTGATGGGGATTATTTGTTAACTTGCCTTATTGGTTTTAGTTGTCGTTGTTGTTGTTGTTGTTGTTGTTGTTGTTGTTTTATTTTGTTACTTTATTGGTTTTAGTTGTCGTTGTTGTTGTTGTTGTTGTTGTTTTATTTTGTTACTTTAAGCAGAGAACACCAGTATCATTTGTATGTATTTAAGATATATAGTTTAGGTTGTGTTAGTGGTAGCTGATATGAAAGGGAGCTTAAGAATGGAAAAAGTACATTAATAGTGAGGTTTAGAAACTACTAGCTGATTTGAATAGAACTATGGTAGATGAGTCATAAATTAAGGTAGGCTTATATCTACAGATGATTTAGAGGTGAAACTGATTGAGTTGACTTATTACCTGCGGCAGGTGCCATGTCCTAATACCAAACCACAGCACTGCCTTTGTGCTAAATTTCAACTCAGGGTCAAATGCTTACAACCAGGTGAAGTATAATTGCTCCTGATTATTAGGTAATGCAAACATTTTTACAGAAAGGCAATTTTTGTCTCTAAGGTATTAAAATTTTTACTCTACATTGTGTTAGTACAATTGTTGAACTTCCTTGAACATGATAAATATTAATGCCTGGTCTACTTTGCATTTGGGTTTGCCATCAGTTAGCTCACTTTATTATCTCACTTCAAATTGAGAATGATTATATTAAGAGCTCTTCATCTTTTCATTATCTTGCATTTATTTGACTAACCTACTTGACTACTTCATATTTAATTGAAATTCTAATTGAGCTTAGAAGTGGGAAGAAATGTTGTGTACTTCTATTTGAAGAATTTTTTTAGATTGACAGTTTCTTTCTTTCCCTGCATTTTTTTATTTTACTTTTTAATACTTTAATTTGTGCATTGTAATTATAAATTACAGGGAGACTCAATGGGATACATTTATACATACACATACTGTTTTTAGTTTCTAAAAAATTAGGGAAAGTTATAAATTAGGTGAAATTCCCCAAGTGCTCAAGAGACCTCTTTTTCCTTAAAGTTTACTTCCCAAACTTTTTTAAGGACCAAATCATGTCTCACACTGAAAATAAAATACAAATTGCTATTTTCCAACTGAAACATTAAGATTATAATTTGAGTAATTACACTTGAATAGAGTAAAAAAAGCATCTAGTGGAGGGTATTCTTGTGTATCTTGATTATCTGAAAAACAACTGCAGTTAAGAGACAAAATGTTACTTAGATCAAGTCAGTAACTCTGAAGGCCATGAGAACTGATTAGATTCTGACTCTATTTTCTAGTATAGAAGAGTAATTAAGAGAATTGTTCACTCAAGCCAGGGTACTCTGGTTTAAATCTATAAATCACTGCATTTGGCTATATTTCCAAAACACCACATAAAAGTTCTACAATACTTTGTCAAAAAATGTGTGACTGTTTAAGAATAGGAGTGAGTAGCGACTTGGGAAAGTTCTTGGTATGTGTGTGTGAGACCATGGTATTCACCGTTTGCATTCACCAATAAAATGGAATGAGAGAAAAAAATGTCCAAGAAGATGCCAAGGTTTTCTAGGAACAACAACAAGAAGAAAATTTGTTGGAATGGGGACAAGCGAATGAAAAGTTGAGGGGATGGTGAAAAACAAACCACAGATTCCAAATTGCTCAGTTTGTGATGATCCAAGGCATAAAACTGATTGCTTGAAGTTGACAGATCTCAGATTTAGGCCACAAATTGAGAAAAAAAAAAAAAAACATTGATATAACTTTTAAAGCTATAAAACTAAATATGGTCACTGGGAAAGGGGTTAGTTAGGGAAGAGGGCTCAAGACTGAGCTCTATGAATAATAAATTTAAAGACCAGTGAAATTTAAATTTGAAAGGCCAGTGAAATCTAAAACTCAATGAAAGCAAGGTAAAGAAACAGAATTAAGAGGGCATGATGGATTTTGGGTGGCTGGTAATAAAACTTTTCCTAGAAACAGGAGCAATAAGCTGTTAAAAATAGCCTCTAATTCAAATAAGATGAAAGCACATAATTGTCCAGCAGATTTAAAAACCAAATCTCAGACAGGATTATAATCACAAATTGTTGCATTATCTGAACTGACTGAGTTCAAGGGAGAATAGAAAGATAAAAATTGCATTCGACAAATATAGATAACTCTTGGGAAACTCTAAAGTGTGGAAGATTCAATAAATTTGATAAGAGCAGAAAGATATTGTAGTGAAACTTTTTAAATTGAGTTTTTTGAACTGATCATAAATTTGTATGATAAATGTCCAAAAATACTATACAATAAAACACTTTGAGATTAGATATAATTCCACTGTACAAAGGTAGGATTTACTGTTTGGCCTTAGTAAGTAATATACATAAGATAATCATTACATCAGGTTGGAAGACAAAATATGAGAAGAAATGCAGGTTGATAAAGAGGTCATGGAAATTGATTATGTTCTACTTCTGCTTCATTTTGCTTTACAACTTAAAAAGCTAACCATTCAAAAGACCAAAAGATAGTACTTGATCTTAGAATTAAAGAGACAAGTACCATGGAATAAGATTTCTGAGGAATAAGTAACTCACTATCATTTGTCATCATTATAAGTGAAATTGGAGAGGATGGAAGTGTATCTTCTCACCTACACTTTTCATTCCGATATAGGCACAGAAAATGTAATGAGTTATATTTAATTAAGATTTTTTTTCCAAAGTAGCAAAATGCAGAGGGAACGGAAAGAAAGGAATTCAAGTTCGTGAAAACAATGACTATTATAATAGGTCATAGAAACTTAGAGAATAAAGACATGATTCTGCTGACAGAATGGATAGATTGGTGGATTGGAGGAGTCCCAAGCCAGAAGTAATTTTTTTGGAAACTCTGTGGTAATGAGTAAAATGATAAGAATTTAGCTGGTGTAAAGTTCAAGTTAGTTTCAAGGAAGGAATTAAGTTGCTGGAAATCACAAGAACGGGGTCACAACCAAGGAGTGAACAGGTGGAGGCTATGATGGTTACAGTGAAGTAGTTATAGAGCTTCAAATAGAAAAGAAATAAAAGCAGCTTCCACGTTAAAATTAAAATTATCATACTTTGTTATCAAGAATGCTATGGGAGATGTGGTCTGACAAGTGGTGCACCTTTATAAAGCAAATATCAAGGAAATAAGGTTAGAGTGAGTATATTTGGTTAGTTCTCTATAATTTCAACAAGATTATATTCAGCGATTTTATCATTTGACATAAAAGAACTGGAGATGGTAAAGGTTATCTATGGTGGACATAGTTTAAGTGGCAAAGGCAAAACATTTTATCAGAGAAACATTAATGGAGAGTATAAATGGAAAATTCCTGTAAATTGTTACTTTATTAACAATAATACCTTAATTATTTTCCCCCATAAAGCAGTTGATGGTTCCTAAAACATTTTACTCTGATATCATTTGACCCTTTAACAACTCTACAAAGAATCTGGAGACAATATCACAGGGAAAAAATGAGACTGAGATGTTAAAAGTCTAGACCAAAGACTTAAGACCATTAAATAAATGGCAAGCCAAGAAATATTATATGGATTTGCTGAGTAAATGCATTTCTCTTTCCTCTGAAACACTATGCTATTTTTCAATACTTTCTTTTATTTTCATGACACTTCTATACGTTATAAACTTTGTTGTTGAAATAAATCAATCGATTCTAAGCATATATGATTAAAAACAGTAAAATCAGCTTATTTACTTATACATATTCAGTTAGAAAAGCAGAATTTTGATGTGTATATGAAACAAATACACATATATGAAGCACTAAAAATGCTCTGGGAATTTTATAATATTGTTCAAAAATTTAGACTGGAGCTACCATTAAAATTATAGTCTCTTTGTTATAGTACATAATATATAGAGCAATAAGCTGCAGAACACTTCAAAATTTAAAATAAAAAACTTCAAGTTTTGTATATTTTTCTTCAGGAAAATTGTTTTAACTTTTTCTTCTTCCAGCATGATTACATTTTCTTGCTATATAGTTTCTGCACATCAGAATAATTTGAGCACTTTGTGTTGTACAGCCAACTTTGTGTAAAACTTTCTAATACTTCATTCATGATATAGAGCTAATAGTACATCTCCCCATGGCTGTGAAGAGGAAAGGCACATGTGGAACGTTCTGACTGCTATGGATATTGTAGTATGTGCTTGCTAAATGATGGTTGCTATTGTTGCATTAATACTAGATTTTTATAATGTATTCCTCCTTCAATGTTGCAAATTTATCATTTCTGGTACTCTATAATTATCACATAATTCTCACATTATGCAAATAAGTAAGCATCTTCAAGGAAAAAGAGAAATAGCCGGGTGTGGTGGCTCACGCTTGTAATCCCCGCGCTTGGGAGGCAGAGACAGGAGGATCACGCAGGTTCGAAGCCGGCCGCGTGCGCTGGCTTAGGAGACCCTGTTTCCAAATAAAAATGTAAAAATAGGTCTGGGAGTGTAGCCCGGACGTAGAAGGGCTTCCAGGAACCCCAGTACCACCAAAAACAAAACAAAAAAGAAATAAATAAAAATAAATATAAAAAATAATAAAAACAACCCTCAGTCTGAACTTGGCCAATAAAATTTGAAAACTCTAGTGTTCAGGAGAGCAAATTTAATCAATTGGCAGATGAGTTTATGCTAAGAAAATTGAGAATAATAGAATAATATATTACTCTACTCATGATGCTATAAAATACTATGAAATGGATACCATATAAACTAAAGAAATGTAGTTCTCACATTCTGAAAGTTGGAATATTCAAGATAAAATTACTGAGTAGATTTAGTATATAATAAGGGTATTTTTATTGATCCAGTCCTCACACTTATTAAATAATAATTATATTAACCCAAACCAAACTGGTCAATTGCTTTTCAGGGTGGAAAACCAACCTCACGTCTTGATTTAAAAAAAAAAAAAAGAAACATAATGGTCTCATGTGTCAGGAAATTTATTTAATTTTTAAAATTTATTTATTTTTAAAATTTTTGTTGGTGCATTCTAGTCATACATTTTAATGGGGCATAAGATGGTAGTAAATTAATTTTCTTACAGCCCCCAAATACCTCATTGTTTTCCCTGTATTTAGTTTTTGACCCTGAGGCTAGCAGGGCTATATGTTTAAATAATTTCACTACATTCTCTTGTATGATAATTTCATTTACATTTTCTTAGTTCTATATATATATTTTGTTGTGAACCTAATTTCACAACACTATATTTTTGCTGTGAACCTAGATCGTTCTAATCAACATCTATTTATAATTTTTATGTCAGTATGTAATTGTAGTGGTGCACAGGAGATGTGTAACACAAAACATTATGTATTTATTGGTGTATTATATTCTTATAATATAGACCAAAGTGTTAGTGATATAATGCACACAGCACCTGGTGAGTTTTCCTCTGCCTACCTCTCCAACCTCCCCTTAACCCATACAAAATATGGAGATTGGCACTGATATTCTCACAGATGCACATAATGCCAGTGGAAGTATTTCTTTTATTAGTTCCCCCCCCACACCATCCTCTTCGAGACCACCTCCCTCTCTCCACTGAAGTTTCTCTTCCATTATCTGATGTTTCTTTGGTATTCTGATTACTTCCTAGATCTCTCTAGGGAGTGAGTTCCTATTTCCTCACAACAATGTCAGTATTTATTTGACGTCTTGATGGTTATCATGCTAACTGGGGTTATATGGGATCTCAGTGTAGTTTTGATTTGTAGAAGTCTTGATTTATTATTTCCCTAATAATTTATTTCTAACTAGCATTATACATGCATTTATATATGATGAGATTACACATTTTGGTTCATTTCCTGAGAAAAAATATTTTAGAAGTGAATTGTACACTGCTTTATTTTCTTCCATAAATAGAAGAAGCATTAATCTGTAGACCCAAAAGCCATAGGAAATTAAATGGAGAATCAGTATGTGGGATTTTGTGAATCTAAAGAGTTTCTGTACAGCAAAGAAAACCATCAAAAATCTCAACATAAAGCCAAGAAAGAGAAGAAAAATTTTGCCAACTATTCCTCCTATAGAGGACTAATATCTAGAATATACAGAGAATCAAGAAACCCAGCACTAATAAGAAAAACAAATAACTCAATAAAATAATGAGCATGTTAGAGATGAGAGGTTGGTATTTATTTATTTTTGGTGATTTTTGTTGGGGTCTGCTCAACCGCCTGACAAAACTTCCGATGAATCAGCTACATGTAGCGCTGAGCATGTTGGGGTCTGCACAACCCCCTGACAAAACCACGAGAACTTTCAATTAATCAGCAACATGTAGCGCTGAGCGGATATGGAGGGCTTAACTACTCCTCTTGCCCCCGCTAGCCCAATTTGGTAATGCTTCCATGCTCGTGAACCCCTCGTGCATTGTATAATGATTGGCTACAAGTTATGTGCTTTGGACATGCAAGAGTGACCTTTAGCATGGTAGGTTAGAATAGTTTCCTGCTGGAAATCCCCCTTGTGGTTATTTGCTTTAAATTGGGTTGCCTGAGTAAATAAACGAAATCCTGCTTGACATGACTCCTGGCTCCTGTGCTTCTGTTTGAGCTGTCGGCATTCACCATCCTGCTCAACCCCACCACTGTCAGGCTGGCCACGACAATTTTTAGATATAAATATATTTGCCATTTTAGTCATTTTCAGGATTATAGTTTAGTGGCAGTCATTGCATTCATGTTGCTGGACAACCATAACCATTACCACTGTCTATTTTCAGAACTCTTCATCATCCTAAATAGAAACTTGGTACCCATGAAAAAGTAATTCCTCCTTTACCTTTACCGGAACCTACTACCTTTTGTTCTATCTCTATGAATTTTTCTATGTAAGTGGAATCCTACAATGTGATGAATCCTCCTATGTCTGTCATACTTCACTTCAAATGATGTTTTCAATGCCCATTCATGTGTGGCATGGATTTCTTTCTTAAGGCAATAATATTTTCACTAATTTTTCAAATTTTTGAGTAAATTTGACTTTAAAATTTATGTAATGCAATAAGTAAACACAGAACATAATTAAAACCAGGTTCAGTCTGGTATAAAATAGAGTGTTTTTCCAACTCCTAAAACTCAAATAGATCTGAGGACATAAGAGTCGTAATCATCACCTGTGAACTTCCTGAGTTAGATGGTTTATTAAGTATATATAGGAGAATGCCGCGGTTTGTAGGAAATACAAACACACAAACACACGTTCAGGATGGTGAGGCATCAACTTATTCTGAGTTGTTCAAAGAAAAGAAAATGGTAATGTTTTCAAAGATTTTCTGTAAGATTTTTATGTTTTTAATTTTTTTGTGGTATTGGAGTTCCTGGAAACCCTTCTGCCTCTGGGCTACACTCCCAGACCTATTTTATATTTTTATTTGGAAACATGGTCTCTTATGCCAGCGAGGCTGGCTTTGAACCAACGCGATCCTCCTGTCTCTGCCTCCCAAGTCCGGGAATTACAAGCCTGCGCCACCACGCCCGGCTTGATGTCTTTAATTTTTTTTTTAATTTTTTATTGGTGCACTGTATTCATAGATCATAGTGGGATACAAAAAAAACTTTTGTAGACATACATGCACACATCGCCAGTCAACCCCCAACCGATCCCCACCCCATTCCCTCCCCATCCCTCCTTCCCATGCTTGGTTTAGTGGTTGACATCTTAGTGGTATTATAGCAATTTATCCAAAATTAAAAATGATAATCTCACATAACAGTTTCATTTGTCTGATACCAAGCTTTTGATAACTTAATGATAACATTTGAATATTTATTTTTGCTTTCTTTCTTACCAGAGAATATCTTTTCTTTTTTTTAGGTGAAACTATCATATATTTATTTTTCAGAAAAAATCCATCCTAATATAGAATATGGACTCTAGATACCTAAAACGATCTCGAAAAAGAAAAAAGATAGAAGATGTATATTTTCTGATTTCAAACCATAAAGCTACAATAATTGAAACAGTGTAGTACTGTTCTAAAGGCAGATATATAAACCATTGGAGTTTAATAAAAGCCTAGAGCTAAATTCTTTCATATATTGTCAAGTTATTTTTGACAAGGTTTCCACAAACATTTGGTGGAGGAAATAATAATATTTTAACTAAATATTGTTGAAAATAATAATTATATGAAAAAGAATAAAATTGGACCCTTACCTAATCCTGTATACAAATATTAACTCAAAATAGATAAAAGACCTGAATATAAATCTTAAGACTATAAACTTTTAGAAGAAAATCTGGGTCATAAAACCTCACAACATTGAAATTGGCAGTGATTTCTTTGATATGATTTCAATGGCAAAAATATAAAAGTCGCCAGGTGGCACACGCTTGTAATCCCCAAGCTTCGGAGGCAGAGACAAGAGGATCGCGCTGGTTCGAAGCCAGCCTTGCTGGCTTAAGAGACCCTATTTCCAAATAAAAATATAAAATAGGTCTGGGAGTGTAGCCCGGAAGTAGAAGGGTTTCCAGGAACCCCAGTACCACCAAATAAATAAATTAATTAATAAATTAATTAATTAAAAGATCAAGCCATTCTCTTTTCAAACATACCATATTTTAGCATTCAGAATTTTCATTATGTCCCCGCCCCCTAGGAGCCTAAGATTCAAGTAGCTGATGCTGAGTTCTGCAAACCTAGGCATGATCAATACCAACCTCTGTCCAGTCTGGAGTCTGAACTTAACCTTTTTCCTTTTTGAAACATTCAGTCTACATTTTCCCATTTTTACTTGGCTTCTCATCATTTCTCACAGATATTTGACACAAGTTTAATGAACTCATCTTGAAGTTCATTTGGTGCCCTGAGACATAATTTGTCTGAGCCAAAAGTCTTAAATGCATTTAGTAAGCTAGTTGCACTCCTACAATTTTTCTCAATACAGTTGATTTATTGCATTAATCATTTTTTTCTTACCAACTGACTTTAATCTTCCTCCTAAATTATAGAGAAGATAGAACCAAAACAACAGTTGAGGACTTTATCTTATGATTTTATATGTTTTTTTACCATCTTTTCTAATCATCAAACTTATGTCCTCTATTCATTTTTTTTATTTCATGTATATTCATGGTATTTTGTTTCTCTCCTTGGCACTTTTGTAAATATTAATTATATTCTAAACTTTAGATATTCATATTATTTAGAGTCTGCTATAGAAACAGAACTGAGAGAGAGAGAGAGAGAGAGAAGCAAATGAGAAAGAGAAGAATGAGAGAGAAGAGAATAAGAGAAAATATTTATTATAATTTATTATAAAGAATAATTTCAAAGCTTCAGAGATTGACAAGCCCCAAGATCAAAGTGTAGGCCAGCAAGCTGGAGACCCAGGAGAGCAAATAACGTAACTTTCAATTTGAAGGCTGGTAAGCTCAAAACTCAGAAAGAACTGATGCTTCAGTTCTAATCCAAAGGTAGAAAAAAATGATGCCCCACACTAAAGGCAATCAGAAAAGATGAATTTCTTCTTATTCCTGAAGGGCCAACCTTTTCCATTCTACTCAGATTTCCAGCTCTTTAATCAGGCCCACTCACATTAGGGACTGCAAGTCTGGTTTTCTCAGTCTACTGATTTAAATGTTATTCTCATCCCAAAACAACTAGAATAATTTTAAACAAATATCCAGACATGCTGTGGCCCCATAAAGGTGATATGTAAAATTAATATAATTAATATAATATTATTAATTCCTGACCTTTATACTTTTACTTGATTAAGAACTGTTTTTCATAAGCTGTAGTTGTGTTAATTGTGGACTAGTGTGTTACTTATATTAACGTATTAAATAATTTTACATCTTCATTATTATTTGACCTATTCAAAATAATTTTTTGTGGTACTGAGGATTCAACCCAGGGGAGTTCTAATTCTGAGCTATACCTTCAGCCCTATTTTTCATTCTTTATTTTGAAAGAGGGTCTCACTAAGTGGCAGAGGACTTCACAAAGCAGCTAAGGCTGGTCATGAACATGCAATCCTCTGGTCTCAGTCTCCCATGTACTGAGACTAGAAGCATGTACCTCCACACCTGGCTCAAAATGATATTTTCAGAGTATAATTTTCAAAGATCTTTGTGACAGAAATATGAAAAGTGTCAGAATCAAAATGGAGTCACATGTGTCAAAAGATAAAAGTAAGTAAAGCTAAGATAATATAAAAAGGGGTTCTTATATATGATCACCTCATAGGAATATTTTAAAAAAAAGATTGCCAAAATCAAAAACTTATGCAGAAGCCACCATAACCTTTTATAAGAAGAATATTTTTTCAAGGACATCTGCCCAGCAAATGCCTGTTTATCTTTGGATTGAAGCCACTCCTATTAGTTATTAGGGCTAAAAATGATCATTCCGAGATATCTGATGTGATCCTCCTCATTTTTTCTCTTGCCACCATCTCTTTGAAAACACCTGTACTTTATGATGACAGTGTATTCTCTTTGCAGCCCCTGATACTGTCACTACAGTACAATGCTGTTCTCATATCAGTGTGATTGTTCTTTGTAGAATGTGTCTCTGATTATTTTTATTTAGGCTAACATCTTTAAAATATTTTATGGTTGGCTAGGTGCAGTTGTGCAGTCTACACATGTAATTCCAGTATTTCGGAGGCTAAGAGGATCACAGGTTTATAACCAGCCTCGGCAACAGCAAGATAGTGAGGGCCTCACTAAGTAGCTGAGGCTGTCCACAAACTGTGATCCTCCGGTCTCAGCCTCCCAAATGTTGGGATTACAAGCATGCACCACCATGCCCAGCAAGACAAATTTCTTATTGCCGAAAAATTTAAATTTAGTATCTTACCATTATGAAGAATCTCACTGTAGCAAAAATCAAGTTGTTGGCAAGGCTGTGTTTCTTCTGGATACTCTAGAGGTGAATGTGTTTTCTGGTTTCTGTAGTTTCTAGGGTCCACCAATATATCTTGTATTATAACCTCTCTCTTTGTTCTTAGTGGTTCACCCCACTGTTTTTCTCTATTCTGATTTTTTTCCGTTTAAAAATACACTTATATTCTGTTTGCATTTGAATTATCTCCACATTCCAAAATCAGAGGATTAGAAACGTTCATTTTCTTTGTAACTTTTTCTCTCCTTCCTGTAAGGTAATGTCTTCACAGTTTCCACATATTAGGGGGTGAGCAATTTGTGAATTGTATTATTCTTTGTTTTGTTTTGTTTTGTTTTGGTGGTACTGGGGTTCCTGTAAGACCTTCTACCTCCGGGCTACACTCCCAGACCTATTTTTTTTTTTTTTTGAAACAGGGTCTCTTAAGCCAGAGAGGCTGGCTCCGAACAAGTATGATCCTCCTGTCTCCGCCTCCCAAATGAGGGGATTCCAAGCCTGTGCCACCACGCCTGGCGAATTGTATTATTCTTACTGCATGGTTATGTCAGTCAGAGTAAGTTCCTTTCTAAACTAGTTTTATGAGTTTTTATTATAACTTTATAAATAGCAGAGTGTTTCAAGTGTAGTATTCTCTTGATATAATTCTGTTTTTAGTTTGTCAATTTAATTAAATGATTTTGAATGTGTGAAAATGATCATGATTATATACTTGTTATGTATTGTTGGATTATGTTTGCCGCAGTCATTAAAGGCAGGTGGGGTACTTTTCTCTGTTTTGCCTCCTAGCTTTGTTTTCACTGCCTTTCATTTCTCAGTGCTCTGTTCAAATTTATTCTGGTTTCTTTCTCTTGTTTTCATGGTGATAGAAATGAAGTGTTAGCAGGACTAATATGGGCTGCTTTCCTTGGTCACCATCTTCCTACATGTCAAGTTGTTTTTATTTTATTGATTTCTGTTTGGATCATTATTATTTTTTATTACTTTACTTTGGTGTTTTGTTTCTCTTGTTTTCTTTTCTTGAGATTGAAGTTAAAAGCACTGAACTGAGACTTTTTCTCTGTATTGCTATATTTCCCCGAGGTATTGTAGTAACAACATCTCACAAATTTTGAAACATGCTTTTTCTTCATTCTGTTCAAAAATATTTTCTAATTTTACTTATTCTTTTTGACACATATGTTAAACAGAAATTTATTACTTTCTTTCTATACATTGAATATTTTTTATAAAATACTTTGTTATTTGCTTTCAACTTATTATTTATAATCAGATTACTTCCTATCATTATAATCCTCTTCAGCTTGATCAGATTTACTTGTAGTCTACTATGGTAAATGTTTCATGTGTACTTACAAGAATATACAGTAAAGTTCTTAACATATAAAAAAAAGTGTGTTGTCAGAGTTGGTTGGCGTACTCTACAATTGTTACTTAGTTCATATTGGTTGTTATTGATAACAGATTATGTATCCCATTTGTTTTTATTAAAAAAAAATATATATATATATATATGACTTTTAGAAGACAAAAGGGAATAAATGTCATCTATTAAAAAGTGAGCCAGCTTTAGAGCTCCTACAAATCAGCAATCATGTATTTTGCATGTGCTATTTTGAATTATATTTTGACTTGTATTTTTACAGATAATGTAACTCAAAGTTTAATTGTGCTATTTAGTAAAGATAAACAAGACCATAAGAAAATCTAAAGCAGAATGACCATGTATTGGTTTGAATTTGGGATGTTCCCCCAGCTTCATGGGAACATGGGGGCAATGTTGGAAACCTTTTTCTGGGTTTTGCTTTATCTAGTTGTTGATTAATTGGGGTTGGGGTCCAGGCCTGTAGCATGAGACAAGAGAAAATGTGTCCTCAGGGCTGCTGCCTCAGGACTACATATGGTTCCCTCTCTTTGTATTCTCTCTTGCTCCCGGCCTCCCTTCTGTGAGAGTAAAGACTTTCCATACGCATTTGTATGGAATGTGTGTTGTGGACTGCCCACAATTCACAATTCCCCACGTCTTATAATTTTCTAAGTTTCTACATTTACTTTTTAAAATTTGCATTTGTTCTCTTAAAAGAGAGGAAAAAAAAACTATTTTTTTTTAAACTTATTCACTTTTGGTCATTCCATAGAAAGGTAAAAATACATGAAGACATGGATTTTTAAGTCTTCAGTTTCTACACTAATGACCTGCCATGGTAATTCTTCCTTTAAAAATGAACTGGTCTTAGCCGGGCATAGTGGCGCACTAATCCCTGCCCTTGGGAGGCAGAGACAGGAGGATCCCGCAGGTTCTATCTAGGCCAGCCGCTCTGGCTTAAGAGACCCTGTTTCCAAATAAAAAAATATATATAAAATAGGTCTGGGAGTGTAGCCCGGAGGTAGAAGGGCTTCCAGGAACCCCAGTACCACTAAATAAATAAATAAATAAACAAACTGGTCTTGAGTCAAGACAAATGGCATCTGTTATTCCATTAAGTAAAGCAGTTTCAACTCCAGTTCCTACAAGATTCAGACAAAAAACAAGTTCAAAGATCTGGCAGAAAGTAGGGCAATGAAACTGGAGGACAATGTCTTGTTATAAAAATGTGGTGAATGAGCGGTAGCTCTTGCTCGCTAGGTAGGAAGGAATGCTAAATTCTGCCACATTTTTCAGTTGCTGGAAAGAAGTTAGAAATTTGGATACCACTCCAATGTCTCCATCAGGTCAAGCTGTAGCGGTCACCACTATACTTTATAAGTAGTAAAAACACTGAATATGACTGTTGCACATACATTATCAGTTTCTAGCCACAAAGGTAAAATTTCCTATTGTTTTCATTATGGTCATTTTAGATTTTTACATATTATTGGAGAAGCATCACAAGAAACATATACCAAACACACTTTTAGTGATTACTATTAGGATAATTAAGTGCATTTATAGCCTTAATATACACTGTGTAAAAAATTGAACCCAGTCCTTGCCATTTTCCCCTTAGAAATTGATGTATTTCCATCCTGAAAAGACTATGAATTAAGGGATAAGGAATGTTTTATTTTGCAATGACTGAAGATAGGTTGTATTTAATCATATTACGTCAAATGATAGCTATGATAAGGAGTTTAGATGACTTCAATTTGCTGCATGACTAAATTCAAATTTGAATTGTGATACCATACAAATAATTATTCAAAGTGTCATTCTGTTTTTGTCACTTGCCGTCGATAACACATGTGTCTGTAATGTATAAAGTATGAAACCCAACCGTGAAAGCACGGCATTGTCTGTTTTGCTCATATTGCTGGTAATTACTAGTTCACTGAGAAGTGTCTGGCATATAATATCTCAATAAATATTTTGAATGTTTGAATCAATTAAATTGCAGGTCATGTACCTACTTAGTGTTTAATATTATATTAACTAACTCATATGAAGTACTAACTAGATAAACATTTATTAATTTATACATGTCTCTCAATTGTCATATATATATATATATATATATATGATAGAATTGAGACTCAAAATATTCTAAAATCTGTCCATTATCACACAATTAGGAAACTAGTGTGCCTATCAAAATCTGTTATATTGCCATTATTACATCATTAAGAAAATGACATTAAATTACACGCATTGAATGTTTGTTGAAGTTATCAGTGGTTATTTAAACTGTTTTCTGCATGATTATGTCTAAAACATAATGAGAAAAATGTGTCTTTAGAACAATGGTTCCTAACGAAAATAACATTAAACAAGTTAATGAAATCATCAGTAGCTGGGATGTTGAGATTTATGGTAGTAGTAAGACAATGTGCAAGTAAAAACGTATTTATAACTATACAATTTATCTTTTAATTATTTTTCTATTTTTTAATAACTTGACTATTTTTTAATTTATAACTGGAATGTTATTTTGCTACTTTAACATTTCTGATAATCATTCTGCTAACTTCTTTTGGTAAACAAAAAGCTTAATATAATTACATTATATATGTATATATATATGTATATATTTCTACATTGCTAATATAAATACCAACATCAAATTTTAATTAAAACTATAAAGAAGATTGTGAACCACAATTATATATACTAATACATGTTTTATACTGCAGGACATCAGGATGGAGAATATAGTGGGTCACTCCTAAATCTCTACTTTAAAGATTTACTGCAATGATTAAAAAGATACCGAAACCACAGAGGTCTAGATAGATTTTGATTTAAAAAAAAAAAAAAAAACCTGATGTGACCTGGGCCGCCGCCTCCTTCTTCTTCTTCTTCTTCTTCTTCTTCTTCTTCTTCTTCTTCTTCTTCTTCTTCTTCTTCTTCTTCTTCTTCTTCTTCTTCTTCTTCTTCTTCTTATTTATTATTATTTATTTTTTGGTGGTACTGGGGTTCCTGGAAACCCTTCTACCTCTGGGCTTCACTCCCAGACCTATTTTATAGATTTTTAAAAATTTCGAAACAGAGTCTCCTAAGCCAGCGTGCCTGGCTTCAAACCTTCAGGATCCTCCTGTCTCCGCCTCCCAAGCGCGGGGATTACAAGCGTGAGCCACCAAGCCAGGCCTGACTGGGCATTATTTTTACTCATATATTTTTAGTATTGGTACATTAATGTTTTTAATATTAAGGAGGAGAAAATTTCAAGAAAAAGTTTTGAATTTACTTCTAATACTAAATATACAGAGAACTGACTTGTATGGATCATATACAATGGGTAATGGAATTGATGTTACAGTGTTTAACTACTATTTATTCATATTAAAATTAATTTTTAAGTTAGGCTTAGATTGTAAGCAATTTAAAATTTGATTATGTTTTGTGCAATGCTATCAGTTTAAATTATACACCTCAATAAACATTCATTGTGATTTTTTATTTTTTATTTATTTATTTATTTATTTATTTATTTATTTATTTATTTTGGTGGTACTGGGGTTCCTGGAAGCCCTTCTACCTCCGGGCTACACTACCACGGGCTACACTCCCAGACCTGTTTTTTTAACTTTATGTGGAAACAGGGTCTCTTAAGCCAGCGAGGCTGGCTCCGAACCAGGCAATCCTCCTGTCTCCGCCTCCCAAGCGTGCGCCACCACGCCCGGCCAACATTCATTGTGATTTTTAAAACTTGAAATTGAAAATATGCATGTTCTAAACAAAAAGCAAATGATTGACTTATAAATAAAGCAATTTATGAGAATATTTTATAATTTTCATCTTAATGTTCAATAAATACATATTGACAAATTAACAAAATTAGTCATGTCATTTAAAATATTTATATTTACTTGTAGAAGTATGGAAACTTTAAGTATATGGACTCTGAAGTCAAATTACTTAGTTTTAGGCTTTGTGATGCTACCTATCTGCCATATGAATTTGTTCAAGTAATGTAACTCTTCTGTTACCCAATCTCATATTTAAACCAAAAAATAACCCAAACTATAAATAATTTCTTTGAGGATTATAGAAGAATGTGAAATAAAACACCCCATAAAGTATTTAGTATTGTGCTTGTCTCAGAGCAATTATTCAACAAATATACCCATCACTCTAAATTCACTACACCTTGTGAGTACCCTACAGGACCTTCAGAAAAATTCCACTTGATTCCAAAGGAACAACGACTATAAAGGTCTGAATTATTCACTTTCTAGTTTTCTTTTTTTAAATAAAATTTGTTGAAAATTACAAACTGTACTTGCTTATAATATGCACATGATATTTTCATAGATGTAGACATTATCATTTTAAATCAAGCTTTTATTGTATGTTTTACAATTCATAGTTATAACACTTGTGCTATAAATACATATAAACCTACTATCTTAGAGATTTTCAAGTACGTTAAAATGACAGTAGACCATTTAGACTTACTCCTTCTATCCAACTGAACTTTCTATTCTATGAGAGATATAGCCTCAATCCCGTCTTCCAAGTCTTTATTGCCCACTGTTCTACTCTCTGCTTCTATATGTTCAACTCTCTTACATGGATGTATTCTATGTATAAATAAGGTCACACATTATTTGTCTTTTCATGAATTATTTTACCTAGAGTTGGGTCCTACAGGTATTTGCAAAGGCCAGAACCCTTATTTTGTAAGTCTAAATAGTATTTCATTGCATATGTACACCAAGTTCTCTTTGTCTAATGATAGACAATTAGATGGTTTTATACCTTAATATTGCTTAGTATGAATATGCTGAAATACACATTGGGATGCAATTGTCTCTAACATACTTATTTTATTTCCTTTGTATTTATACTCAGTAATGGGGTTGATGGTCATATGAAAGTTCTATTTTAAATTTTTGAGAAAGAAATTTCCATACTGTTTTCCATGATGGCAACATTACTATACATTCTGATTAACAATGTCAAAAGCTTCTTTTTTTCACCTCTTTGCTAACATTTATTCTTTATCCTTATTAGTAATTGCATACTATGAATACATAAATATCTCTGAGAAATGAGGCAAGAGCTAACTGTCAGTTTCACTTTATTTTCTCATACTTAGTAAGTCTCAGTATTTTTTTTTCAAATACCTCTTGGCCATTTGTATGCATTCATATGAGAATTTTCTATTCAGATTTTGCCTATTTCTTAATTAGGTTGTTTTCTTATTAGTCGTTTGAGTTTCTTGTATATATTTGATATTAACTACTCACCAGATGTGTGGTTTGTAAATGTATTCTCTGTATTAGTCAGCATTCTAACGGCTATATTTCAAAAACCGATCACATAACTTAGAAGAAACAAGATTCATTGGCTCATGGTTTTATTGAGCATTTGGGGGCTCAGTCTATGTGAGGCTGGAGATGTACTATCTCAGCGCATGAGGAGGTAAGCAGAAAGTTGAAAGGGGAGGTGAAACCATATATAATCCTCAAAGCTGCACCCCCAGGGATCTACCTTCTTCAGCCACATCTTCCGGTTTCCAGCCACTGCAATGGATTTATCTGTGTGATGTGATGGATTTATCCACTGCTGAGATTACAACTCTCATGATCTAACTATCTCAACTCTGAATATTAATGATTGAGCTTTTTATGGAGCATTCTATATCTAACTATAACATCCTTACATTTTATACACTGTCTCTTCATTTGTTGACTGTTTTAATTTTAGTTTGATTTCAAACTGTTTGTCTAATTTTGAATCTTTTTACCCATTCCTTTTAATCATATACAATATATCATTGCTCAGTTAAGTGTCATAAAAGTTTTTTTTTTAATCTACTAGTATTATGCTTTCAACTTGTTTCTTCTGGTCAAGATTTCTTTGGTTCTTCTTGATCTTTTGTGTTTGATGTTATTGTGAGGATTTTTTAAATTATTATAAAAGTGTCAATCGAATTTTATTTTTGGTGGTACTGGGGTTCTTGGAAACCCTTCTACCTCCGGGCTACACTCCCAGACCCTTTTTTATATTATTTATTTGGAAACAGGTTCTCTTAAGCCAGCAAGGCTGGTTTCAAACCTGTGCAATCCTCCTGTCTCTGCCTCCCAAGCGTGGGGATTACAAGCGTGCGCCACCATGCCCGGCAAGTGTCAATGGAATTTTGAAAGGGAATGTAATTATCAGTAGATCACATTGGGTGGTATGACATTTTAGTAATACACATTTTTCAAGTCCAAGAACAAATATCAACAGATGAATGGATTAAAATACTATGAAATATGTATGCAATGAAATGTTACTCAGCCATAATGAAGAACAAAATTACATCATTTACAGGAAAATGGATGGAACTGGAGAAGATTATGTTAAGTAATATTAGCCACAAAAAAGTAAAAAATCAGATAGTCTCCCTAATCTGCAAAATCTAGGATGAAAATGGGTCACAGAAGGAACTTTAGATGAAGAATGAGAAACTATAGATGAGCAAATGAGGCGACCTAACTGAGGAGGGTGGGAGGGGAGAAAAGGGAAATTCCCTAGTGTACATGATGTACATTGACAATCATATCAAAGTTACTTACTAAGACAAACATGAGAAGGAGGAAGGGGGTAAGGAATGGGGTTGGAATTGGGGGAAAGGGTAAATGAGTGATGTCTGCATATACCTCTATCCTCTTGTGCTTCATTAAGATGTATGACTAAAGTGCACCAATAAAAAATAATAAAGAATAAAAAAGAAAGAAAATAATTTCACTTAGTCTTTTTATCAGTGTTTATTATTGTTATGATATAGATAATTCCTCTTAAATTAATTTCCAAATACTTTTGTGGTTGATACAAATTAAATGATTTTTATTTCTTTTGGCCCTGTTCACTGTTCGTGTATAGAAACATTGTTGATTGTTGTGTGTTGAGATTGCATATTGTGTCTTTACTAAAGATTTTTATTAGATTTTAAAGTTTTGTGTTGGAGTCTTGAGTTTTCTGTATTAGATTATGTTGTCTACAAATAATTTACTCATTTATAATTTGAATGCCTTTTGTGATTGCCTAGTTGCCCTGTGTAAAAATTTTTAATTTGATTGTTTATTGTTTTCCAGATAAATTTGAAGTGTTTCTCCACAATTTCTTGAAGCTTGCTGATTTTCCTTTAAAATTATTATGTGTTTTTCTTTAGGCAATCCATACATCTTTATTTCTTTGGAATAAGATAATAGGAAATTAACATGTCCTTTTGGTGCTGTTCTGTCTTGATTTTTTCTTTTGTTTTTTTGCCTTCTGTTAATTATGAGATTATGAGGTAATTGGGTTTGGGGCACAGTCATTCTGATACCAGTGAAAATGCAGATGTGTATATTTCCTGTGTTCCCCCGTCTGCTGAGACTAGTGTTAATAGCAGTTGCATATATCCTCAGTAGTCAGTGCTGTGGAATTTAGCAAGAGTTGTTGGCCATTTCAGTGGCAATGCCTGTAAAATTACTACTCATTATTCATTCTTCCATCAGGAAAGTCATGACTAGAGATCCCTCTTGGCCCTGGGTCTGGCAGCAGCACCACTGACAGCAACATGTGTCTGATGAGTGGTACTTGCTGAGTGTCCTTGAAGCTGAGCTCTGAGTGGTGACGTGAGTGGAGGTATCACTGATCTGGGATTTGGGGTAATAATGGTACTGGTTTTCAGGGTGAAGGTATCTTTGCTGCTGTATTCATGAGTGAATATGAGTTGCAATATTTGGGAAGCAGCCAGAGAAGCAGATATGGGATGACATGTGTGGCTCTAGCTCTTTATGGAGACGGAGTTAGTGTCTTTAGCACTTGATAGACCTTAGCTGTATCTAGGCCTGGTGTACAAACTAGCTCCTGTTGATGATAGCTCTGGTATTGGGAATATTCAGAGTGGCCCTAGGGTCTCAAGTCTGGCATGGTAGCACTCCAGAGGCAGCCCTGGCTCTGAGGCGAGAATGAAAGAGAAGCTTTTTTCCCCCCAAAGCACATGGACACAGGCTGCTTTATGGGGATTGGTGGAAATGTGAAGAGCCGTATCTACCACTTTGAGTTTTCTCAACAGGGTCTTTTGTGGATAAATGCTCTGGATAAATGTGACGCTAGCAATTAGCCAGTACTGATGGCTTCTGTCCTTGCTCTTTGTTGCTAGCTATCTCCTGGCATTTCAATTAGGCTGATATTATTAGGATTACTTTCTGTGTGAATATTCTGTTTTTGTTTTCATCTCCATTGTTTTTCTACAAATTCTTTAATGAGACTTTGAGTCCTAACTGGGCTATTTGCATTTTGTGTAGTTATTTATCTATGTATCTATCATTTATCTATCTATCATCTATCTATCATCTACCTATCTATAAATAAAATATAAAGGTATAATAAAATATAAAAATATATTTTTATTGTATCTTTATATATCCATATCCCTCGAATGTGTGTGTATATATATATATATATATATATATATATATATATATATATCCCCTAAATAAATATATGTTTATAAAATATTTAATAAAGTCCTCCCTAAATATATATCTTATAAAATAGCTAATAATATTTTATAATATATATTTATATTTATATTTAGGGGGATATGTTTTGGTACTATTATACTTCCTTCTATTTTAATGCGTGTTAATAGATGCTAGTCCCATGCTCAAATTCACAAATGTTGAATCATAATAAATATGATTGCTTTAAACTATACCTATAATTGTAGTATGAAAAATAACCTTCTTAGTCAATTTTTTCTCTAATTCATTTCAGAGCATACATAAAAAAGTGCATGTTGTATAGTAAGTTCAGAAGAGGAATGATTGAGAAGGTGTGTGTGTGTGTGTGTGTGTGTGTGTGTGTGTGTGTAATATTAAAATTCAGATTAAGTAATATATTTTAAGATAAGTAGAGAATAATAGAAGAGCACCCAAAATTTGATCATACCATTATCACTTGGACTTTTCCTCAATGACACATAATAGCTTAAAATAATTTTTCATTTCTTCACATTATTAACATTATTATTTCATAATTAAGAAACATAACATGTAATACTGTATGTTCATTTGTTTAAAGAAAATGTTAAAATATTTATTTTAAAGAAATAATTTCAAAGTATTAAATTATTTTGAGATGCAAAACATGACATATAAAACTATTTTTTGTGAAAGTATTCACTATTTACCACAATTCAATCAATTACATTCATTTATCTTGCAAAAGAAACACTCTGGTAAACAGTAAATAGCTCATTTTAACTTTGAAAAGGTTACCAAAGCCACCATGCTGTGCTACAAAGAAACATTTAATTTTATGGGAAAGCCAAACAGAGATAATCTTTACTACCATTTACTGCAAATTTTCTTTCAATGGCTGAGAGAATTTTGAAAAATGTGTTTAAGTTATAATTATTAACTCATACTAATTGTACAGACTAATTTTTTTCTGTGACATTTCCACACATGAATACATAATGCTTTGTTCCAATTCATGCTCCCTAATACACTTTCTTGCCCTGAGAGACTTTTTTGAAATAATTTAAAAAAAAAGACTAGGATAAATACTGATCCCTGCTGAGATTAGACAGTGCAGTGGAGTGTAATACAGAAAATTTATTGGCATTGTAGTTGTAGAAATGGGCTCTGTATTCCTGAGGAATGCAGCTGTAAAATTCTAAAGGTAAATTGAGCTAAAGAAATTTCTTCCCACTACCCATGTCAAACAAGTTAGAGGCATATTCAATTGCAGTTTGAATCATTTCTAACTGACTATTGTCATGATGTAATGTACCTTTTGCAACTTTAGTATGCCTTTCCATTCGTTTTTCAGACTTAATTTGAGAAAATTTATGCATATTTAAGGCTCAGAGCACCTGGCCTATGACTAAGCCTTGTATCAATATAAACAATTGGACGGTCTGATGAGATGAGCAAGCTTATGGATTTACTTGGCATTCCCTGACTATGACTGCTAATTGCTAACTGGCCTGGCTTGACATCCTGACAATGCTTCCATGTATATATGCTGTCTTTATACCTACCTATATCTTACTTTGCTTTAAGTGTGGGCTTTCACAGTTGTCCCAAAGTCTAAATAGCATAGAAATTTAAAGAAATGTAGAGTTATTTTAGGAATAAAATGTACATTTTCAGAATTCTTTCATACCCTTAATGTGATAGAATTTTACAGAATCATTTAGAATAGTTTGAAAGACATAGTATTTTAAAACTGCAGTCCTAAACGGATGTGTTCATAGTTCTGTAAAGATTTTCAATCCTAAAAATTAGATTTAAAAGACCATGTGGAAAAATCTTCAGGAATTTATAAAACTAAAAATAATACTATTTTGAATGGTTATAATTAGTGATATATATGGTTTGTCTATCAATTTCCATGCTTACATTCCCTACATATGGAATATCAGTTCTCTAAATATATCAAACTTATTTTCTGAGAGATATGTTGATTAAAGGGATTACATAATGGTGTTTCTGAAAGATTTTTAGCCATGATATAATTTTATATTTATACCAAGAGCATGGACTAGATATTAAGAGTGTATCATTCACAGATTTAGATACAGAAAAGAAATCTATCAACTATCCTTTCCCTAAACAGTTACTTTGTTCGTTTCCCTCCATCTCAAAGACAGAGAATCAGAAGTAACAATATTATTGAGAAGCTGGTGGGAGATACAGTCTCAGGTCCTCTTAAAGAACTTCTAAAAAAACCCCAACATTTTGTTTTTATTAGTCTACTTGTATTACTATAATAAAATAGTAGAAGCTAGCTACATATAAAGACAAAAGGTTCCTTAACTCATAGTTCTGAAAACTGAAAGTTCAAAAACAGCCTAGCAACAATTCTGATAAGGGCCCTCTTGAATGCATCACGACATGGTAGATGATACCATAATGAGAGAACTGCCTAGGAGGGAAAGAAGACTGAGGGAGGGAGGGATGAGTGGAGGAAGGGAGAGAGGGAGAGGAGAGAGGGGGAGAGAGGGGGGAGGGGGAGGTGAGAGAGGGGGGGAGAGAGAGAGAGGGA
Source organism: Muscardinus avellanarius (assembly GCF_963383645.1). Taxonomy (NCBI): domain Eukaryota; kingdom Metazoa; phylum Chordata; class Mammalia; order Rodentia; family Gliridae; genus Muscardinus; species Muscardinus avellanarius. The sequence goes on along the minus strand of NC_137790.1, from coordinate 23,178,234 downwards.
GGGAGGAGAGAGAGGGGGGGAGAGAGAGGGGGGGGGAGAGAGAGAGAGAGAGAGAGAGAGAGAGAGAGAGAGAGAGAGAGAGAGAAGAGGGAGAGAAGAGGGAGAGAAAGGGAAAGAGAGAAAGAGATAGAGATGTGTGTATGGTGGGACAGGAAACCAGAATGACAAAAAGAGCTAGTTTTTCCACCTCCTAGTAATCCCACCTCTTAAAGGCAGGAACAGCATTTTAAAGAATATTTATAAGTAATTCATATGACCATTAAAGCCAATGTAATATTTATATAATCTGGAAGAAAATATTCCTGTCTTATATTAAACCTCGATTCTTTTGCTATGTCACAAAATTCATTCAGATTCTGTAAATGCCTCTATGTTTTATTTTCCAGGCATAGAAGTATGTCTTTTTATACTATTACTCTTTTTTATCTGCATTTAATGGTACATTATAGTCTCACATCATTATATAGATCATGTTGACAATAGCATACATATATTCAACACTTAGTGCCCCCACCTCCTCATTTTCCTCCTTCCCAAAACCAAGTACCCAGATTGACAATGGTATATTTACATGTATACACATGTGAATGGGAGAATTTTCATTAATAAACTGGTCTTCCTCCTCCCCTACCATTCCTCCCTAACTACACCGAGGTTTCTCCTCCATTACCTGGAGTTCCTCTGGTATTCCAAATACTCCTTCGCTCAAGCATATTAGAGAAAAAATATGATTCTCCACATTCCGTGACTGGCTAATCTTACTTAACATAATGTTCTCCAAGTTCTTCCATATTTTTGCAAACGACACAATTTTGTTCTTCTTTATTGCTGAATAGAATTCCGTTGTGTGTATTTCCTATAATTTTGTAATTCTTTCATCTGTTGATGGACACCTACGTTGGTTCCATAATTTAACTATTGTAAATTGTACTGCAATAAACATGGGTTTGCATATATATTACTGCAGTTCTTTGGTTTAAACCCCTTTGGAAAGATACCCAGTAATGGTATAGCCAAATCATATGATGGATTCATTCCTGGTTTTTTTTAAGGTATCTCTACACTTATCTCTATAGCAGCTTAACTAGTTTGCAATCTCACCAAGTGTAGAAGAGTTACTATTTCCCCACCAACATTTATTTTTATTGACTTCTTTATGATCTCAACATAGTTTTGATTTGCATCTCTCTGACTGCTAATGATGTTAAACATTTTTATATATCTATTGGCCATTTGTATTTCTTGTTTTGTGAAGTGTCTATTCAATTCAGTTGCCCAGTTCTTGGTTGGATTGTTTTTCTAGTGTAAAATCTCTTAAGTTCTTTGAATATTCTGTATATTAGCCTTCTAAAAGGATAGGTGGTAAAGATCTTTTCCCATTCTGTAAGCTTTCTCTTTTTATACTCGTGACAATTTCCTTTGATGAGCAGAAACTTTTTTAGTTCAATGCCATTCCACTGATTAATTCTTGTTTTAATTTCTTGAGCTTTGGAGGTCTTGTTGAGGAAGTTACTGTGTCTATATATTGGAGAGTAGAATTCATGCCCTCTTCTAATAGCTTCACAGCATCTGGCCTAACTTCCTGGCCTTTCATCCATCTCACATTGATTCCTGTGCAGGATGAGAGGTAAGGATTTAGTTCCATTTTACAAATGGATAGCCAGTTTTTCTTTCACCATTTGTAGAAAAGATGTCTTTTTTTTTACCATATGTATGTGGCCCTTTTGTCAAAGATCAATTCACTATAAGTGTGTGGGATTTATTTTTGTATCTTCTATATTGTTCCATTGGTCTATGTGCTTGTTTTGTGCCAATAACATGCTGTTTTAATTACTAAAGCTATGTCGTATAATTTGAAGTTGGAATTGTGGTTCCTTCTGTATTGATCTTAGAGTTGAGAATTGCTTTGGCTATTCAGGATCTTTTGTTCTTCCATAAAATTTTGAATATTTTATCCATAAGCCTGGAAGATTACAAAATAAAATAAGTGAAGAACAAGATAGCAGAAATGGTAACTACAAAGTTTTAGTCCTGCTTGAGAGAAAATAGTTCATTAATATAAATAAGGAACCACAAAAAGAAACTGTAGTTGGAACATAACAGTATATGTTATTCCACATAGAGTATAATGTTATGTTACCACAACATAATGAATGAGGAGATAAGAAGATTTTATATATGTAACTGAGAGTTATTAATACAGTAAATGTAGAAGTGGATGAGATTCTACTGGGACTGAAAGAGAGAGGTTAGGATACATTTACTTTCTGCTTCAGTCAACATTCTTATTTGCAGTGATCTAAAAATACCTGACAACTACAACTGAGAGGAAGGAAGATTTAGTTGCTCACAGTTTAGAGCTTTTAAAGATTTTAGTATATTAGGCCAGATTACATCTTTGGAGCTCAGGGGATGGTGGTGAGAAGGAGAGAGAAAACAAGGGGAGAGGATTATATTATCTCTAAACTCTTTTGTTCTTCTAAGGGACATTGTATATGCAAACTGTGCTGACTATGGTGTTATCACTATCACAATGAAAAAAATATTCTTTATTTTTAAACTTCATTTCCCTTATTTTGTCTTCTTTCTCTCTTCTTAATTTTTTTCTTTCTTACTTTTCTATTATTTTTGGACATAAGTAGCTAGGTACACTCCAATATCCATTCTCTCTCATCTCTTGTCTTACTTGTAGCTCCAAATAGCTTGATATTTTTCCCAAACCAAATAAAATTTTTCACCTTTTTTTTGCAATGACTGAAGTTATATAACACAACTTTTACCAAAAAGATGAAGATGAAAGTTACTAAAAACCCTTTAAAGAAAATCTATCGCTGGGCGTGGTGGCGCACGCTTGTAATCCCTGCGTTTGGGAGGCAGAGACAGGAGGATCGCGCAGGTTGGAAGCCAGCCCCGCGTGCTGGCTTAGGAGACCCTGTTTCCAAATAAAAATGTAAAAATAGGTCTAGGAGTGTAGCCCGGAGGTAGAAGGGCTTCCAGGAACCCTAGTACCACCAAAAAAAAAAAAAAAGAAAGAAAGAAAGAAAGTCCATCAATTTTACATAACTATCATTTATATTTAGCATTCTTTATTGCAAAGTATTATCTTAATGGCTGAATTCCTTACAGTCTTCTTACAAGTTGAAAATGAGAATAATTCCAAAAGAATGGAAATAAATGATGTCAGAAAGAATTGTGCATTGTCAAGTTATAACATAGTTACAGCCTTCATTGTAGTTAGAAGTAGAAATTATGAAAATAATACTATAAAGCTCCTACCAATGAAGCAGCTTTTTAAAATGTATTTAAGCCATTGTTTTATTTTTGCCAAGTGCTGTTTCCAACTGATAAAATCGATTCAGTATGCCCTTGACTCAATTCTATTCAATCTGAGTATACAAAGTTAATACAATCATGAACATGAGTTGAAAGAATCAACTTCTTAGTTTAAGAAGAAGAAATGTTAACATACCTTGCTGACCTACATAAATGGCTTAGCTTGATGACGTGTGTTAAACTATCTATAGATTTTAAAGCAAGGTGTGGTTTTTAGATGACAGGCTTATTTATCATTTTAATATTACCCCAAGTTTCTTTTCCAATTGCCTTGCATTGATAAGAGCAAGCATATATTCTGCATTAGCAACACAACCATAACATCAATCATAGGTACAGAATGAGAAAGCATAACATCCTTAATTCTCTTAATTTGGTATTCCTATCATGCTGAACAAGAGCAGTGTGAAGTGCAACCTGATCTATTAAAGAGTGATAAGAAGCAACATGATTAAGTAGTGATTTATATCCTTTGGGATGGACAGCACCTAGAAAAAGGTAACAAATGGGGGACCTACTGGGACTAAGAAACATTATATTAAAAGTAGAAGATCAGATTGCTTATCTTGTGTAATTCATCACTCTTGTCTCTGTTGGTTATCTCCTCTTTTCTCTTCACAATAATCATCGATGACTCCTCCCCCAACAAAGTGCATACTTGATTTATATGACTTACAGTATCAGTACAAGTAAAAATTTTACCCTTAAGGGACATTGGAAGTTCTCAACATCTACTTTGCAAATAAAGATATGAAAATTTTTAAATTGTGTAAAGAAATTAAAGAAGTCTAACTCATACTTCAAAAGTGTTTATCTGATCTAATGGCCAAGAGAAAATGAACTAGTCTATTATCACTTATATGAGTTTGGTGAAAATATATATAACTTTGTAAAGTATCTGAAGAGATATAAAAAAATGCTAGTAGAGATTTTGTTTGCCTAATCTATAGATATTTACTTGTTCTTTTATAGAAGAATCAACATTTTGTTTTATCCTCTATGACTTCAGTAAATAATCATGTTCATTTATGTCTAGAATATATACATATCCAGTCTCAGCCAATTATTCTGATACCATTTTCATTTCCATAGATAGCTTTAGAAATTGATTATAAAACAAGTATCTTCAATTAGAATATAACTATGTTACACAGGGACCTCTGGGAAAGATTGCTATTGTCTCTATTTTATTTAAAACTTATCTTCCTATTTACTATATATCTGGCTGAAAAAGATACAGGTTTTTCATAACCTTGTTATTTTCTAGATGTAAGCAAGCCAACATTCTACAAGCAGCAGCATAGACTTTTAAAGGTTCATTGGTCCTTGATGAAATAATTTACCTATAAAATGTATGATAATGGAGCCTTCCATCTCTTGTCCTTTTGTTTAATAGCAGGATAATTTTTAAAGTGAAACCAGTAGGATTTTCTTTTATTTGCAGCTAAATGTATGCAAAGACAAACATGTAAGCAGGCCGGGCATGGTGGCACAGGCTTGTAATCCCCGCGCTTGGGAGACGGAGAAAGCCAGCTACGCTGGCTCCGGAGACCCTGTTTCCAAATTTTAAAAAATATAAAGAATAGGTCTGGGAGTATAGCCCGGAGGCAGAAGGGTTTCCATGTAAGCAGACAATAATAGTGTCTGCCTTTTTTTTTTTTTTCAGTATTCGGGGTTGAACCCAGCGATGTTCTATCTGAGCTCCATCTCTAGCCCTATTTAGTATTCTTTAGTTTGAAACAGGATCTCACTAAGTTACAGAGGGCCTCACTAAGTAGCGGAGACTGACCACAAACCTCTGATCCTATTTTAACCTCCTAATACTGGGATTACAAATGTGCACCACCATGCCCTACTTCTAATTTGTTATTTAATTTTGTTAGCATTATTTTTCTAACTTTTCAAATGCAAAATAAATATATTTTCTTTCTTATTAACTTAAAGGAGATAGAAAGGTCTGAACTAGTGTGTATTTATTTATTTATTTATTTATTTATTTATTTATTTATGTTGAACCTAATTTTATTCATGCTTGCCTCAGGATGGGGAAGAGATCATTTGGTAAAAGCATACAGTAAAAACAAAGAAAAAGTCTTATCATGTACAACTTTTAAACTACAATAATGGTATACCCTTATTTACTTCCATACATACAAGTCCAACACTACTAGTGTTTTATACTGTAACCACTTATGTACCAAAGGCTAAAATTCAAAGCTCTGAACAGTACCCTGAACCTACTGGATCCTCATCTTTACAGGTGGTGACCAAGAGTTTTTAAACAAAACTTCCATTGGGCCTTAGTTGCTTTAGGAACAATAAAATACAATGACCTTTTTACAGAACTAAATGTGGGCGTTCTGACATATTATCCATTAAATAAAAATCTCTTGGCTTGATATTGTCATGAGAGTTATCACAAAAACTTCAAAACCTTATTTTAAACCAAAATTTTTGTAATAGATAGGTCTCTTCAATCTCCAAGATAGTTAACTTATATATAAATTTCATGAACATAATTAGTAGCAGCAGCAACAGTTTCTAAAAAAAAAAAATTAAAACTTATTTTTAACCATCTTAAAGCAGAACATTCTTTTTAAAATTTTCAAATAAACTTGGCATTATGGGAGTCTGAGACAGGGGAATTACAGGTTTGAGGACGTTCAGTAACTTAGTGAGACTTTGTTAAAAAAAAATAGTGGTGGTGGTCTAGTTCAGAAGTAGAATGCCACTGGGTCAATTCCCAATAACAACAACAACAACAACAACAACAACAACAACAACAACAACAGAAAGATAAATCCAAACAAACTGAGTTTGTATTACCTTCCCAGTAAATACATAATATTCAGATTTTAAGATAATATTTATATTCTTAAAAATAAGATCAAAGCTGAGCATGGTGGCACCCACTTGAAATCCCAGCGCTTGGGAGGCTGAAACAAGAGGATAATCGCACAGGTTCAAAGCCAGCCTCAGCTACTTAGTGAGGCTCTCAGCAACTTAATGAGACCCTGTTTCCAAATAAAGTATAAAATAGGTCTGGGAGGATAGCCCAGAAGTATAAAAGCCCCTGGGTTCTACCCCCAGGACCACCCAAAATAAATAAATGAGATCAATCCTGCAACTTCCAACAGATTCAAAATCTAGTTTATGATCATGAATGAATCAAACATGATGATGTTTACTATATGAAGATTTCAGATGACTTTATCTCTGTTGTAACCTTTGCTGTCTCCATGATATAATAGAATAATTTTATTGCGTTAAAACAAAAAGAAGGAGCCTGGCATGGTGGCACACGCTTGTAATCCCCGCGCTTGGGAGGCGGTGACAGGAGGATCGCGCAGGTTTGAAGCCAGCCTTGCTGGCTTAAGAGACCCTGTTTCCAAGTAAAAAAGTATAAAGTCTGGGAGTGCAGAAGGGTTTCCAGGAACCCCAGTACCACAAAAAAAAAAAAAAGAAGGGAGGGAAGATGGAAAGAAGGAAGGAAAGAAAGAAGAGAGGAAAAAAGGAAGGAAGGAAATAGGAGAGAGGAAAGTCTTGCCAGACTCAGAAATCTCAGAAATGACCAAAAAGGAAAATTTCTGATTGAAGTTGGGTTCTACAACTAAGCTGGATCATTTGTCTGTTGGTCCTGATATCTGGTTGGAGTTGGGTACAGAAAATAACTTATTATCCTTAAAATTAAAAGTTGCATGTACTTCTCAGACACAACTACAGACTGGTTTCTAACATTTACCATCGAAAATATGATATCTGTTGTAATGGTAATCAAACCAGTATAACTCCTGAAAAATAAAAGCACCAAGATCATATTGAGAATGCAAATAAACAGAAATTTTGAATGTCAGTAAAACTATGTCAAGATGTTCCAAGGTAATATGATTTGGAATAATAGACAAAAAGCTGTATCTACTTCTGCGGTGTCTTTCTGAACCAATTCTGAGAATTTAATATGCAAATATGTTAGTAGAATTGAGAATATAACATATACCCAATGTTAATTGCTAAATATGTGAAACATAATGCATTCCTGTTTAATTCTATTATAATTTGGAGATTATATTTGCACATGCAAATTTATATTTTTATATTTATTGTTAACATAGAGATACAAAAGCAATTTTCTGCAGCAACAATAACTTTGACTTTCAAGGCTTCTTCCCTCACAAAGGTGATGACACGAGCAACTATTTTTCTGTATAATCATTAGATCATAGGGGTTTTGCTCTTCAAATTTTTATCAAATTTATTTGCAATATATGCTAAACACCCATAGTAATAAGTAAAAACACAAAAGTGCATTTTACCATAAACATATAAAGATATTCTACTTGTTTCAAAGCACATTAATTGATTTAAGGCAATCTTCATACAGTTAGAATAATACTTCTCTTATTGTTCTATAAAATGAGATATTTCATTATAAGGATTTTTAATGGGAATATAATACTTAAAGATTGCATTTAACTTCTAATTTATGTGCTTATTACTCTCATGAGACAAAATAGAAATTAATCAATTTTGTTTCTTAAATATACCTGGTTCATATTTCCTGAATAAACTTGTAGATATCAGTTATACTCTGATACATATTTCAAAATACAGGCATATAAAATGGTTTGATCATCGAATTATTCTGTGAATTATCACACATGAACATTAAATTTAGTATCTTCTAGGATAATAATCCTCAGATATTCATTTTATAATTTCCATTCAAAGTTTGATGTTATAAGGAAAAAGACATAAAATAAACCATAATATTAAAAAAAGAGTTTAGAGCTTTTTATTCTGCATTTTTGTGGTGCACTGTAGTCATACATCTTAGTGGAGTACAAGATGGTAGAGACATGCATGCACACATCACTCATTTAGCCCTTCCCCAGTTCCTGCCACATTTTCTCCTCTCTCCCTCCTTCCCATGTTTGGCTTAGTGATTGACTTTGATATATTTGTGAATTTACATCATGTTCATTAGGTAATTTCCCTCTTTTCTCCTCCCATTCCCCTGAAATTTAGAGCTTCTAAATTATTGATAAAATTGAGACTAAATCACACCATTTGCATATCAATGTCTTGATTTATGTAAGTTGCATATAACCACTGGCACCCGCAGAACACATATCAACCTGTAAGTATTTTATAAGTCAGTATAAATTTGTTTTACTAAAAATATTAAAATTTTTGGAGTTGCAGATTCATCAATATTTACTTTAAAAAAAATTTAAATATGACAACTGCAAACTCTTGTTTTTTTTTTTTTATAATGCAGTTGAATTTAAAATTCACAGCAAATACACAAGAGTCTCAGTTGATGAACACAGTTTTGTTTTGTGTTCAGTCACTCTTTAAGGATACCAGTGTACTCCTAATTCCTAGACCTCCATAAAAAAGGCCTGCCTATTGATAAGGAAACTATTTTTCACAAGACCTACTAATTTTAGTCCTCTTATTATAAAGATACTTTCTTATGCAGTCGACTTGTACAGCAGACTCATAGAGCTCTCTTCCACCCCAAACCTACTCTGCTAACTCTTGACCTTTATGAACTTTTGCCAACATGATGAAATAAGATAAGTGTATAAGAAAGTCTTACATGAATTCATTTGTTGGGCAGTACTGTGTGTCTCCTCACGCCAGAATTATTCTGAATATTGAAAATTAAACAAAAAAAAAAAAAAGAACCAGAAAACTGTCCTCTGTAAGAAAGTTGTAAAGTTGTCTTTTTAAAGTTTTAATAAGTTTAATTTGTGAAATGAACTAGAATAGTTAAATTTTAAAAGTATACTCTTTTATTAACATACAGTAACAAGAGAGCAATGCACAAAGTATGACACTCAAAAGAAGAGCCATATGGCTGAAGTGTAAGAAGAGTTTTGAACTTTAGAAATAGTTAGGGGTCTGAGATTGCTATAGGCAAGGGGAGGTAGATACACACTGGTACGGTAGGTAAAGAGAAAAAATGAACCGAACGTTTGTCTTATTATGTAGTTAAATTTTCCCAGGTCATGACAGCAGTCATTAAAACTCTTTCTTGGCCAAGGGTAAAATTCCCAATCATGTTTGCCTGTGAAAAGAACTTGTCCTGGCAGATAAAAAATAATAATAATAATAGTAACAAATTTAAAAGCCTCTTAAAGCTTGTAAATAATAAAAATCTAAGTACTGCATGTACATTTTCAGAAACTCAAATGCTTTCCATCATAGGTGGAGTCTGAGTTTCTGTTCTCAGGACTATAACCAAACTCGAGAACAGTGATCATAAATGTTCTGTTTTATCTTTTTGTTTGTTTGTTTCTTTTGCAGGTCTGGGGATGACACCCAGGGGAATCCTACCTCCGAGCTACACCCCTTGCCCTATTATTTATTCTTTATTTTTAAACAGGGTCTCACTAAGTTGCGGAGGGTCTCACTAAGTAGCTGAGGCTGTCCATGAACCAGGATCCTCTAGTCGCAGCCTCCTGAATGCTGAGATTACAAGGATGTGCCACCACACCCGGCTAAATGTTCTATTTTAACACCTACTCCTGTCTAAATGTTCTATTTTAACACCTACTACTGTCATGCAGGGCATGGTGGCACACCCTTATAATCCCTGTGCATGGGAGGCAGAGACAGGAAAATCCAGCAGGTTCAAAGCCAGCCATGCTGCCTTAAGAGACCCTGTTTCTAAAATAAGAAAAAATATAAAAATAGGTCTGGGAGTGTAACACGTAGGTAGAAGGGCTTCCAGGAACCCCAGTACCACCAATAAAATAAAATAAAATAACATAAATAACACCTACTCCAGATAGTTTTGCTCTTTTGATTCTAAGACAAAATAATTTTAATGTTGTTATTTCTTAATTTAAAAATATGAGAGGAGACTGTAAAACCTGGTAGTTGTTTTGTCTTTTCAGATAACAGGTAAAGTTGCTCACAGGCCTGTCTCTTTTTGAGAGTATAAATGGTTAAAATCAAGATACTAAACAGGACAATTTATTCACATTTTGAGGGTCAACAAACTTTTTGAAAAATAAATCTAATTTTTTTGTGTTCTAATATTCTTTTTACTAAGATTTTTTAAAATTTAGGTCATAAGTAATTTGATAATTCTAAGAAATTGTGTTTCTGTCTGCACTAAAACAACGAAACAGTAGCCAGGCATAGTGATGCATGCCTATAATCCCAGTACTTGAAAGGCTGAGATAGGAGGATTGCAGGTTCAAGGACAGCCTCACCAAAATAGTGAAACCCTGTTCCCAAACAAAACTTAAAACAGGTGGACTTGAAACTCACAGAAGAATGGCTCTAGACTCAGTCCCAATTACCACAAAGATGAAAAAAAAAAATTACTTAAAAAACAAAGAGATGCAAACCTCACCTCCAGCTATCTGGACAGCACCTTAAGTTAAAGCAACAGAGCAGCATGTGGGCGACTAGAGAGTGTTAGTTGGGGTGTCAGGAAAGAGGCCAAAGGCGGAGCTGGGGGTGTTATGGGAAGTCAGGCCAGGCTGTGGGGAGCCAGGTGCACATCCTTACTTGTTTAAAGGACTGGAGAAATCCCAACGCTGTCCTCACCACGCACTCTTCTCCACCTGCACCTAGTTTCATTCTTGATGTTGATCTCTGGGCAAAAGTGACTTTCTACAAGGCTCAGGTTAGCTAGAGAAGGACCAAGCCCTTCTTTTATAAATACAGTCACCTGTCAAAATGGGATCCAACTGAGAGTGGGAGGTGGTATTCATAATTATATCAAGAACAAGGGCAGAGCCTATGAGCTAGGTGGTCCTGCTTAATCAGCCAGCACGCAGAATGCAAAGCTCACATGAGCAGCTTTGGGGCCCAGGTGACAGGCATCTGGGAGGAAGGTCACCAGTCAATGGGCAGCAAGGGAAGGGGAGGGGCCCACAGGGGAAGAATTAAAAGGACCCACTCCAGCCTCGTTCTACTTGCCTTTGGGTTCGTCCTGTATGGGATGCTTCTTTTTCTTTCTTTCTTTCTTTCTTGCTCCCAAGCCAAGATTTGGGGTGTATAGGGGAAAAGGTTATTGGGCTTTCTGTTTCTTGAGCTGTTTTATCATTTGGGCAAATCGGGAAGGGACCTCGATGTTTCCTGACTTAGGGAAGGAGGAAAGAGCAATGCCAAACCTGCTTCAGTTAGAGATGTGAATGGTGTCAGAAACTTGAATCCAGGAAATTAAGAACCTAAGGAAACTTGTCTCTGTAGGAGAACCTTTCAGGACCTCTAGCACCTTTGTAAACTAAGGGCTCTGGGTAGAGGAGAAGAAACAATAGAGAAAAGGTGTTGAGCTATCTGACCCGGAACCCACAAAACTAGGGAACGCTTTTTCACTCTCTAGAGTTCTCAAAGAGCAACCACTCACAACTCTGTTTTGAAAGTACTAACCCACAAGCGGGCTCTCATGCTTTCCTCAGGCTCCATGTGGTGTAGATGGACTCCTAATGAGGGGGCTGGGGTGGCAACTTGAGCAGCAAGGCTATCTAGTGAAAGGCAACAGCTGTGTGAGAATGTCCCTTCTCCCCCGCTTTCCTAGCCTGGGTTCATGGTGGAGAGGGCTCTAGCTCTACCCTGGCTGTGGGGAGCACTCTAGAAAGCGTCTAACCTCTCAGACCTTGGGCACTCCAATCCTATGACTTGGAGGGTGGAAGACTAGGAATGCCAGGGGCAGCTCAAGTCTTGACGGCTGAGAGGGTATTGTCTGTGGGGATTGGAAGCTAGCCAGGTCTATTTCTTGCCAGGAAAAGCTTAAATTCTTGATGCATCTACAATGCTACCCTCATATGCATCTCTCTCCACTCCCACTGCTCGGACCAGCTATTCTAAGTACAGCAAGTCAGAGCTCATCAGGAAGAGCTACATACAGCTGAAATGTCCCTGAAGTTCCATGCTGGGAGGCTGAAGGATGAGGGGTTCCTTTGTCTGGGCTCTGAAGCCAAGCTGTCACACTGGACCCCCAGACTGACTTTGGAGGACTTTGGGAAGGTTCCTTCTCATACTGCTGTCTTCCCTGAGTGATGGCGATGGTACAGCACTGATCTCTGTTGACCTAGTGATCTTACTGGCCCTGTGAGAAAAACTCAGTTATAAGAAAACTAGAGTTAAAACAACTAGTCAGGGGCCTTCTCGTGGTCTAGCTTTATATGCATAGGATGCTTTAGCTGTGGAAGGGGGTAGTCAGGTCTACTGGCCTGTGCTGTTTTCTCTTGACTCAACCTAGGTTCTGAAAGGTTTTCCTACAGAGACAAGTTTCTTTGGGATCTTAGTCTTTTGGATTCAGATTTCTGACACCATTCATTCTGTAGGTCTCTCACTCTAACCCTCAGTGTGGCAGAGGATGACATGACCCAGAGGACTACAATGGGCTCAAATACCACAACAGCAATGAAGGGTACAACAAGCAACTTAGTCTTCCAGCCACACAGGCAAAGACAATCAATACCCACCAGGTTACAATCAGTTCCTCCTATAAGGCCTGACCAGCTTGTACCTCTGCATCCACCTCTAAGGCTTACTGGACCTGATGATGGTCTGTAACGTATATACAAAGCATCCTGTTGGGAGCCATTAAGGCTTTCCCCTAGATTGGTGTCTCTGACTCGGCTGACTGTCCTTCGCCCAGAGTCAACAAGGTTTGGGGTTATGGAAAGTTCAAAAAGGTCTGAGAGATCAGGTGGTGATGACACAAGGGTACTGATTGACCTATCTGTAATATGTGTTTTGTATTGGTCTTCATTGTGTTCTGGTGGTGGTAGCACGAGAATGTTGATTGACCTGTAGCTGTGTATAAATACCTCTGGAAAAACAAACCTGGGGTTGGTGTTGGCACAATAAAGAGACTGACCCAGAAACTGTGTTGGCCAGGAGCGTCCGCAATAGAGAATACTGACCCAGGCATAGTCGTCGACCCGTAGGAAATATTGACCCACGAACAGGGGTTGAGCAGTAGAGATAGTAGGCTGGCGGCTCCCCCATGTTAGAGTTAAAAACTCTTCATCCTCACGCCTCACTTCGGAACCTGTACTCCTGCCGGCTGGCTCTGGCAGCATCCTACATACTAACAATGGTTAAAACTCTAGGGCTGACCAGGAAAGTTCCTTGGACAGGCTGAGTCTCAAGTGGCAACTTCACCTTCTCTGGTAACTACCAGGTGACACAATTTTGTAAGTTAGCATAAGTCCTAAGCAAACTTCTTTCTGAATCCCAAGTACTCCATAACTATCTCCTCCTGGGTCGGGACCTCAGGTGCAACACATTGAAGCTATCCTGTACTGAGGGAACCTTTCTTTACCTGTCTCAAACTTCTCCATGGTCATCTACTCTTGACTCAAAACCCAGTGATTCCTTTGTCTCTGGAATTCTGCTTCTCAGATACTGGGAAGGTAGTGCCTAGGGACTCAGACTTGGGGGCTGTATTCTCTATGAAAACCACAAGACCACTGGTGCTCGCAGGAGCCTCACTTTCCTAACTGATATGCACCTGGGGAACAGAGCAGCATGTCTCATGCCATGAACAGCTAAGTGTAGGCAGCCAAGTGAAGTTGTACTTCTGGTTCCATGAATTTTTGTTAATGTCACATTACCCTGACTCATGCTAAGAAGGCTGAATCTACAGAAAGGGCCTGGTTGCTCATTCATGGTAGTTACAGGTGGAAGAGAGTATTGACTAAACAAACTTCTGCAATCTCAGTACTTCAGAGTTTTGATCAGCCTTGATCACTCAGCATGAGACACTGAGCAACTTAGACCCTGTTTCAAAATAAAAGGCTGGGGTGTAGCTCGTATAGAACTGCCTCTGGGTTCAACCAAAACTTCAGCTAGAGTGAATTATCCCCATCCCTGCTGGGCTCCTCCATCCTTTCTGTCCTGGGACTCTGGGCATGTGTGCTCATGTCCTGATCTGGGACTTCATGCTCCAATCCTGATGCCCTTAGACCAAGCTTTCCTAAGCTGTGTGCACACAGCGTATTAAGGCATTAAACAAGGTAGCCTCTCTGAAGATGCATGCACTTGGGTACACCAACTTATAAAACAGGGTACTTGTAAGTTAAGCTGTGAGCTCTGCCCATCCTTGGTTAAACCTTCACTGTAAGAAATGTCCTGACCAAAACAGTTCTATATAGATTAGTTTGATCGACATGAGTTCAAATCACTTAAGGCAGCAACTTATGTGAAAGGACAAGCTGGGATATAGGCCAAACAACCCAACTTAAACTTGGTCCTTGTGACTTCATAATGGTTTCTATGTAGGCATGCAGGTTTATTAGTTCTCCATTGGTGCACAAAATTATGCAAAAGCTATACTAATGACACAACTGTACCCCTGCAGGTTCCTCCTGTGATATCTACAGGGATGAAAACGAATTCCCCAGAAATGTATAGATTTAAAAACATGGTCAGTGTGCATGTATCTTCAAACTGCTATTTGGCTTCCTTCATGTTTAGAGAGATATCTGCTAGAAAAAAGATGAACACTAAATCAACTTTTAAATCTCCTCACAGGTTTCAGTATGCTAATATCTTGCCTAAGGAAATGTGATGGCCTGGACAAGTGTGAAGGCTGTGTTCCACATAGGCCTAGAGTTGGGGGGGCTGAACCCTGAGACCTGTCTTGACCTGGGATAGTGTGCAGCACAGGACTTTCCTAAACTGCTGGGCACTGGCTCTTGTTTTTCTTACTGCTCTGAAGATCTTTAGTGAACACCTACCACATGTCTTGTAATTCTGCTTCTATGTGGCTCTTACATGGAACTTATGCTCTAATATTGAACTGAGCTGCTAAAGATGGTAGAAAGAGCAGACCAGCCCCCATTCATTCTTTGAAGAGCAAAGGGGACTGAGATGGATCCAGAAGTCCTAGCAGGATTGTACTCAAAATAGGAAGGCTGACTTTCCAGCTCTGGGGAGGTTGGTTGTGGGATACTCAGCTGCACAGGGAGGCTAAGCCTTTGCTGAGGGCCTTGTGGCCTCTGACATCTTCTGCAAAAGTGTCCCTCTTAAAGGAAGTTTTGGCTTCCCTGATTTTACAAAAGCCCACAGCTTTAAAATTAATGTATTCATTAAAAATTAACAGACTTAAAATTAACGTATTCATTCTGCATATATTTTTCAGTGTTAAGGACTAAAACCAGGGTTTCACATATGCAAAACAAATACTTTTATCACTGACTTACACCACCAGTCAAAACCAAATATTTTTTGTATTTCACTTAGTGTTTTAAAAAATTTTGCTAATGATTGAAATTGAGCAGATAATTTATACAGTAGCACCCCAATGTAGTCAATAATGTCACTTTAAAATCTTCACTGACTGCTTTTCAATATAATACATTTTAAACAATAAAATATATTATCTGCGTTCTCAAACATATCACTCTACAGGTTGGCAATTTATTAGATATAGATTTTATGCATTTCAAGAAAGTCAAGTTTGCCACTAAGATCCTGTTTACTCAATATGCAGAAAAGTGAAGCTTTTATAATTATTTGGTTAGCTGACAATCAATAGGAGATTACAAGCACTAAAATGAATTAAGGATGAAGGTGGTACTAAATTGTCTGGTTATGGTTATCGATCACATTAATAACATAACTGCAGAATCTCTACTTCCTTCTCTAATATATACATTCATTTCCAAATGTTTTGTTCATTTTGCTGTGGGGAAGTATACAAAGGCTTTAGGTGATCATTTCCCCTTCAAGTGCATCTCTTTTGTTCTTGTCTATCCATCCGTAAGCATCAAAAGACTTAATTTGACTGTGATCCATTCTAGGCTTACTTCAGTATTTTTTAAATTTTCACTACTTCATTTACTTTTTATTTACTTATTTCCTTCCTATTTGGATTTTTAATATTTGTAATCTTTTCCTTCATTCTGAGGCCTTCCTCATTCTCAAATACAATATGGTGGGAAGATATTTGAATATTTTGGTTAATACTAAGACTTGGTACATAATTTGAGAAAAACCAGTACTTATTTTCCCCTGAGAAAACGAGTCTCCTCGCTCATTTTTCTATGCTCTCCAATTATAACAAGCAAAGTTAGAAATTCCCTTGTACTGATCAAAAGAAGTTAGTATCCTAGTCAAAACAAAGCTTTTCTGTGACTGTCATCTACTCAATGCATGAGTTTCACCATATTATATTCTACATCTGCTCTGGCTTCAAAATTTCTAACTACTCTATTCTGTAGTTTTTATTAATGTCAGTCGCAAAGGTTAATTTTTGTATCAATTTTACTATGCGGTTTTATAGAAAAATGGAATCAAAAACTAATTTAGGAATTGGAAGATGTTTCATAGATTAAGTTAAAGGCTAGAGTTAAGGTAGAAGAGATTATGTTTGATTACTTGATCTCATCCAATCTTGAAAGGCCTTAAGAACAAAACAGGTTTCAATGAGAAAGAAGAAAGTCTCAAGATTTCAGCATCAGATGCCAAGAGGAAGTAAAAAATAAACAACTTGCTGGTCAACCTTACATAATTTAGACCTACCAAACTGTGTGCATATAGAAACATATACATGCATGCAGCATACACACACATCTTATATGCCAGTTTACCATCACAAATAGATGTAAAATTGACAGATGTACATATACATACAAATATACACACTTTTAAAGATAAAATTGAGACATGTCCCACACAGACACATAGTTAAGCCATATATTTGTTTCATAAATATATGGGTTTATAAAATTTTCACTATATCTCAGCATTACCATTAGTGTAAGTTGCAATGATGCTACTTATTATCTGTACAACTTTAGGCACAGATATTAAAGCATGCATGCTTCAAGTTTTTTAATTTCAGTCAGAAAAAAATAATGTCTCTCTAAAAGTGTCAATATACATAAAGCATTTGAAATATTTTTATCATTAGTGTTTGGGCAATGCTAATTTACTTGTTATTAAAATATTGACACATTAATTGCAAAGCATGAATTAACAGGGATGTGTACAATGGAATTCAGATATGCATCTTTTAAGTTCAGAGACATGTTGAGACACTTATTCATTTTAGTCCCCAAATATCTAAGAACAGAGATATTTTATTTCCTAGTCCCAAATACCCAAAGATTTGAGAATCCATAGATTTCCCATAGTTTTCTTCAGGTTTTATTAGAAATTCAATGAATATAAGATTGGGGAAATATAGATACAGTAAATTAAAATGCCCTTTGGCTTACTTCTGACTTTAGAATTTTACATTTAAATCAAGGCCTTTGTTTCTTTGCCACCTAGTAGAATCCCTGATATCTCATTTCCATATACATGTGAGTATAGCCTATGGTGTTTTAAGAGCATTATATCCTATTTACAAATGTTATGTGAAAACCAGGTAAGAGTATGCTTTCACTTGATTCTTAAGGTTATTTCTTTGAAAACAAATTTTATGGACATATATTACAACAAAACTGGCATGACTATCACACAACTAGGAGAATGTGGTAGAAAAGTTGATTTTTCCAAAATAACCTTGTCAATCATCTGAGGTAATAGTGGGATGATCTCTAGGTTTCAAGGGTAGAAAGTTCTTATCATAGTGATATATTAAAATAAGCTGCGAGTACTGAGATTTCTTTGTTTTAAATACATAAAAAGATCTTTGCACCATAGTAGAAAAAGCAATATATTAGAGCTTATCTGAACAAACCTTACAGCTTAACAAGATATTATATTTTCCTTGAGAAAGGAAGCATGCAGCGTGTAAAACTGGATTATCTTTGGTTCGTTTTTTTTTCTTTCTATCTTGAAGATGTTATCTTTTATGTGGATACCTTTATAATATATAAATCTATGAGGGTCTCTCAATTTTTATTGATAGTGGTGTTATATACACCATATGCCCTCACTGAATTAAAAAAATAAAATTACAAAACTTGTTCTACTTAAAACCTTGCTGATAATAGGCTACTAATGTTTGGGCTAAAACTGGTATTTCCATTGCCATCTAAATATAAAAGTGAATTATTCTTTCATCTGTTCCTTGACATGGCAGTCTCTGGCAACCAGTGGTATTACTCCACTCCTTTATTTGGTTCCATGAACAATGGTTTTGTCAAGAATTAGAGTCCAAGCCAGGCGTGGTGGCACACGCTTGTAATACCAGCATTTGGGAGGCTGAGACCTAGAGGATCCTGGTTCGTGGACAGCCTCAGCTACTTAGTGAGGCCCTCTGCAACTTAGTGAGACCCGGTTTAAAAAAAAAAAAAAACGATAAAAAATAGAGCAAGGGGATATAGCTCGGAGGTTGAATGCCCCTGGGTTCCATCCCCAGACCCACAACAAAACAAAACAAACAAAAAATGAATTGAGTCCATTCCTTACCCCAGGAATTCAGGATCTGTGGGGTCTTTGGCAGAAAATTTCACTACACACCAGTCAGAGACAGAGGTTTACTTAGGAAAAGTGGGGGACAAATTCTTGTTTTCAAGATAAACAAATTTTTGGTTGAGACACATGTCTCAACAAAGGTTTTTTGACATTGTCTTCTCAAAGGTTTCTCTTGACTCTTATCTCTTGAAGAGAATTTTATTTGAGGGGGCATATTGTAGGTATGGCAGGCTTTATTGAGTAGGTTCCAAAGGAGGATCACCCAATCTGCTGGTCCAGGAGTGGACAAAAAAAGGTTAAAGGGAAATCTACCACATGGTGAAGTTTTAATACTGTGCAGAAATCCCACTCTACCTCATGTAGAGTAACTTGGGGTGGTCACTGCTTAGTGTGACCACTCTAAATTCACTATGCTGAATTTTCTGCTGGTATCTAAAGTCGCAATGTAATGGCTCCAAGTCATTGATAACAGCTAGGTGGAGTAATCTCCATATCTCTTCTCAGGCAGGCTTCTCCCTGTTTGATTTCTTTCTCAGTCCTGTTTATAACTACCTACATCCCCCCCTCAAAAGCTAGGGGCCCTGAAATCATTGAAGGAGCAGAGGTAATGGCCCTTCTGTAGCTTCTTTGAGATGGTAGAGATGTGGTTATGAAAAGGCCTCTTTCTCTTGCCCGGTTACAGAGTAAACTCCTAGAAGATGGGTCGGTCCAAGGGTCTGATAATAGTTGGTATCTACTGTAGAGTGCAGTTGGTAGTCCAGCCCAAACTGCATTTGAAGTTTGGTCACTGGAGACAAACAGACTTTTCACAGGTTTAGGGAACTAGGGCCAAAGAGTAAAAGTAGAATTATTGTGGCCAAATCCCAATGAAAGATGAGAGCCAGGAAAACCAGGACCAGGGCATCTAAACTGAGGAAATCATCTATCCAGGAATGCACAATATGATTGGATGCTCTTCTTTCTGTTATGTGTCAAATACTTTCCTGCACCTGACTTGATCTGTTGATATAAGAGCTGCAATCTTTCTAAAGCATAAAGCATCCTCTTCCTCTGTCCACTGTAATCAAGTCCAGCATTCATAATTTAAACGGCCAACACTCATGGGCATAGGAGGACTTAATAAATTTTAATAGCCTTTGAGCTGCTTGTGTTATAAGGGTGTATAGAGACTACATAATATAAATAATACAAAGGAAGGTATGGTCCAATGGTTAAAAGGCAGAAGGATAGCAAGATGATAAAAACCAAATGTCTGAGGAGTAGAATTCTTAGGATGGGTGCCTAATAGTGTTGGGGTATAGGTTAAAAGAGATCTACTTATCTGTTAGACTTTTGGCAAGGAACTGGAAGTCTTCTATAGTTGTACAGGTATAGATACGTATGGTTCATTCTGGAGGATGAAGAGCCTTTTTCTGTGTATTCTATAGCTTGACTCTAAAATGTTGGACAAAGCTGGCAATTATAGCTACCTGAATGATGGTAGAAAGAGAACAGGAAAAGGTACTTCCCAAAGCAGAGATAGTTGTAAATTGACTGCCAACAGAAGTACTTTTTCCATGGTAAGACTGATTCCTAATAAGCCTTCTGAGATGTACTTTAAGGTTTGTATTGCTTGAGGACTAAGACTTCCAGGACTATAGATTCTGTGACACAAAGATGGCCTGTCTAATGAACTTTCTAAGTTTAAAAAGTACTTACCTATAAACAATCTCCCATCTGTGGCTGAGGAGAGAAATTAAATCAGCTCCCAGCAATTGAGGTATATCCCTTCTCAAAAGAGCTAGGGCATTCCAATATAAGTAAAAAAAATGATAAATGAATAGAAAGTTCTCATGAGCGGTACACAAAGGTATAAATGATTATTTTTCCCACATTGCATGGCAGAATATAGAGAAAAAAAGGACTCCAGAGCAGAAAGTTAGCACAGAATAGGCAGGTTCTGACTTAAAGGAAATTTGGGGAACTGCTTATTGATCCAAGGTTGTCTTGGGTTTGACTCCTTTGATGGTATTCTCTGACATGGAAGACAACTGGAATGAAAAGCACTCAGTCAAACACCACCAATGGGGAGTCTAACCTATGGTTCCTTCGGGCAGTTTCTTCTCCAGGAATCTGGCCTTCATATAGAAGACAGGGTGCTCAAGGCCCTTTGTCTCCCCCAGACATTTACTTTATCAGTATCTATGCTTTCCACCATGACTAGGAGCTTTCTTGGGGAAGGGCATTCATGGGGGTTCAACCTAGAATTGGCTATTAGATCTTTAGAGCATCCAATATTTACATCTGCCTATTCTTTACCTGTTTCCTCTACATTTTGGTCTTTACTATAAAAGGAGGCTATTTTCATGTTTGAGACAACTTTTGTGAATAATTTGTCATTTAAAGCTAATGCCCCTTTAGGGGAGTTAGGTCTCAGGGTTATGTCTTCAGTAAAAGTCTTCTGAGACTTCTTCAAATGGTCCATAATTTTCCTGAGGCCTTAGTAAATGGTAGCCAATTTGTTGTCATTTACAAGCTTATCTGGATGTGCTATATCTCCCAATACATCCCATGTGATTTCCTGCCCAAATTTCTCATTGGCATTGGGAGAATGCCAATGAAGAAAGAAGCAGTCAAATTTTAGAACTTTTTAATATGTCATTTAGGGTCAGAATTTTTCTAGATCCTATTTTACCTAAGATTTTGTAACAAAATGAGAGCTTCTATTCTAATAGACTGGCCCCTTAGACCTGCTACCTACTGTACAGAAAATATCTGAAAATTAGAAAAGAACACAGCATATAGTGGAAAGATGTACTTGGTAGACTTCAGCTATGAGTTTCTGGGCAGAAGGTTTTGGGTCAGGGATCTAGGTGCTAGTAGATTCCTGGGGTAGTTCCATTAGGAGTTTTGTCCTACTCCCTGCAATGAAGTCCAAAAGGAGAGATGGAAGGTTTAACAATACCATGATCTAAATCAGCAGTTTGTGAAATTTAGAAAATATGTACTGCCGGGCGTGGTGGTGCATGCTTGTAATCCCGGCGCTTGGGTGATTGAGACAAGAGGATCATACAGATTTGAAGACAGCCTCAGCTACTTATTGAGGCTCTCAGCAACTTAGTGATACCCTGTTTCCAAATAAAATATAAAATAGGTCTGAAAATATAACCTGGAGGTAGAAGGTTACCTTGAAATACCCATTACCTTGAAAGAACAAAAGAAAAGGAAGAGGAAATATGTACATTCTAAACTTCATTTATTGAAAATAAGTTGAATGTGTAAGAGAAAATATATTTTCAAGATGTAAAAACGTAGAAAAATTTATATCTAAGCTACAGAAAAATGCATTTAATTTTAGTTGAGTTGAATTTAACTGAATTCCCATAATATAGTGAGCAATAGTGATGCCTCTGTAACTGAGGACTTTCCATTAGCTTTTTGTTATTTTGTTAATGGGCACATAATAGGTACACAATATGTATTGGATGAATGACTAAATTACTACTTTAAGAACATGCGTGTTTAGAACTGAGTTCCTCTTTATTCTCTCAATATTGTACAGAAGAGTGTACACATAGCTTGGTGATTATTCTTTTAAAATCAAATGTCTTATTTTGCAAATTGACAGACTCTTGTACTCTGCATAAGTAAATGTAAATATTTTTGTAAAGTAATTAAAATATCTTTTTAAATACATGCCTGTCTTTCGAATTTGTCATTTGGATTTTTCACTATGTTCAGTTTTTGTGCCATAATATTGTACAAATTAAAGTTAAATAATATGAACAGTTCATGATGGTCTAGGCATGACCAAGTTTTAATTAAATCTATTCTACCTTACATGTTCCCTGAGCTAAATCTTTTGGGGATATTACCTAATTATTTAGATTATAATTTCTCTATTTACAAGTGAGAAAATTAGGCCAATGCCCTCCGCAGGATCAGAAATGTTATTCTCAAAAGGACTAAAAAATTGCAACAAAAAGCGGAATAAACTTTAAAAGAGTTGACTGTTATTATACAGGTAAACAGAATCATGGCTTCATGGAGTTACTATAGAAAATTTATACTTATGGTTTTTCTATGCCTAAGTATCAAGGTCTTTATAGGTCAAATAAGTCATAAAATCTCATACTAACGTATTTAGAAATTGGCTTTAACTTTTGGTTAGGCTTTCAGAATCAATACTTGAAATAGTCATTTTGAGCTGGATGTGATGGGACATGCTTGTAATCTAGCATTTGGGAGGCTGAGACTGAAGGATCATGATTCAAAGACAGCCTCAGCAACTTAGTGATGCCCTTTTCAACTTAGTAAGACCCTGTTTCAAAATGAAGAATAAAAAAAAATAGGGCTGGGGTGTACCTCCAAGGTAGAATGCCCCTGGGTTCTATCCCTAGTACTGCAAAAAAAAGTCACTTTGTAATGGATGAGGTATTTGGTTATATAGTAATATTGCCTAGAGATTGGGTCATAGTAAAAATTACAAGTTTCCAAAATATAATTTTTGATATTTTCTTTTAATGTAAAGTTGAAACATAAAATTATAAATTCCCCTGGTAGGAAATTCATGGAGGAGAAACTCAGACCACAAATAACATATTCAGAGATAGGCCATCTTTCATTATAAGTCTGAGATATAGACTTTACCTTATATTTTGAAAGTGGCAATTCGAAACTGAAATAATGTGTTGCATCAGTAATTGTCTACTAAAAAGCGTGGTTATTTCATCAAGAGTATTTGTCATTGAAACTTATAATTTTACGTTAAAAAAAATCAGTAATTTGAAGAGTGTGTTACTCATTGAGGTTATAAAAACCGAAAAGTGTGGAAGATTATATACCACAGGAAAAACTAGAGTGTTCTATATTTTATAATGCTATATAAAAGGTTTTAGTAGTGTAATAAACCTATAGTTTTACAAAGCAACACTAATGGTTGTGGTTAAAAAAAATGGTGTGTACAAGACCCAGAAATACTGTAACTTTTACTTTATATTAAATTAATGAATATCAATAGGAAATATATCTATCACTTATTGTACTAAAATATTTCATACTTCTAATTTCAAATTAAATCAGACATTTATATTTTATTTATATGAAAGATGATAAAGTGAAACTGAAGGCAAATGTCAATGTTTTATCCTTGGTATTTTATAATTTACTCTAATTTTTTGTTTTACAAATTTTTGAAAGGCTATGCAAATATCTTAACATGGCAATATCTAGTGATTTTCTTATAGTAGAATCTCTTGGATACCCCTTTATAATTGTCTTAAACAATTTTCAAGTTAACCTGTAATCTCATAACCTAGTGGCTATAAGTCTTAGTCCATTTTCTTCAACCCTTGTTTATATTGACTGATGAAACAATTATATAAAATAGTGAATTAAAATTATATTTGTGCTTTTACTGATGCATTATAGTCTCATCTCATAATGTAATTGATGACAATGTCATACATAAACTTCCAATTGACTTGTTTATTTAACATTGGTATGCTATTAACATTTATTTTTATGTATGTGTTATACTTTTTTTTATCTTCCCTTTGAGAAAGTAATTTATTGTTCCACACTTTTTGGTCTTGTTTCTTTGTTTTTCATCTGATCACAAACAACCTCATTATGGATTTGGTGCAGACAACTGAAGTGGTTAATCAAGTTTTATCACTAAATACCTGTGTAATTTGATGTAAGAAACCAAACATATTTGATATTTGTTATTGTCGAATGGGAACAAAAAAATACTGAATAATTTTTTTTGATGGTACTGAGGTTCCTGGAAAACCTACCTCCGGGCTACACTCCCAGACCTATTTTTTTTTAATTTGGAAACAGGGTCTCTTAAGCCAGCAAGGCAGGCTTCAAACCAGCACAATCCTCCTGTCTCCGCCTCCCAAGCATGGGGATTACAAGCGTGCGCCACCACACCTGGCTGTAGTTACCTTTTGTAATATTAAAACACTAAGCTTATAACATTACCTTACTATTGTCAGGCGTGTTGGTGCATGCTTTTAATCCTAGCATTTGGCAGACACAGGAGGATCTCGGTTCGCAGAGAGCCTCAGCTCCTTCTTAGTGAGGTCCTCTGCAACTTAGTGAGACCCTGTTTGAAAATAAAGAATAAGAAATAGAGCTGGAGATGTAGCTTGGAAGTAGGATGCCCCTGGGTTCCATTCCCTTACTATTAACAATTTAAATTCTGAACTAATTTAATGACCTTGATTTTATATTGGCCCTAGTAATTGTCACTGTTTATATATAGTTTATATTAATTCACCAATTAGACTTAGCTTTTGTTTTATAATATTCCACATAAATCTCTGCCGTATTTGTGTAATTTTAATGTCTTATTTCTTATGTTTATGAAATTGTCACCAGAATCTGGTGAATCCAACAAGCCTAAATTCTATGAAAATTTGCAATCGTATATAGGGCTTGAAAAAAATATTGTATAAAGGGTCAGTTAATAGCATAACTTTGTTAGCCTACGGTCATGGTCGCTTTTTCTTATTCCTTATTTGTTGGCTTATTTACTTCTTCGCAACCATGTAATTTTGCTTTAAAATTCATAGGAAGCAGTACAAAAGCATGCTGAGAATTGGATTTGACCCATGCGTCCTAGTGTTTTCTTACCACTGGATTAAGGCCACCTACAACTGCATAACCTTAAAATTAACAGGTGGATATTTACATTATAGTTGAACATTCTCTTGCTTATACCAAGTGTAGACTATAGCCATGTCTTCTAAAAAAAACTGGCCTAATCCACTTCATGGATGCACATTTATTTTTAAGCAATTTTTTTATTTGAAAATTATGTCTAATGTGATAAATTTCAGATTCCTGTTAAAGTATACTAAATTTAATATTAAGAGTTAAGAGCAAGTAATAAGTTTCAATGGTCTAAGATTTACAGAAGAATCAATTATCACCTTGTGAATGCATATGGAAGTGTTTTCTCACTTCAATTTCAAGTACTTTTAACAATATCATTCTGACAGAAGGGAAATATCCCATTCCTGATTGAACATGGGATAAAAGAATTCAAGTGATCTTATGCAATGTCACCAGAGAGAAAAATGATAGAAGTTGGAGTAGAACACACTGTTATATTGAGATTATGTCTAGATTTAACTGCCCATAATGCTAATTTCAGCCTATCCCATATGGTGGTTAAATTAATAAAATCTTTCCTGTGTATTTTAAAAACATAAGAAAAGCCATCTGGCTACTGACTGTCACCTTAATTTTTAGTGTCTTTATTGTGAATTTTACAGTCCAATGTACCATTTTAATGCTAGGGAATGTTTTATCATTCATATTTAATTATTAAATGTGTAAAAGCACTGGCATTTTGAAACCAGATACAATAAGCCCAATTAAGACATGCCTACATGTGCCAAATAGTGTGGTGGAAAATTTTTAAAATCAAGACTATTGACCTGAAATAGGAAACATAAGTGAAAGTATTGTGTAATTCCCCTTGTATTTCAGTAGAACAATTCCCCAATTCACTGTGTGTACAGGCTGTTATATTGCTTTCGGTAACTATAACAGATAAACCGAGAGACAATTGAGAGAATTCCTGACTTGAATAAAAATTTGTTATTTGAGGGTAAGTTATAAAGAATTCAACTGAATTGTGTTCAACTGAGCACATACTGTGTTCAAAAAATGTAAAAATGCTATATCTTGGGAACAAAGTATAAAGTCTGTCACTTGTATTTTAAGATCTGTTTATACTAGATGTGAAAAAAGTATTTGGAATAATCCCAATTACATACATAGTATGATTATTTACTTGATATCTAGATAGGAATGAATTAGTTTTGAATTTTATGAAAACTTTTTGAAATCATACATTGCACCCATAGAATAACTTTTATTTACTGTCTATAAATAGGTGAAATTGATTCATTGAGAAAGAGTATAAAATATTTTTGCTTAAAGTAATACATAAAAGGTAAAGTTGGCTTTATCATTTTAAGCCTAATGACTTCTCTGCTGTAAATAACTGTAGGAGTTACAAAATAGAAGTACAAAGAGATACATGAATGTCCTGTTGGAGTGAAAGAAATCAAGGACCTGTCATTGCTAACACAAAGTATTCTGGTGGTCAAGGCTGCCTACATTGACTCTCTGTAGATTTCATGACAATATTTGTCTTTGCTATGATAAAACAGATTTAGCTGTACAACTCTATAAAGGTTATTTTAACTCACTGGTATGCAGAAATATGATTGGTTGAAGGCTACTTCTGGTGATGACCTTCTCACTGGCAAGATTCAGAAGCAGCACAGAGCATTATGTGGCAAGAAACAGGGAATGCAAATATGTGTACATCTGTCTTCTGATTTCTCTTCCTCAGTTGTGAGGACTGTATCTAATTGACCTTATCTAATCTTGATCACCTCCCAAAAGTCCACCTCTAAAGACAATAGTAATATTCAGTTTGCACTGGCTTAATGCATCAAAAGGGAATTAAATTTCAACACAAACATTGGGGGACACTCCGAAGCCATATCCAAACCAACAGCAATGTAATCACTAGTACGATTAACACTTATACTGCTTTATAATTTCCATATTTCTCTCAATGAAAATACTAGTTTTGAGATCTACTATAGTAAATATTTTACACTTTTAGTGCCATATCAATTATGATTGTAAATGATTTAAATACATTGATCTAAGCCGTAATCATAGGTGGCATAAAATTTATCAAGAGTCATGTTCCATCCAGAGAACAAATACTATTTCAAGAGAAAGCAGTTAATGCAGAATAAATAAGCAGAGCAGATGTCTAACCTAATTTGTATTAAAATAAGGGGCCCAGGACTCTAGAAGTATCGTCAGGTAGCAGGTCCATATAAGAATTGATGTTAGCAGACCCAGGGATATGGTAACAGAGGGTGTGGAATAAGATCCAGTACAGATAGCATTTTTAGCAGCTACACCAAGTAAAAGAGTTTGTCCATGACTACTGGCAATGGCCACATATAAGTGTGGAATTGGGCTGGACTAGATCCTGGGGAAATGGTCCTTAAGAATTCATTAAGCAAGATTGGACAAAAAGCATCCTCAGAAGTTATAATATGAATGAAGTGGATCAGACTCGCAACACACTGCTTCATGACAAAATCTAATTAGAAAAGTAAAAAAGCACCCAAGATAATTTCACATTTGGCCTAAATAATCAGCATTAAAAACAAGGAATAATTTGAGATGTTTTTTCTGAGTGCAGATCAGACTCTGGGAAGTACCAGACATCCTCAAGTTCAGGAATAGAAAAAAAAAATTATTCCTATAACTCACATTATTTTGAGGCTAAAATATAAATGCCAAAGTGAGATACGGAAATGTTAAACAAAGATGAAACTAGATTGCATAAAATTACTTCCTCAAAACATATTTGTATCTAACATAAGAATTAAAAATGTTTGTGTTTTCTTGTATATTAGATATTTTGCTCTTTCAGCTACATGTTTTAGGCTTTCATAGAAAATTACAGAAAAACTTTTAACATTAATGAGATTTATACTATCTAACAGTCTTAATGAGTAAAAACTATGTAATATAAAAGCTGATATTAATTTTATTTCATTAATATTGTGATTATGCATGTGCTTATGTTTGTATACCTTCTAATATCTAGCTGAAAAAATATAACTGTTAAGTAACTATGAATTTCAAGCAATAGCATGAAGAAGCCATTTCAGTTAAGTACTGTGATTTACAGGTATTTGTGGTCAAATTATTAAAAATACAATCAAAACTCCCTACGTTTCAAGATTGATCTTCTGCATTCATCTTTGAAAGCCTTAGTCCTCTCTCCTCCCAAAACTATAAACTGCTACTATGCATTTTCAATGCGTTAGATGACTTATGTCATTATGCTGATACTTCTGCCATATCAGAAAGGTAACTAAAAATGCCAGACTACTTTTGCTAAAAATAGTTTAACGTTTCTCTGATTTAATCTTGATTTTTAGTTACTGACTTGCCTCAATATATTTTTTGGCAGAGAAGGATCATTTTATACACACACACACACACACACACACACACACATATACACACACACATATGCATTAGGAAATCTGAAAGATACATTTCTGTATTATGGTGGTAGCTGAAAAACTCCAAAATGAACATGAGAATTTGACAAAACAGACACCTGATAGACCACTGAATTTTAAGAATTTGATATTACATGGAGCATCATGAAAATATGAGTATTTATCATAATGACTTACTCATTATGAATTGGGTTTTTATTTTGAGAAACATTTAATATGAAATCTTATTTGCCTTTTAAGTATATAATATAGTAAGTAATGTTAACTACAGGCATAGTGTTGTATAGCAAATCTCTAGAACTTACCTTGTGTAAATTTTATTTCTTCTACAATATATCCCCATTTTATCCTTCTAGCCAATGGAAATATTTCCAATTACTCATGTGGAACCATCAAATCTTTGTCCTTTTGTAACTGACTTATATCACAAGCTTAAAGCCCTCCAGGTTCATGAACTTAGTAACACATTGCAAGATTGTTTTATAAAGCCAAATAAAACTCCAATGTATGCATTTATCACTTTATTCACTCACCTATTGAAAGATAGTGTGCATAGCTATTCATTTTCATATGAAGACTAAAAATAAAACAATAAGTATATATGGCAAAATGTTGTATAAGATAGTATTTATAGGACTATACTCTTCAGATAATATACATAGTTAAATAATGACTATGTTCATATGTTAAGAGATAAACTATATAGAGAGATGCAAACTAGAATCAGCATTGTATCTCCCTCTTTTTTATTTAAATTTCCACATATATATTAATCTGTTTTAACAATTGCTTGTAATACTCAAAAGATATTTTGTAAACTTCATGGCAGTAACAAAGCCAAATTCAATGACAATAATGAGCAAGCATTCAAAACACACTATACACAAAAGAATGTAAGAAAAGAAAATAAAACTAGAAAACCAATTAGAGTGACTGTAGTAAGACACTATTAATTTTAAGCTAAATGGATTAAAGTTTCCAATTAAAATACATGGAATGAAAACTTTTTTAAGCAAGACCCAATGATATGTTTGTGCATATCAGATTTTAATTGTAGGGATGAAATTTCTGAAAAAGAAAAACTCTTAGAAGAGGGAAAGACTTATTTTGGCTTGCAGTGTTAGAAGTCCTCTCACATGATCAACTGATTCCATTGCTAGGAGTTTGAAGCAAGGTAAAATATTCTGGTGGAAGAGAATGGTGAAAACAGGGCAAGAAATGCTATTCCAGGGCACACCCTACTTCCTTCACCTAGGTCCTGTCCCAACAGTTTTTAATCACCTCCCAATAATTTCATAAATCTATTAATGATGTGGGCCTAGTGAACATATGAAAACCCTCTAGTCTATAAACTTCTATCTTTAAAATGTGTCCTAATCAGTAATGAATTTGTATGTCTGAGCATTTTGACATCTACTTTTACATAAGCTACAAATAAGATTTAAAAAGTGAATGAAGGACAAAGAGACACTGATTATGTAGGAGATAACAGCATCAAAGACTTCTTTGTTAACACAAAAATTCTGGTAGTCAAGATTGTCTACAATGGTTCCCTATAGATTACGCGACAATACAAGTAGCTGCTTGTATTAATCTCTTTTTCATTACAATAATGTGATTTACAATAATGTAAAGCTGTGGTTGAATGACTTTATAAAGCGATTTATTTTAACTCATGGTTCATCAGGTGCAGAGTTGAAGTTCACTTCTGGAGATGATATTCTCACTGACAGAATCCAAAGTCAAAACAGTATAATTTGGCAAAGAGACCAGTAGTGTGTTTCAATCAAACTGGTTTCTCTTCATTAATTGTGGAGGCTGTATCTAATTTTATTCGCTTCACAATTATTCCCATAAGCCTCACTTCTGACAATTGTTGCATTTTGGGGATCAAACCTTCAACACATGAGCCTTTCAGAGATAATCCGGTTCAAATCAATGTTGCTTACAAGAATCTCATAAAAACCTCACTAAAATCTCCCATTTTTAGTGTTTGCCAAACCCAACATGAAATTATTCTTGCTGTGGGCAATTTAAGTTGCAGATAGAATATCAATACAATAAATTCTAAGATCAGGAAAGCTGTGGCTGGGTTAAGCACTGGAAATGTTGGGTGTTAAAGTGGCAGTTAATTGCAAGAGGACAAATGTATAGAACTTATTCTTTTGTCAAAGATTTTGCAAGTGATTACAATTCTTCATTAAGCTAAAGCAAGGGAATTTTCTGCTATTCACTTTTCCACATATGTTATAAAAATTCAGAGGATCATATTGTAAATTATGACATAAAACTGAATATCAGGATCATAAAAGCTATTTTGTACCATAAACCTAGGGAAGCAATGTCAAACAAATAGCGGCTTATTGCATGTTGACTACATACCAAATGAAAAGCGACATTCTTTCCTTTTTTAAATAAATGTGAGACTTCATAACCAGGACAGATTTATGAAAACAATGTCCAAGAATAGCTGATTTCATTCCCATTCTTTTACTCTTTAAAAAAATTTGGCATTCTATGGAGTTCTTTTTCTAAAGATTTTATTACTAGGAATGAGTTCATATGTTAGAAGGAAACCCAAAATCGTTTTATCTATTATGAATTAATGTGCTTTATTTTTAAAAGAGTAATAGAATTGCTTTCTTTTGTTATGTACTTGTAGAGCAAGGAGGAATCTAAACATCAAAAAGTTATAGTTTACTATAATTTTTGATTACATATAACCTATTTTTATAAATGTCAATAGGTATATTTTATATGCCATATATTTGTATTGAGTCTTTATAATAATTTCATATGTAATTTTGTAGCCCATATTTATTACTATGTTATTACTAAAATTTGCATTTAATCAACTTTAGCCAAATATCTTAATATTTCTAGGAGACTGTTATTTATAAAGAGGTAAACATGATTTCCAAGTATAAAATTGTTTGTTTTGTATTAGCTTTTCATCAGTATGATCAAATATATCATAATAACTTATAGAAGGAAAGGTTGATTTGGCTTAGTTTCAGAATGTCAATCTATGGCAGGTTGGCTTCAAGGCAGAAACATTACAGCTTGTTATGATGGAGGAAAGCTGCTCAGCTCATGGCTGCCAGGAAGGAAGAGAAGAATGAAAAAGTTAAGAACAGATATTGTTTATGAGGACACACCTACCATGACTCACATCCTGCACCCATGCCCTTACTGTGACCTTTCTGCATTAGGGACCATGCTTTCAACAAATGACCTTTAGGGTTACATTGTAAACCCAAACCAGAACAAGTTTGTCATGATTTATCAGATAAACTTCGTTATCATGTACTTTGTACATGTATTGTGCAAATTAAGATTATATAATATATGGAATCTGAAAAATGATGTATAGCTGAGAGTGTTGCCACATACTTGTAATCCCAGGGTCTGGGAGGCTGAGAAAAGAGGATCGCAGGTCAACAGCTAACCTTAGTTCCTTAGTGAGGTGCTCCACAAATTAGTGAGACCCTGTTTCAAAGTTGGAGTTGGGGTTGTAGCTTGGAGGTAGAACGACCCTAGGTTTAATCCTCAGTATCACAAAAAATATCTCTAGTAATTTTAAATAATGCATCAACTTTAATTGTTGAGTATACCTATGAAAAACCTAATTATGTATCTAGGATTCAATCTTAAACCCAATGACTTATTCTATATTACAATTTTGTAGATAATTTTGTTTCTATTCTGTTAAATGTCATCTTGTGAAGGTCTATACATACAGGGTAGGGTTTCTGTGTGTTACGTAGTATAGATGTCATCTGTCAGATTTTTTGATTTTCCAAAACAATTTAAAACTGTTGTGTGTTTGTGTATACACAGGCACTAGTGTACTTGACTATATTAAGAGATTTCCCTTCCTTAAAAATAATCTTATCAGAAAGTTACATCAAGCTTCAACAGTAGTAATTTCACATGAGCTCCATTACAGACCTACTCATGTCCCACTGATTATTTTCTACAGCCATACACCCAATGTGACTATATTTGGATGTGAGGCCCTAAGGTGTCCTTAAAATAGTAAATAAGGACATGTGGATGAGGCCTTAAATCTGGCAGGCGTCCTTAATAAAGTCACCAGTGTTCTTTCTCCATGTGTGCAAAGAAGGCCATGTGAAGACACTATGAGAAGGTCGTGGCGTGCGGGCCGTGGAGAAAGGCCTTGAAATCGACCTCCACAATCCCTGATGTTGGAATTCTAGCCTTTGGATCTCAGAGGAAATGATTTCCAGTCTGGGGTATTTTGTTATAGCAACTCGAACAAATGAAAAGTCTCAGTGATGAGATTTTTTTGTTTTGTGTGTGGTACTGGGGGTGGAACCCAGAGGCTTTCTACCGCCAGGCTATACTCCCAGACATTTTTTGTTTTATTTGGAAACAGGGTCTCACTAAGTTGCTGAGAGCCTCGCTAAGCATCTGAGGCTGGCTTTGAACCCGTGCGATCCTCCTGTCTCAGCCTCCCAAGCGTGGGGATTACAAGCGTGTACCACCATGCCCGGCGATAGTGATGAGATATCTTGCTTAGCTTTTTATTCATGAATTTGATATACCAAAAAATCACCTAAATATGAAACCAATGATTTAAAACAGTGTTTTTGAAATATATGAGGCATGAAGTCAATTGAGTCAAGACTGAATTTATTTATTTTTTTTTGGGGGGGGTGGTACTGGGGTTCCTGGAAGCCCTTCTACCTCCGGGCTACACTCCCAGACCTATTTTATATTTTTGAAACAGGGTCTCTTACGCCAGCGCGGCTGGCTTCGAACCTGCGCGATCCTCCTGTCTCCGCCTCCCAAGCGCGGGGATTACAAGCGTGCGCCACCACGCCCGGCACCTGAATTTATTTTTAATAAAAATAGAATGAAAGTATTGGAGTGAAACATTGAATACAAATTATAGTTTCATTAAATTTTCATGCATACTAATGTGTATGAGATGTCTGAGTATGTGATTAAGCATGTATATATTAATATTAATACACACATGTACACACTCAAATCCAATTTATGTATCATGCATCATGGGTAAAACCTAACTTTTCTTGAACTTGGGGACCAAGTTCAGCCCATAGTTGAATATATTTGATAGTTATTTTGGGTGGTATTTTTAAAATTAATGACAAAATATAATTATTTGATAGTACTAATTACCAGGTAATTTTTATTATCACTTAAAATATTTTATATCATATTTGACTACATCTGGCTATTTTTAACATATATAAACATAATTTACAATGAATCCTTTTATAATCATGAAACAGAAAAATCTTTCTTGCATATCTAAAGAATTAAGGTCTTATTCTAATGACATTAATTCCTCCCCATTTTACTTAAAGTTTCATCAACTTCCATAATTTTGGCTTTCTCTTTATTTCAGAGATAGAAATCTATTTCATAACACCACATAAAAATATCAAGAGATTCCTTCAATGAGATCATATCTGACTTGTTCCAGCTCTTTTATTTGATAAACTTCAATGTTTTACTTTTATTGGACATTGTAGTCCTTTTTATTCTTGAAAAATATTGACATCCATGGATACAGGAAATGTATCTGAGCACAGGATATGCCAAGTATCTTCTCAAAAAGATTGGATTTGAATTCAGAGTAACAAGGATAACTAAACCAACAACTGAAGAAAATAGGACATAATAAACCTCCAGTTCCTGGTAGATTTCCAAGCCTCTCCAAAGGTCCAGCCTTGTTCCCTAGGGAAATGCTTAGGCCCTGGCTTTAGTCCTTAACACTGAAAAATGTATATGCAGAATGAATATGTTAATTTTAAATCCCGGCCTTGCCGGTCACGGCACAGGCCTAAACCCTCGGCAGGCTCTAATCCTGGCTTTAGAGGCCCTAGCCCGGGCCTTGCCTCACAGCAGGCTCCAATCCCAGCCTTGCTGGTCCTGGCACATGCATAACCCCTCAGCAGGCTTCAATCCTGGCCTTGGAGGCTCCAGCATGGATCTTGCTTCATGGCAGGCTCTGATCCTGGCCTCAGTGGCCCAGGCACCAGCCTTACCTCTCAGCAGGCTCCAGTCCTCGCCTTGGAGGCCCCAGAAACAGCCTTGCCTTATGGCAGGCTTCGATCCTGGCCTTTGTAGCCCCGGCATCGACCTCACCCCTTGGCAGCCTCCAATCCGGGCCTAAGAGGCCCCAACACCAGCCTTCACAGTGGGCCCCAATCCTGACCAGACTGGCCCTAGCACTGGCCTGACCCCTCAGCAGGCTCCAATCCCAGCCTCGGAGGCCCCAGCTCCAGCCTTGCCTCACAGTAGGTCCCAATCCCGGCCTTGTTGGCCCCGGCACCAGCCTAACCCCTCAGCAGGCTCTAATCCTGGCCTCAGAGGCCACTGCACTGGCCTTGCCTCATGACAGGCTTTGATCATGGCCTCGCTGTCCCCAGTACTGGCCTCACCCCTTGGCAGGCTTTGATCCGAACACCCTCTTCACATACAGCATGTTGTCCCAAGTTCCCAAGTGTGCGCGGTGATAGTGTTCTGCCTCTGGGGTTATTCAAAATATCCAGGTGTGTTGCATCAGATCTGTCTCTCCTAAGTACTGGCCACTGCCATTGCCATTGCCTCCACTATCTCAATTCTTTCCCAAACTTTTTCCACACTGCATGTAGTCCAGTATTCCTGATCATGCGCAATGGTAGCATTCCACCTTTGGGGCAATTTCTTCAGAAGATTAGGGTGGGTTGAATCAGATCTCTGCCTCTCCCAAATACAAGCCTCCACTGCCACCACTGCCACTGCTGCCAACTCTGCCTTCTAGGTCTCCGCTGAGCTCCATCCTTAAATATGTCTAGGGTTCTTAAGCATGTAAGGAAGAAGCAGTCCCCCTTCACTGGGAATTTTTCCAAAAGTTCCAGATCGGTTGGATATGTTTTGTCTGCATCTCCAGAATCCTGGCTGCTGCCGTGGCCATCTTGACCCTGTCCAATATTATTTCTTTTCTTTTTTTTTTTTTTTTTTGGAATATGAGAAGACAGTATGTGTGGTTTGAAGAGGTTGTGGGACAGGAACTCGGTAGCAATGAATTTTTTCTCCCTTCCAAGAGTGGAGTCCCATTGCCTTATCAAGCAGAGCAGGATCTGCTGATCTAACCACTTCACCACCTGGTGCAACACAGCAGTGCTGAGTCCTTGGTACCCAAGGCGTGGCCTCCTGCCCGGCACCAGGCCTTCCCGGGAGTGGGCCAGGCTGCCCGCCCCCTCTTCTCTTACATCTTTTAGGCATTTATATGATTGCTTTGAAGAAATGTCCATTCAGATCCTTTATTCTGTTTGGTTTTTATCACTTTTTTTTCACTTTCTTTACTGATTTTTTTAATCATATTGTTTTATTGTGTGTAATAAAATTATAGAGTATCCTGACATATTTTTTGATATTGACATTTCTCCTAACCTTGTCACTTCTCCTGAATCCATACCCTTTGTTTAAAATAGTGCTTTCACACTTGTCTCTAGTTTATTTCTTCATTGTCCAATGAGATTTTAATAAACATTACAAGTGCTTGAACAGAACTTGAACAATTTTGCTTGTTTTTGACATCTGCTGATAAAATTGAGTTCATGGCCTGGCTATTCTTTTGCAGACATCTTTGCCAAGACTGTGTAGTCTAGCCTGCAATTAGCTAATGAACAGTTATATGAATAATAACATTTAATACCAGAAACACTACACAGTTGATCCAAACCTAATCAGCTAAACTATAAACTCATAGGAAAATATGGTTTTTGAAACAATCCCTCTGCTTTTGTCTATTTTGTCATATAAAGATTTTATTATAAGAGAAATAATAAAATGCCTAATGTTTTATAGTTGCATACATAAATTTTATGACAGGATTGACAGCACTTACATTAATAAAGACTCTAAGATAAGTAATGTTTCTCATCTTATGTTGATTTCTTCTTGCTAAAATATATTTTCCTACTTTACATTTAACATCTCTTCATCCCCATGTTTTGTGTGACTGTAGAGAAGATAGTAGCCTTTTTGGTTAATAGAAATTCTTACAGCTATGTTTCCTTACTTGTGCTACTTGAATATAGAGAAGACGGTAAATAACATAGACTGAAATAGAGGTTAGAGACCTATTATCTTTTGCAATTTAACTTTAATATCGATGGTCAAGAATTCACCTATTGTATGTTTTTAGCATATGTCTATTTGATAGTAGTAATGATTAATTTTAAATGCCAACTTGACTGGATTACATGATGTTCAAGTACTTGGTCAAGCATTATTCCTGACATACTGAGGTTTTTTAAAGGAGAGCATGGCAGGACTCAATTGGCTGAGGGTCACAATAGAACATAAAGGCAAAAGAATGAGAAATTGACTTTCGTCCTGGAGCTGGTACACACTTATTTTCCTTTAGAACACAGGACTCAAAGCTAATGGGCTGGGCACAGCTAGAGTGCATGCCTAGCATGTGTGAATCTCTGGGTTTAAATTTCTAGCACCACAAATAATTACGATAACAACAATAAATTGTTAAAAAAAATAGAAGACTATAGTAAGTCCTACGGTATAACTGTTGCAAGTCCAAGTTTCTTAAATAGTTGTACCAGTAAAATCCTATGTGCTCAAGTTTTGAGCCTTACACTGAGAATCTTATCACCAGCTTTCCTGATTCTGAGGCCTTTAGACTTGGACTGAGCAATGATACTAGTCCTTTATGCAAATGGTCTATTGTGGAATTTATTCAGTCCCCACAATCATGAGTCAAATGTACTAATAAACTCTCTCTTTCATATATATTCTATTGTTTCTAACTCTCTAGAGATTCATAATAATTCAATATGCTAATACTGGATACCCTATGAATGTTGATGTTATAGCTGAAGACTAGACCAATGGAAAAGTTTCAGCAAAAATAATTACCTTGCCAAAAGTGTTTTAAGCCCCATGAAGTTCCCCCATGCCCCTCCAAGACCGTACATTACAAGGGAATATACTGGATACTAATTTCTTATCTTAAATATGGCTTACAGTGTAACTTTGATCCAGGAGATCCATTTATCACAACCATAACAAATAGACCACTGACACATTTAATTCCTAGGCATATCAGTGATACTGAGAAGCCAGAACTTAAGTAGGCATTGGTTCCTCTTACTATGTCATGGCTGTAGCCTAAAGAGCAAGAGTGGGCTCACCTGCAGTGTCCATAAGCAGGTGAGGAGCACTGTGGGAAGAGTGAGGAACTGTCATAGGGTGCAAAATCCAAGACATTAATAACTTTAGATAAATGACTTAACCTGATAAATAACATTTTAGTGTTAGAGATGCCTAAAATGAAAGTAACATGAAAGCACAATTTGAGCAGAACATTACATTTTCAAACTCTGAACAAAGACAGAAGTTAACAATGAATTGAATACCAAGAATTCTTTCTTTTTCACACCTGAATATTGTAAGTTCCTTCTTTCATTGTCTTCTACAGGTGAACTTCTGGAGAGGGTATGTGTTTGTGCCTGAATTACTTATATATTAAGACGGCAAAGCTTAATGTTTACTCAAAATATGAAAAAAAAACTGGATTCTTGGCAATTTTTTTCAGAACACTAACTCTAAATCTACCACAAGTTTAGATGAAGTTTCTTTTCCTTTTTGTTATGATAATCTTTACATTGACAAATTTATTGTGATTTCTGATATTTTACTCTAAATGTTCATTAATTTGGGGGTTTCCTAATTATGGTTTAGAAATGATTTGTCCCCCAACAAATGAACAGATGAATGGATTACAAAACTATGGTTATGTACACAATGGAATTCTACTCAGCCATAAAGAAAAACAAAACTATGTAATTTATAGGGAAATGGATAGAACTGAACATTATGCTAAGTGAGATTAGTCAGTCACAAAAAATGAGAAATCAGATGCGCTCCCTAATATGCCGAAGCTAGGGAGAAAATAGGTCATAGGAAGAACTTTAGATGAAGGAAATACTATAGATGAGCAAATAAGGCGACCTGAGGGGATGGGAGGGGGGAAGAAGAAAACTCTCTAAGCACATGACGTACATTAACAAATATATGAATGTCAAACACTAAGCCAAACATGAGGAGGGAGTAGGAGGGAATGGGGTGGGAATTGGGTAAGAGTTAATTGGGTGATGTGTGCATGTATGTCTCCACCATGTTGTACCCTATTAAATGTACCCTATTAAATGTATGACTACAATGGACCAATAAAAAATTAAATGATTTATCTCCTTAAAACATATCTATAAAGGTTGTAATTAGCAAAGAGTGTTGAAAGCTGGTGGGATCTTTAAGAGGTAATAAGGTCATTAATAGGGATTAATGCAGTTGGCATTGTGACAAATACTGTCTGTAGTACCAGCTATGTGGGAGGATTACTTGAGCCCAGGAATTTGAGACCAGCTTGAGCAGTACAGCAAGACCATGTTTCAAATATACATACATATATATATATATATATATATATATATATACATATATATATTAGAGTTTTTCACAGAATTGGATTTGTGAATACCAGAGGAAGTTGTTTAAAAGAATGGCTACACCCCCCTCATGTTTTCACTCCCCTGAACATCTGAACATGCTCACTTGTCTTTTTTTACAACCATGTATGACAGAGCACGAGGCCTTTACCAGAAGCTGAGAGGATGCTGGTCCTATTTTGGACTTGCCAGGCTCCAGAAATGTGGGCCTAAATAAATTTCTATATTTTTATGAATCATCCAGCATCAGGAATTCTGTGATAGCAACAGAAGAGCATAGACAAAGATATTTATCTTCTTTTCTATTGATCTCATAGGACACCTGTTTTTTCGTTTGTTTTTGTTTTTGAGGATCTGGGGATAGAACTCATGGACATTCAACTCTCGAGCTACACCCCCTGCCCTGTTTTTTTTTTTTTTTTTTTTCCTTTATTTTGAGACAGGGCCTCACTAAGTTGCAGAGGGCCTCACTAAGTAGCTGAGGATGTCCACGAACCGGGATCCTCCAGTCTCAACCTCCTGAATCGGCATACGCCACCATACTCAGCTTCCAAACACCTTAAAAAAAATTTTTACAATTTCTTAAAAACATCTTTCATAAAGGTTTCTCAAGGCTGGAAATCATGATAGCTCATGATTGTAATCCCAATCCTTGGAGGCTGAGACAGAATCACAGGTTTGCAGATAGCCACAGCTACATAATGAGACCCTGTTTCAAAGAATAAAAAAAAAATAGGACTGAGGGTGTAGCTCGGGGGTAAAATACCCTTGGTTTCAATCCTGGTATTGTAAAATTTGAAAAATTAAAAAGGCTTCTCAAAATTTTCAGAGAATGTTGAAATATTTTATCTTGTGTAATTCTAGTACTTGGAAGGCTGAGACAGGAGGATTGCAGAAGTTCGAAGCCAGCCTCAGCTACTTAATGAGGCTCTCAGCAACTTAGTGAGACCCTGTTTCCAAATAAAATGTAAAATAGGTCTTGAGATTTAGCTCAAATTAGAAGGCCCCTGAGTTTCATCCCCAGGACCAAAAAAAAAAGTACTTGGTGTTTGATGAAACTGGAATATGTATTAAGGGTTCCTTAGTTGGTTAAGTGTATTTAAGCCCAATTTTGCTCAATTAGAACCCATTTGGGAGTTGAATGTCCCTGGGTTCCATCCCCAGATCCCCTCCCCCCAAAAAAAATTCTGGACCTATTCAAAAACTTGTACTTGGTAAATTGTTAGAAGTGTGTTACTAAGTGATGAAAAGCAAAACCTTTGTTGATATCACTTACTAAATATACCCTTAAAAACCTACCTCTTCAAAAAGTGATATATGAAATTTATGGTATAGGAACCCTATCCCTCTCCATTTATCAAAGTCTAGTTTTTCTCCAGGTACAAAGAGATAACTCTGCTGTTTCTCAAGGGTGTGTATACAGTATGTAAGCAGAGCACTATCTAAAGCAAGATGAAAAATAAATGCTTCTAATGGAGTGAAAAAGTACAGCAAGGGCACCTATTATTTATGATACCAATTATTTCATAAATTTGATGTATGTTTTCAACATAAACATGGAAAACAAGGACATGTCCACACATGTAAATCCTGATGCAAATTTGAGATATCCACGTGAATAACTCAGGTCATGCTGCTATTTCACTTGAAATCAGGGTAAATAAAATAGAAGAAACTAAAACTTTTATCATAGGACTTATTTTAATCTTTGGATTTATATATTAAGATATACATTCAACTGAAGAGATCCTGCTGCATGCGTTTTCTGAAATGTAATATCTTCACACACAAAAACATGAAATGTGATGTCTGCATGAGAACACAGAGCCTCATAAAATATAATTGTGCAATATAATAGCTAAAATTAATCAGCATTCCTGCTGTATATCAAGAGGATTTTCATGCGACCACATCATTTTATAGTATAAAAATGAAAATTCTACACTGGATTTTAGTATGTCATATTGTGAAGCATGTAGCCCTCAGAATTAAATTTTTAGACCTTAAAAGGTTTAAAAAATTTCACCATGATAGTTTTTAAACACATTTTGATATTCAGGTATTATAATATTTATATAATAAAGTTTACAAGTTTAAATTTTTAACATGCTATCTTTTATACCCCATTAATTTATATATGTACTATTTATTTACATTATGTCAAAAAGTATCATTATGATATAAAATTCTGTATGTTAGGTGTTAATTTATAAAGAGAATATTTTATTTACAGACCACCTTGTTTTTAAGAATATTTTCTAAAAGTTTGTTATTACATGTAAAATTATTTGGAAATGCTAAATGTTAAAAATGAGGCCAAAGATAAACTATAAAAATGTGACACTCTATAGTGAATAATCATCAGATTAAGTTTACAAAAGTCATTATCATTATGTTTGTGAATGTAAAATATGCAGAAAAAGCCAAAAGTGTATTAGATGAATTCAATTTTATTCAAATACTAATGCAATCTATAAAATAGGTTAATATGGTCAATAATATTCATATTATTTACATACCTAAGTCTCTTCTCAAACACATGCAAAATATTTTATATCATTCTTTATTCTGATGGTTCACTTGATCCCCAGGATTCTACCCCTCTAATATTTTTTTATTAGTGCACTGTAGTCATACATCTTAACGGAGTACAAGATGGTAGAGGCATACACGCACACACTCACCCAATTTCAACCCCATTTCTTCCCTCTCACTGTTTCTCATGTTACTAATATGAGTGCCTTCAACATGTATTCTTTTACAATTTCCATGGAGATTCCTGGATTTTTGTATGAAGATAAGTATTTCTGGATAAAAGCAGTAGCAGGTTCATTGGAACATTCGGAGCTGAATAACAAATATATTATGTATGACCAATGCTGAATTATTCAAGTGATAGTCTATATGCAAACAAGAAGTAAATATTTTTTGGAAATTTTCTATACACACAGCCTAGTAAAAATGGATGTGTATTGTAAGGAAAGTGAGTACTTGTATTGGAATACATGGGAAACATACACACAAGACCAAGGCCACAAAAGTTTGAGAATTATTCAATAGAAAAATTATTGTTAATATACTTTTATTGATGCCTTGTTTGTAATATATGTCATAATGAGATTCAGAGTGATAGGAATTATATATAAACACAGCACTTATATTTCTTTCTGAATCCCACATTTCTCTCTCCCTTTCCCAAAACATGTTAGTGATATTTGTATAGATAATTCTGCATTGGTATATAGCATTATTTGAACCATTGTCTTCACTGAGTCTCCCTTTCCCACCCACACTTCCTCCTCTGGACTTCCTGCATCACTCCATTGGAGCCTCTGTACTTTCTCCAAAGTCATTTTGTTTCCAATTTCTCTCTAGCTTTCACACATGATTAAAAAATAATAAGCAGAGGAAGTTTTCC
This sequence comes from Muscardinus avellanarius, assembly GCF_963383645.1. Classification (NCBI taxonomy): domain Eukaryota; kingdom Metazoa; phylum Chordata; class Mammalia; order Rodentia; family Gliridae; genus Muscardinus; species Muscardinus avellanarius. The sequence goes on along the minus strand of NC_137790.1, from coordinate 23,135,563 downwards.
CAATTAAATGAGTAGAGAAAGCTATGTAATATACAGATATACAGATAGAGATATATATGATATGGCTTTATGTGTAATGTTAGTTTAGCTTACGGTCTATAAAGATCATAATACAAAAACAAGAAAAATGTATTAAGGGCTGCCATTTTAAGAGAAAATCAGAACATTTCTCAGAAAAGGACAATGAGGATGTGAAAAGAAAGTAAGGAGAGGGAGCAGATAAATATTTGCGTTCATGTTTTTTTATTGAGTTAAGCATTCTGGGTTGCTATCTTTCTAGGTTTTGCCTGCTAGAACAAGCGTCTTTCCACAAATGCTTATTTTATATACATTTATTTTTACCTATCCTCAGTAGTCATATTCCTTCTGTAGCTTCTCTTCACCACTGTTGTTTAGCAAAGCACCAGTGAGAAACCAGTATGTGACCTGAATTCTTAGCAAGCTAACAAAACAACTGTGGTTCTGCAGAGCCTTTTAATATTCAGTGGAACTATGCATTTTCAAAATACAAGTTTCTTTTTGGTCAGTATTCGGAGACAACCCACCTTACTTTTCCAGCTTGATTGGTATACCTCTTTGCTATTAGAGTAATAACCCCTAGATACCATTTCCATTTCAGTGGAGATAATGATGCTTTAAAATAGCTCTCAGGTGTTCCTGAAACTATGACAGTGCAGGGAAGTTTGTATTTTAAAGCAAAGAAGTTACATTCCATTAGGTGTTAGTGTCTAATAAATATGCACTGCACTGAGAGACTTCCCAGAAAGACAGAGTTGGTACATATTTTAAATTGTTTGACAGACATTAAGTGTGATATAAATCATAATAAAATAGACATGCAAACTTCATCTACAGTAAGACTAGACAAGTTCCCATCATCCCACACATTCTGAAATACCAACCTGATTCAGTGAAATTTAGATGAAGCAGGGAGAAGATGCCAGAAGCTAATACTCAAGTTTTCAGCAAAGTGAGGACAGTGCAATTGTAAGACTACATATGAGATTATATTTTTAAAGCACAATAATATTTCTTATGCTGAAGCTGTGAGCGCTGAAGCCCTGGGTAGAATATTGAGAACACAAGGAATAAACTACTTAGAAATCAGACCTGCAAGCAGAACTAGGGTAGAATTCCATCATTGAAAGCAGGGCTTCTGAGATTTTACTGTGCAGCAGACTTGCCAGAAAAGCTTGTTGAACGTGTATTACCGGATTCTGCTCACAGAATTTCTGATTCAGTCAATTGTTGGGGGATGCCTGCAAATCTGTGTTTCTAAAGTTCCCAAGAGGTACTAAAGCAGCTTGCTGGGACTATACTTTGAAATATTAATGATGCTTTTAAATGTTTTTACTCTCATCTTTGACCCAAGTTCCCAAAGAGAAAGAAAAATATTTTGTAGACAAGGCATACTTTTACTCTAATACCTGTGAGATGGAGGTGGGTGGAAAACGTGTGAATGGCATACTGAAATCTACATTGCTTTCACAAAAGCCTGGTATCATGCTGTGATGGTTTTTTGCTGTGTTTGGCTACATTAAATTTCCTTCCTCATAATACCCTCTCGTGTGTGTGTGTGTGTGTGTGTGTGTGTGTGTGTGTGTGTGTGTATTAATTGAAAGACACATTCTATAATTTAACTTAAATATTTCTAATTCAAATCTACTTAGATTATGGATTCTAAATTTTCAGGGAAATTCCCTGAAAACAATCATAATGCTTTAATCAAAACTATGCACCAAATTTTTACATTTTTTAATAGGTACCACTCAAAGGGATCAGTAAAACTTATAGAAAAAGAATATCAAATATCCTAATGTACATGATGTACATTCACAAACATATCAATCACTAAGCCAAACATGAGAAGTAGGGAGGGGAAAGGGAATGGGGTGGAAACTGGGGAAGGGCTAAATGAGCGATAGGTACGTGTATGTCTCTACCATCTTGTACTCCATTAAGATGTATGCCTACAATGCACCAGTAAAGAATTACAAAAAGAAATTAGTATAATTTTTCTCATTCTATGTAGACTAGAAAGAGCACACAGGTGGTTCTGTTGAAACATATATGACTACAATGCACTGTAAAAATTAAAAATAAATTTAAAAAAAAACATATGCTTGCTGTACAAACACCCCAAAGACTCAGGTGTTCAAGGCTGGGTCTCCAATGCAGCAATTCAGAGGTGAGAATTTTCCAAAGGATTGGATCATGAGGGCTCTCCCTTATAAAAAAAAAATTAATCCACTGAGTGGAATCTTGTGAGGTGGTAGAAATTAGAGGAGGTCAGGAGAGAGTGGATTCTTAGGGGAGTGCTCTTAGGGAATGTATGTTTTCTGGGCCCCACCCTTTTTCATTGCTTCTTTCCCCTTACTGCTCTTCAGCAGTGCTGTTTATGCCTTACTGCAGGCTTAAGATTAATAAATGAAGCCAGCTGATCATAAACTGAAACAGCCAAAATAAATCTTTCCTATTCTACATTGTTTTACTCAGGTTTTTGTCAGAATGATGAAAATTTTAACACAATTACTAAGGCATAAAGTCTAATCGTGTTTAGACAAACTGTTACATTTCCATAAAGACTTAATATTAAGCAACAAGGAAGGATAGTATGGACCATGAGGTTCTTTTTAAAAAACACTTAAAAGGCTAAGAGTTTTTATTTAAGGGACACCATTAAATGAAAAAAAATCTGTTACCATACTGGAGTAGAATAAACTTTAATCAAAATTTAAAATGCTGCTTTTGAAGAAAAAGTTTAATTGAAAGATGAATTAAGAAACCAGACGTGGTGGTGCATGCTTGTAATCCCAGCATTTGGGTGGCTGAGAATGGAGGATCATGGTTTGCAGACAGCCTCATCTACTTAGTGAGGCTGTCTATAACTTGAGACCCTGTTTCAAAATAAAGAATTAAAAAAAAAGGGCAGGACATATAGCTCGGAGGTGGAATGCCCCTGGGTTCCATCCCCAGACCGACTGGCAAAATAATATTTATAAAAATTAAATAAAAGGTGAATTAAGACTGAGTTTGGTGACATATGCTTGCAATCTCAGCATTCAGGAGGAAGAGACCAGAGGATTGCTGTTCGAGAACAGCCTCAGCTAATTAGCAAGGCCCTTCACAACTCAGTGAAACTCTGTTTAAAAAAAAAAAAAAAAAACTAAACTACAAAATAGGGCTTGGATTTAGAATGACCCTGGGTTCCATCTTCAGTACCACAAATAAATAAATCTAAAGTATAGAGCTGGGGCTGTAGCTCAGAGCACACAATATTGTAGCACACAATATTCCTGGGTTCTATCACTGGTATCACAATAAATAAAAAATAGTCTAAAAATTAGTGCTGGGGATGTAGCTCAGAGGTATAATGCCCCTGGGTTCCATCTTCCATCTCTGGTACTGCAAAAAGGTGAATTAAGTCATTAAACTTCATAATTTGCTAATACTTTACTTACATTTTAAGTATTCTTACTTTGAAAATGACAAAGTGCTAAATTAATCTTTGGTTTATACCATGCTTCATTTTTTTTCAATGATGCTCTCCTAGTTAAAAAAAACATAAATAAAACATTTGCAATATACATGATAATGATTGAATATATGTGTGAATAGCCACACACACATACATACACACACACAAATATATGATCTAATTAGGTAATCTAAAATACTTTTTCACAAATTTTATCATCTTGGAAATGATTTCTGAGATGTTGAAAGAACAAACAATGGACAAAAAGATTGCATCCCTTCTTCAGACACTGTATGCTTTGAGGTAGCTGTCTATTATTCCTCTGCCCTAGGGAAGAAACAGACCTTATAAAAGTACTTGGTTATATATGTTTACCAATCTGGTTATATTTTTTAGCCATTATCCCATCACAATATTAAAATTATTCCTCTGAGGCTAGTGAGGTGAGGAATGTCTGGTTATAAAATGTTTACTTTGTAATTTAAAGGGTATTGCAATTTGTAGAATTTGTAATCACTTTTGAAAGAATTGCCATTTTGATAACACTATTCTGCCTATCCTTGAGCATGGAAGATATTTCCATCTTCTAAGGTCTTCAATTTCTTTTTTTAGTGTTTTATAATTTTATTTGTAGAGGTCTTTTACCTACTTGGTTAGGTTTATTCCTAAGTAGTGTGTGTGTGTGTGTGTGTGTGTGTGTGTGTGTGTGTGTGTGTGTGTGTGTGATATACTGAGAGGAAGTGTTTTCTGAATCTTTTTGTAGTGGCTTTATGGTAAAGAATCGGTCCTTAAATATATTTGGAACAACAAAAATAGCCAAAATAGTTCTCAGCAACAAAAAAAAAAGGCAGGAAGAATCACAATACATGGCTTTAAACTATGGGAAAGCCACAGTAATGAAAACAGCATGGTACTGACATGGAAACAGATACAAAGAACAATGGAGCAAAATAGAAGGCACAGAAACAAATCCATATACTTATAGCCAACTGATTTTTTGACATAGGGGCCAAAAACATACACTGGAAAAAAGCCTGTTAAACAAATAGTGTTGGTAAAACTGGTTAACCATATGCATAAAAATGAAAATAAAACCCACATTCTCACCCTACACAAGAGTCGATTCAAGATGGATCAATGACTTGGAAATTAGACCAGAGACCATGAGGCTCCTTGAAGAGGGAATAGGTCCAATATATAGGCATAGGTTAAAAACTTCTCAACAAGACCCCAAAGGCACAAGAAACTAAAATATATATCCAATGCTTTCCTCTTTAAAGCAAAGGAAACTATCAAGAATTTTAAGAGCCAAAATTGTCGGAGGCAGCGCCATTCCTGCTGTATGACAGGATCACAGATGGGAAGAGAATTCCGCAGGACTGGAAGACTGGCAAAACTGAAGCCATTATCCCTCTTGATTTTAGTTATAATATTAATGAAATTTGAATATTGCTTTGATCATTAATGTTTTGTAATAATCTGAAAATTGATGTGAATATGACTGGGGAATTCCCTAAGATTTGTACTGGGGATAGCATTAAAAATATGATTATGAGAGAACTTTTAAGAAGCTACATAGAAAAGAGCTCTTTGCTCCTCTGCTTACAACACCTAATTCACTTAAGGTAACTTTAGGCAAATTATACCTACTGTGCAAGGCCCCCCATATGTTGCTTATAAGGTAGGGGGTAGACTGTGGTATCCCCCTAAGGGGGCTAGTGCTAATCAGAATACTTTTCCACCTCCAACCATCCTCCACTTTTTTGTATAGGAGTGTATGATCATTGGAAAACAGAGTTAATATTACAGGAAAATGGCTTGATGTCAGGACTCTGCCATTCCTACAGAGGGTGGGGCAGGCAAGGACCTCCTTGGTGCCTGCTCACTAAAGCATGAGAGTTCTTTTGGTAAACAACTTAATAGGTATTATAGAAAATTAGATATAGGCATTGTATGTTAGAGAAATATAATAGTTTAGTATAATTTTGGTGGTTGGGTCAAAATAGTTAATAGCATACCTAATACTCAAAACTAACATAAAATTAGCCGCTAATTTTAGAAGTAAAATAGTAAATTTATTTAGCAGTTAAGGATACGTTTAGTTAAAGTTTATTATGTGTGATGGAAAAATTGGCTAGGCAGAGCCTTCCCTTTTTTGTATTATCAAAGATCATAAAAATTCAAGAAAATAAATTGTATATTTAGTATTTTAAAATATGAAGTATAAAAGTAAAATGTTTTGTGCCCCTTAAAGATCTCTTAAAATCTTTGTGTTCCTTTTAATGGAAAAGCCCCTTGTTTTCTGTACTTTCGGTTTAGCTTTAGGTTTGAACGTGCTTTGCAGAGCTCCATTGTTAGGTTAATAATTAAAATAAAATTGATCTTTGTGGCTAGGTAACCAAAGTGATTTGTATGACATTAATTTGGATAATTTTGGGTATTGGGATATGAGCTCAGAGGCAGGTTGAATTGTTCCATATAAAGTGCAAAATGTACCTAGATGTACTGAAAACATGTTTTGCTAAAAGTTGTTTATGTCCAGGTGTATTGAGGATGTGTTCTGTCAAAAGTTGTTAGTATCAAATATTTCCATGTAAAAGCATATAAAAATCATTGATCTGTACAGCAGAGTCACGACTCCAGAAAAGGCTGTTGCTCTTTCCCTCAGGTCACCAACTCCTCACCACCTTCGAGAAACGCTGAGTTGGACGGAGCTGGTCTTTGGCACAAAATGAGAAAAATTTTGTCAACTATTTCTCTTAGAGAGGACTAATATGTTATACATACAGAAAAATCAAGAAACTTAGCACTAATAAATAACTCAATTAAAAATGGAATAGTGAACTAAATAGACCACAAAATAAAAATTGCCAATAAATGTATAAATAATTATCAAAATCATTAGCAAACAGAGAAATGTAAATCAAAACTACCCTGAAGCCAGACGTGGTGGCACTTACTTGTAATCCCAGCCTTCAGGAGGCGGAGAATGGAGGATCACGGTTCGTGGACAGTCTCAGCTATATATTGAGGCCCTTCACAACTCGGACCCTATTTCAAAAAGTAAGAAGACTAAAAAAGTATGGCTGGGGGTGTAGCTCGGAGGCACAATGCCCCTGGGTTGCATCCCTGGTACCTCAAAAAAAAAAGTACCCTGAGATTTCACCTAAATCTAATTAGAATGGCAGCAAATGCTGGCAAGGATGTGGAGAAGTGGGAATTCTAATTCATTGTTGGTGGGATTGCAAATTAGTGTAAGCATTTTGAAAACCAGTATGAAGAATCCTCAGAAGAATGGGAAAAATGTTCCACATGATCCAGCAATACCACTTCTAAGAATCTACCCAAAAGAACAGAAATCAAACTACCAAACGAATGCATGCATATCTATGTCCATAGCCCCACAATTCACAATTGCCACACCATGGAACCAGCCAAAATATCCATCAACATATGAGTGGATTACAAAACTATGGGATATGTACACAATGGAATTTTACCCCACCATAAAGAACAAAATTATATCATTTACAGGGAAATGGATGGAACTGGAGAATATTATGCTAAGTGAGATAGACATAAAAAATCAGATGCTCTCCCTAATATGTAGAAGCTAGGGAGAAAATGGGCCTTGGATGAACTCTAGACTAAGGAGAAACCATAGATGAGCAAATAAAAGACAACCTAACTGAAAGGATGGAAGAGAAGAGGGAAATGCCCTCATGTACATGATGTACATTCACAACCATGTCAAAGTCAATCACTAAGACAAACCTGAGAAGGAGGAGGAAGAAATGGGGTGGGAATTGGGGAAGGGCTAAATGAATGATATGTGCATGTATGCCTCTACCATCTTATAACCCATTAAGATGTATTACTATAATGCACCAATAAAATATTTTAAAAAATAAAACATTTTTAGAAAAGGAAGAAACAATAGACTGTTTCCACCTAAATTTTAGTCACCTGAAAACAACTGAATTAGGCCCTTCATATTCTCATTTGCAGATCTTTTCAAGTTTTGCTTAACCTCTTTGAGATTCTGACAACTTAAATTGCTCCTAGAATAAATAATATATAAGGTAAGAATCATATTAAAACTGATTTTAAAGAAGTAAATGTGATAGGAACAACAACAGAAAGAAATTTCTTACTCAAAAGTTGTTAGGTCTCACATTCTAAATAGCACAGTTATTGAGAGTAGCCTCGGTTGACTTAAACTTAGTGATAGTTGAGAATGACCTATATCTTCATAGGTACTGTCTACATTTTTCAACATTATGACAACTTAAAATATTCTGTATTGACGGCCAAAATAAAATCTTTGGCAAAATACTGTTAATCATGCTGGCCATAGGTTATACAATTAGTTACATTTTTAGTTGAGATGTAGTTTGTTGTAATGAAGTCAGCAGTAATGTGAAAATGTTGGTGGTATTTTTAAAAAGTAATACAAATGATAGTATATAAGCAAAATAGAGAATTGGTGATTCTCCAGGAAACAAGTCACTGTACTAATAATTACACTAAAACAATGTTTACTGTCTCAACCTGTGTATAATCACAAAGTATTCCATATGAGGAAGTTTTTCAAACTTTGATATTCACAAGAATACAAATAAACTGATGACATCACTCCCCTTTTGTTGATCCGGATATTGAACTGTGACGTATAACAAAATAGAAATTTTTCTTAAAAATACAGATATCTGCTTAATGCACACACACACACACACACACACACACACACACACACACGTACCCACATGTCCCAAAGATTCTTTGCTTGACCAAGTTTGATTTTTGTGGTACTAGAGTTGGAACCCAAGGCCATTGTACCTCCAAGCTACCCCCTCAACCCTATTTTTTAGTGTTTTTTATTTTTGAAACAGGATCTCACTGAGTTGAAAAAGGCCTAGAGAGGTTGTCTGAAAATGGTGATCATCTGGTCTCTGCCTCCAAATGCTGGGCTTACAAGCATGCACACCCAGCATTGACCAAGTTTTAATCAGTCTCCTAGACTTTTTCCTAGACCCATCTATAAATTCCTTGTAAAATCGTTCTTGAGTAAGAACATGGCCATGTTGGCCCAGCGTGGTGGCGCACGCTTATAATCCCACCGCTTGGGAGACGGAAACAGGAGGATCGAGTAGGTTCGAAGCCAGCCTTGCTGGCTTAAGAGACCCTGTTTCCAAATTAAAAAAATACATAAAATAGGTCTGGGAGTGTAGCCGGGAAGTAGAAGGGTTTCCAGGAACCCCAGTACCACCCCCCCCCAAAAAAAGGGAAAAAAACATGGCCATGTGGTTTTAGCAACAACTCCTGCATCCTTTAAATCTAATAACCCTGGATATCTGATGTTTCCCTCCTGTATCATCCCTTGTGTGATGTCTGATTCATCTAGTCTATCTGAAGCATGCATCTCATTTATTCGGTTCAGCCAGCACCTCCCTTACTCATAAAGTTTCCTTTTAGCAATGTTCTGTCCACTGATATCTATTCTATGGACTTGCTATAAATTGCCACTCATCTATGTTATATTTGAAATTGAGCCTAATCTTTTTCCTGTATAGCAAAATCTTATTACAGAAGCTCCTATCCCCCTTGCATGGTCCTGAACCAATCCTTTCCATACTTTAACAAGAATTATTGATCAGTTTGTTTTTTTTTAAGCAGCATATCACTAAGTTGCAGAGGCTGAATTAGAACCTGCAATTCTCCTGCCTCAGCCTCCCATGTACTGGGATTACAGGCCTCTGCTACCATACTCCACTACTTTTATTCTTCTTAAATGCCCCACATATACTTTGGAAATTGCGAATTCTTTTATTTAATTTTTTATTATGAAACCCAGGGCCATTCTACCTCTGAGGTACACTCTCAGCCATACTTTTTATTCTTTGTTTTGAAACAGGGTCTTATTAAGTTGCAGAGGGCCTCACAAGTTGAGGCTGGCCACGAACGCAACCCATGATCATCCTGTCTCAGCCTCCCAAGTACTAGTATTACAAGTGAATACCACTATACCTGGCCGGAAATTGCTAAGTCTATCTAACAAACTCAATCAAGAACCCATTGTGAAAATTGCCACACTCATATGTGTGCTAGAGTATTTTCCTAGGAGAAATTTTACACATGGATGACTTCATTGTGAGTTTAGAACTTACCATGAGTTAGGGACTCTTCCTGGTACTGTCTGAGTCACATGGGTGTAAGCTTCTTTTATATCTCTATACAGTGATAGAGTTGGAAGTACAAAAAAAACTACATAAGAATCCTCAGCATATAAGGCAAAAAAAACATTCCTGACCACTCTACAATGTGTGCCAATTTTATGTGTTTCAAAGAAAACCTCCTTACATCTTCATGAGTCGGAAAGGAGTTGGGAAAATCTGTTCTGACCCTTTCCACCTCTGTGGCAGTGGGACATTATTCTAACTTTGTTTTTCCTCCCTGTGAAATGGAGATAAGAGTACCTATAACTTCTGCCTATCATAGGCTTATTGTAAGTATGTAATTTTTTTGTTGTGAGAAGTGGTATCAGCACTATTAAAAGTCCAGTTATATTTTAAACACTTCCAAGCTTTGAAACAACCTAATTCACTCTTTAATCCCCTGACCCTAAAATATATCAATGTGAAAGGAAAAGGCCAAAGGGTCAGAGAGAAAAAGGGAAAACAATCAGATGCAAATGATGGGACAGGCTAATCAAAAATATGCAGAGTATGCCTTGAGAGGTTTCAAAATTCACTGGTACCACCCTGTTTCTTCTGTAACCAGCCTCTTTCCAGTTCACCTAATTGGGATATTGTCAGTAGAAATAATTTTCACTAGGTTTTTATAATGCTTGCCATGTACATTTAAATGAATATTTTCTTTCTCTAAGTGCATATGTAGCAGAACCAAAAATTAGAGTGCAGCATTTATACACCACTCATCTTGTGGGGAAAGAACACACCCCGGAAGGCAGAAACAATTGCATTTGACCCTGATAACTGGATGGGTTACGTGCACCCAAACCTTGCTATTTAAAACAAAATAATAAAAGTGTGCTTCTGAGGAGATAAATAACTCCCCAGAGAGGAGGCAAAATACATGCTTGGTATGAGCTCTAAATGTTGGCTGTAAGAGGGAGAGATTCTTATCCCTATAATTCCCTCAGGAGGAAAGGCACCTAGGAGTCGAGAAGATAGGCACAACATGAGTTCAGGGAACATTTCCATTTCAGTGAGCATTCGCTGACAGATAGTAAATCGTGATAACTGCCATGAAGCGTGGGTGTCTTTCTTCCTAGTAAGTCTGTTGAGAGCACCTTATCCCTCCTGGCATAATTGTCCTTGTTGCATAAATGGAGATTTCAAAACTAAAAGATTAGATACAAGGCAAAGGATCTCAAAAATAAAAATGACTCCTTACAAAACTATTTTCCTTCGATGCAGCTCACTCCGACCATTGTACCATTTTAGTTTGTACAGAATGTATTGGAATTCTTCTACAATTTAAGAGACAAAATGGAGATTCTTTATATATGAATTATTACTTTTTGAAGGCAGAACAGAGAAGCTTAAGAAGAAATAAGAACAATAATGATGTGGCTTTGGCTGCCAAGCACTTGATGGACAAGGATTGCTTAGAGACAAATGTAATTGCTTGTTTCAACCTGTATGTGTAAAAGGAGGTCATAGACATTTCAGATTTATAGTTCCATTGAGCCTGTTTCTGACAAACGAAGTATGAGGACGCTTCCCTCTCAAATCTATTTATGTATTATGCTTGTTCCATAAAGTAAAAATAATTTTTATTCCATATAACATTTCTTTATATTTAATATGATGAATTATGTTGAAGCATTGTAGTGTATTTGATATAATGAATTAACATTAAAATATTGATACAAATGATGACTTATTAATATAAACTTTTGTTTGGGGGCATTTGCAATATAACTTAACTATGCAATAAGAAATTAAATGATTGTGGATTATGGGATTTCCTAGAACTAGGAATTGCCCCTAATTTAATTACTGGGAGTGTCCTTCTGGATGTTATCAAAGCTGTGTTATCTTAACACATATACAATTATTACATGGTTACTCTCCATTAAGGGCTGTTATGATTGCAATTTGGTCCCAAGATACTTCTGAGGGAAGTTCCTTTATCTCAACTCCAGCATAACATAATTTCCTCTTCAAGTAGTGGTAGTTCCAGCTTATTGATTCTAGCAATTGAAATGTGTGGCTTCACAAAACTGCAATAATGAAGGGTTGTCAAGGTCAAGAAGTATTTTTATCAGTGGAGATTGCATGTATACCATGGAGATTTGCTGTCAGAGTTAATTTTTCTCACTGAATAGCCACAAGAAGTCATTTAAATATTTTAGTTTGTCATTACCATGCTGCACAGCATCAGAAAAGAACCTACAACTGCTCTACTTTTGGTTATTTCCCAAAGCTTAAATACTGACACTTGTCATTGACAAATAACACTTGTGTTCAATAATCATACACTGTCAGGTCATGTGTTGAATAATTTGCTGTGTAATTTTCTCACATTAGTCAAATTAAAACATGGAAATGCATATACTATTCCAGCCAGTTAACTTAATGATAGGTGATACGTTAAAATTATCAGCCATGTCACATTTTTCAATTTTGTATGAGCTTCCCATTTGACCCAAAGATTTGCAAACACTGTACAAACACGAGTTACTACTTTACTCCATGCATGCTCATATGTACTGAATGGAAAGTAATGTCTTCTAAAGGTATATACATTTAATTGCATATTTTTTGTGCAAGATAAAGGATCAGGTATAAAGGTGACCAGGTCCATGCGATACACATTTGACTCGTTTTACTGGGGCTGTATTAGAGCAGAAGATGAACATAATGAACAATGTCTGCCAAACTGATTTTTCTACAGTCTACACTGCACAGTATTCATGTGCATTACCCATGGTCAAGGTTCGAGAAGAGATGATTGCTTCAGATAACAAGCTGAAAAAAAGAGCAATGCCAAGTATGGTCTTAAACCCCTCAGCACTCCCAGTCTGTAGGTGAGATAAGCAAGAGGAGACTCAGGTTCTGTAAATGACAAGAAGTCCATCAAGGCAACAACGTTCCCTGCCAAAATTATCCAAAGCATATATTGTCTGTCTGTAGACTGCTCAGTCCAGATGAGGCAGTTTCTAACAACAGAAAGTGAACTTCCATAACCATCCTGATAGGTAACTCATCAGTAGACCACTTTATTCTTGGTAGATAATTATAAGCATCATGATTACTTTTGCTTAATGGTAAATTATAATGAGTTTCAGTATTATAAGAAATATGTATACCGATCTAGGTATAATCTGGTATGCTCAATAGGCGGGAGCATCATTTGAACACCGTTAAGGAAATTTAAAAGGGCCAGATTACACTGGACATGAAATCCAACTTTCTGAATAATTTATCTTGTGAATTACTGCTAATTTTATTTGTTGTTGGCTATGTGGAAAATTTACTCAGATCAATAGTAGAAAGGAAGATAATTACTAACTCTTACCTCCTCCATGCCACTTATTTCTCAGTGATTGCCATGCATATTCCAAAATAAATCTTCCATGACTTAAAAATGAAGTGGGATATCAGTTCTCTAAATGACAATTTTTTAATTGTTTCCATTTTGTCTTCATAAGTGATCTCTGGTAGCAGAAAAGGGTGGTCTGAGAACCAGCTAACATAAAGTCAGTGTTCAAGTTCATGTTTTTTTCCAAATATTCTTGATATGAGCATGTGATTACATATTTACTTAGATCAAAGCAGGTGCTGTATAAGCTACCCATTCATTTTCAGAGGTCACAGATGAGACTAAAAATAATAGGGGACTAGATTATTCTTAAAATGTCATTCTTAAAGAATGACAAAATTCCTACTTAGTGAGGCCCTTCTCAACTCAGTGAGACCCTGTTTCAAAAAAAAAAAAAAAAAAAAAAAACTAAAAGGGCTGGAGGGGTGTGACTCGGAAGTACAATGCCCCTGGGTTCCATTCCCAGTTCCACACACACACAAAATATACAAAATCATAGAGCCAGAAGTTGGCCAAAACTTTTGAATCAAACAAATGCATGGTAAAAATAAGTATATAAACAAACATATGAATCAGTAGTGTAGTATCAGAAAAATTATGGAAAGTGGATTGAACTTTTAAAAAATTAGAATGAAATTGAGTAAATGTAAATACATTAAACCAAAAAATATGAGCAAATATTCTAAACTTAAATCTTACAGATATGTACACATGCATATTCCATATGTGTGTATATATATCTATATATATTCATCATATTTACAACTTATGATTATATTACAGCAAAAATTCAAGTAAAACCAATAAATCCATTGGCACAATTAGAATGCAAGACCTTATTAAATATGTGCCACTGTTTATCTTCAAAACACAATATTCAAAGCTGGACCTTGAATCTCTACTAAAGCTACAGCTTATCTTCACAAATGTGACGTTAATCAGATGGTCACCTTAATAAAGTGTCTTCCTTTAATTAGAATGTGTCCTTATTAAGAGTATGTATTCATAGAGATTCAAAAGAAGTAAAAAATAAGAAGAGATTGAGGAGGGGGGAACTCAAGATATTTCTTAGATCTTTTAAAAATACAGCTATTTGTGTATTGCGATTATACATGATAGTGAGATTCAATGTAATACAAACACGTATGCTCACAGTTCTTGGTGTATTCTCTTCCTCTTCTCACCCAGCTCCCCTTCCTCCCTCTTTCTACATGTTAGTGAAATTGATACCAACACCTTCGTATATTGCCATAGTATTTTATCTGAAATCTCTTCATGGTGAGTGGAATCTAGATCCGGAGGCCGCACACCTTCAGATTAATGCTTTGGCTCCCCCTGGAGGATATTAAGGTGTCACAGAACTCACTAAGATGTGGCGTCAAAGCTAGTTTCCCAAAAGCAATATAAAGCTGAAACGATAAAATCAAACACTGACACCGCAATAAAAATCAGGACATTCTGCATTTGTGATAGGATAACTGGTGCTGGCACTGTAGGGATACAGAAAACAACATTACAGCTAGACAGACTGAGACAAATGCCTTTTGTAATAGCAAAACAAACAGAAAACTGGAGGAAAAGAAAACTCAGAAGGTCTACCTCAAGATCACCCTGGCTTCCTGACTGGAAAATAGTTCCTTATATGTGACCCATAGAGCTGGTATTTTAGCATAACATCATTTACCACTGAAACCCATAGGCAGAGATCACAACTCGTAATCTGCAAAGGAAGCATTGAGAAAGATGCATGCTCAAAGGATCTGTAGGGTTTTCAGGGATGAGTGGCTTGGCTTAGAGTGTGCAAGGAAAGACTGTAGCAAGATAAGAAATGAGAAATCAAGGAGAAACATTTTGCATTCAATAATATAATCTTCAGAAATAATTTTTATTCATTGTTTTTACATGGAACTAAAGAGACAAAACCTTAAATTTGAGAATTTAACTTCTTTCTAGTAGAAAACAATAGCAAGTAATAAGTTGTTACTTGTTACTAGATTTTTGTTTACTTATTCTATTAAGTGTTGAGAAGATCAGAACAATATTATCGATCAACTTGACCAAATTGTCATTTATAGAACACAACACACAACAGCTTTAAAATTACACGTAGGGGGAAAAAAACTGTAGTCCATAAAATTAAGTTCAATTAATATTTTATCCAAGCTATATCATATTAAAATAGAAACCCAAAGAAACAAAACAAATGTTGCAGATACTTTGAAATTATATGACATTTCTGTCCAATCAATGAATGAAAACGACTATCTCAAAGGATATTGAAATATTGAAAATAAGTAAAAATCCTCAAATACTTAAATTTGTAGTAAACTGTATGTACATAGGGCTTAGAAGCAATGTTGTATATTTAGATGGCTATTTTGAAAGTAATAAGGTTTCAAGACAATTATGTAAGTCTCAACAAACTAAGTTAAAAAGAGCAAGTTAGCCAGGCGTGGTGGCATACGCTTGTAATCCCCACGCTTGGGAGGCTGAGACAAGAGGATCGCACGGGTTCGAAGCCAGCCTCAGCTACTTAGTGAGGCTCTCAGCAACTTAGTGAAACCCTGTTTCCAAATAAAATATAAAAAAGGTCTGGGAGTATGGTCCGGAGGTAGAAAGCCTCTGGGTTCCACCCCCAGTACCATAAAAAAAAAAAGCAAGTTAAATTCAAAATAGAAGGCAAAAATAAAAATAAAAAGCCAGGCTAGGGTTGTATTTCAATGCTAAAGTGCTTGCTTAATAAAAGTCTGAGTTCAATCCTCAGTGCAATACACACACACACACACACACACACACACACTCTCACAGGAACACAGACACATGGTAAACTTAGATCTTTCAAAAATTTAATAAATTTAGAAAGCAAATATCAATATTAATTGCAGGAAAAATACATAACCTACTAAGAAAAAGAATAAAAGTTGGAATATCGCTACTGATAACTGAGATATTAAAAAGATAGAAGTGGACCTACAAATAATTTTGTTTGTTTAGATAAAATAAAATGTTAGATTTAACGTCTAAATAAATTTTAAAAGCCATAGGTTTCTTTTAACAAGCCATATATTAACTAATGAAATTGCATTTATAATCAAATTCTTTCCACAAAAGTATATTCCAAATCTAGAGGGTTTCAATAATTACTTTTGTAACATTTGAAACTTATATAGAAGATATTCCTTAACTTGGTTTTCTTTACTCTCACTTTAAAATAGTATTTGTTGGATATAATATTGTCCGCCAATTTTCCTTTCAAGTGTCAAACATAATTTATAAAACATATGAAGGCTGTCTGCCAGAAATCCACAACCACAAAATATAACCATGTTTGAGCTGGACGTGGTGGCGTACACTTGTAATCCCCGTGCTTGGGAGGTCTTTCTTTCTTTCTCTTTTTGGTACTAGGGATGGAACCCAGGGGCATTCTACCTCCCACACACACACCCTTACTTTTTATTTTTTATTTTGAAACAGATTCTCACTAAGTTGCAGAGGGCCTCACTAAGTAGCTGAGTCTGTCTTTGAAACACAACCATAATGTCTCGGCCTCCCAAATACTGGGATTACAAGCATTTACCACATGCCTGGCTTAATGTAATAAATACTAAGGTGAAATGAAACTATTCTGAGTAGAGTAAGCCCTAATTATTAGAATACCCCCCCACTGGTGCATTGTAATTATATGGTATAGCGAAGTGCAGAATGACCAAAACATACATACACACAGCATTTGTTGTATGCTTTATTCCAGATCCCTTCCTGCTCTTCCTCTTCTCTACAGATATTTACATAAGATAACTTCATGTATGAACAAAGGTTAACTTATAGGAAGAGAAACACAAAGACAGTTAAAAGAATATCATTAGATTATGGAAGCAGAAACCAGAGGTACGCACCTACAAGCCAATAAATGCCAAGATTTGCCAGCAACTCTCAGAATCTAGGAAGAAGCCAAGAAAGATAAAGGAAAGAATAACCTTTAGAAATAGAGAATGTATTTCTATACTTTAATTTCAATTATTCTGTAGTAATTTAAGGTATCCCTAAAAATGTACTATATTTAAAAATTGATGGGATGCTGCTATAACAAATACCTAAAATTGTGAATAGATCAATTGAGTAGAGACTAGAAAAGTGTTGATGATCTTGAGATAAAATCCCATTTTCCCTTAAGAGATTTGTCTGAAATAAAGATGTAATAGGTAGTTCTCATAACAGTCCAAAACAAGTGAGGAGAGCCACAGAGAGTGATCTCTTATCTTAGAGAAATCATACATTGTCATGAACAGACTGTTGGTAATGCTAAAACTGTTATAAATGCTAACATTGTTCCTGTGGTGCCTGAGAAAGCTTGAAGAACAAATTAACGGACATTGCATGCATCTGTATATTAAAGTGGCAGGAAACTTCACTGAACTGTGTTCTGCTGTTAATTGAAAATCAGAACTTGTCACTGATGAAGCTGGATCCTTAAATAAGATTTCCAAGCAAGGTGTAGAAGGTTTGGCATGGTTTCTCCTTGTTGATTATAGTAAAATACAAAAGAAAACACATAAATTGTAAATGGACCTATTAGGAAAAAAGAACACATGATGATTTAGAAACATTTCTACCTATCTAAATAGCATTTGATTATAGGGCAAAAAATGCTATTTGCTGAAGAGAACAGTCATGTGACTTTTGTGTCCAAGCATATTATCAAGCTCAGTTAGTGGGACTTGCAAAATAAGACAGTTGAGTCCTTGATTATTTCCCCCATAGGTTCTTAATTCTTTGCTCATTTTGCTCCTTTATTTTGTTTATTGTTTACATTAGAAAATTTTATTGATCTTTTCTCAAATTCTTATCTTCTATTATCTCCACTGTTAAAAAGACTATTTCAACCATTTTTTCTATTTCTTTGATTTCTGCTTTCTCTTTCATACCTTTTACATTTAGATAGTATTTCTATTTTATTTTTATTTCAAATCAAAATTGATTATTAGTCCTTCTTATTGCTGATTTTATATACTTGGCAGATAATTCTAACATTTTATTAAATCTTGATACAATGTCAGATTAATGAATTTTTACTTATGTGTTTTTTTCTAATTGTTAGCACAATAAGAGTTTTTTTTATTATTATATCCTGGACATTTTGAATATATCTTGGGGGACTTTGTCATAGTTATTTTATTTTAGCACGGAGTCACCCTGTTCTTGTTTGTTTGATGTTACTGGGGCTTCTGGAAACCCTTCTACTTCTGGGCTACACTCCCAGACACCTATTTTTTATATTTTTATTTGGAAACAGGGTCTCTTAAGCCAGCGAGGCTGGCTTGGACCTGCACGATCCTCCTGTCTCCGCCTCCCAATCACGGGGATTACAAGCATGTACCACCATGCCTCGCACCCTGTTGTGTTTTGCCACATAGGTTCTCACAAATAAATATAAGCTATTAAGTCCAATGACCATTTAAGTTTTAGAGCATTTAAAAGTACTTTAACTAGTTCAGCCACTATGGAGATCTATATGGAGATTCCTAAGAAAGCTAGTAATAGATCCACCATACAATCCAGCTCTACCACTCCTGGGTATTTTTCCAAAAGGGTTGAATCCAGAGAACTATAGCAACATATGCATACCTATGTTCATAGTAGCACAATTCGTAATAGCCAAAATATGGAACCAACCCAGGTCTCCCTCAACAGATGAATGGATTGCAAAACTCTGGGAAATACATACAATGGAATTCTACTCAGCCATAAAGAACAAAATCATATTATTTGCAAGAAGATGGAAAGTCCTGGAGAGCATTATATTAAGTGAGATCAGCCAAGCACAGAAGAAG
This sequence comes from Muscardinus avellanarius, assembly GCF_963383645.1. NCBI lineage: Eukaryota > Metazoa > Chordata > Mammalia > Rodentia > Gliridae > Muscardinus > Muscardinus avellanarius. The sequence goes on along the minus strand of NC_137790.1, from coordinate 23,116,684 downwards.
GGACATGTTTCCTCTAATATGCCCAAACTAGGGAACGTAGAGGATACCAGTGGTACTCCAGGTAGTGGAGGGGAAATACCAGCAAAGCTTGAATGGAAAGATAGGGGAGGAGGAAGACTGAATTGATTAATGAGGGTCTACACCCGAATATGTGTAAAATTATGAATATGCCATGGACAATCATTGGTGGAGGGGGGAAGGGAAAAAGGGTGGGGGGGCATGGGGGGAGAGGGCACCAAGTATAGTTTAAATGTATACCATTTATGTTCAATAAATAAATAAATAAAAATAGTTTAATCCCGTTTTGTCTGCTTGGGTTGTCTGGTTCTACTTGGGTCCACATTGGTCCCTTTTATTTGTGTGAAAGGAGATAGAATGTGTTTGCCAGGCTGGGCTGTGTTGGAGAAGTGAGTGTAAAGTAGGAAAGATTTCACTTTATAAATGAAATTACTGTGGGAATGTTTCTTTGAGTGATCCCACCGGCCACCAGTATCTGTAGGTAAGAGGGGAGATTTCAGCCTATGTGTCTAAATAAACTTTCTAGGCTCTGTGCCTTCTTGTGGTAGGATTGTCCTTGCAATAGAGGATAGTTTTTTTCTTGGACTGATGCTTGCTTTGATGAAACCACATTAGCTGGAGATACCAGATGCCTGGTGTTTGTTATGAGGCCTAAGGCAAGACTGAGGAAAGATGATTTCCTATTTAATTTTTGTCATTGGGGGTTTGATCCTTCTATAGTTCTAGTGCTGCCAGGATTTCTTAGTGCTGTTGGCTGAACTTCTATTCAGTCTAAGCAAGTTAGGAGCTTACCTGGTTATGTTCTGTCTGATTGGGACTGGAGAACGTTATAACTGAGTCTCATTCCTCTTGATCCTGAAAAAAATTCCAGATCCCAGGCCAGTTTTCTAGCCCTGGATTCTATAAGTAGCCTATGGTATTTTTTTCTGCTTTTTATAGTTCTCTACAGCAAGAAATAGCCCACCACTCAAAGCACAGAGCCTAGGAAGTCTACTTGTACACAGAAAACTAAACCTCCTCTTTTTTACCTATAGACACTGGTGGCCAGTAGGATTAGTCCAAGGGTCCTCCCCAGAGAGTGGTCTGGATGCCTAAACTAGTTTTGTTGCCTAATGCACCATTACTTGTCTATACTTAGCTGAGAGGAGCATAGGATATTAAGTTATATCATCTTTTCTAAACTATACTTTTATATTTAAATTTATATTTTTGTAACACTAAAATGAAAATTTCATTTACATAAACTATTTCGGAAAATAGAAAAGAAGGAAAGACTACTCAACTCATTATTCAAAGCCGGTATAGCACTGACAGAGATATAAGTCATAAAATTTTAAAAAGGATTCTATTAACACCAACATGGATTAATCAACAAAATATTAGCCAATTAAATCCAGTAACATATAAAAATTCAAGAAATTTTCAATATTCTAAAAGCAATTTTGTTTGAAAACATTATCAGAAATAAAATGTGATTAATAACATTGTTTCCATAAATGCAGAGAGAAAATACCCTAAATGTGCAGTGTACAATACTGAAGATTAAAGGTATATAACGATATATTTTACCAATTATATTGCAAGTACCAAGGTTTATGTTGGCTATTCAAGAGCAGACATATTTTTCTTGTGATGCCTAAAAATCACATTTAATGAAACTTGAAATTAAATACTCCTGATTATTACCTACATCTATGATACTGGTATACTAAAGTTTTCTTAATCTTTGTTTCATTTGTAAATTCTCTGTAATAAGCATTCTACTTCTCCCAGTACTTTTGTAAGAATTAATGAATTTTACCTATAAAGGTCTTAGTAAATAAAAAGCAATTTTCTAGTTTTGTATCATATTTTATTGTTACTGTCATATTCATAGTAGGAAATTATATATGTTTATAGATTAATACTGTTTATAAATAATTTATTGAAAAATTTAATATTTTATAGTTGCTTTTGAATTACTCAACCTGTATACAGAAGTTTCAGGCTATGTTTAAACAATCAAGATTGGCTCAGATATAAAACTATATATTGAATTACTACTATGTGCTAGATATTATGCTATGGGCAGCAGATATGGGAATATCTTCTGCCTTCCTTCTGAAACTCAAGTGTCTAGCAGTAAGCATTAATATGTAGGCATTAAATATAAATAAAATATGATAAATGGAATGGTAGCGTAAAAACATATGAACTAGTTTCAAAGTTCTCAAAGTCATTTCTTAAAAAATGAACTGAAAAATGAAATCTGAAGAAGAGCAAAGAACTAATGGTTGGGAAGACCACTCCAAGCAGAGAAATTATCTGGGATCTCTGGGCAAGTGGGAGTGCTTTGAGAGAGAAAAAAATAGCTAATGCAAAGTACTGAATACTGCTGGATTCTTTTGAGTGTTTGTGTGATACTGGAGATTGAACCCAAAGGCATTCTACCTCCTTGCTACACCCCAGCCCTATTTCTTTATTTTTAGTTTGAGATCAGGTCTCACTATGTTGATGAGAGTCTCACTAATTGCCGAGGCTGTCGTCAAACCTGTGATCCTTCTGTCTCATCCTTCCAAGTACTGGAATTTCAAGCATGTACCACCATGCCCAGCTTGAATAGTGTTGGGTTCTTGATGAAATTTCAGTGGCAAAAGATAGGCATTGAGAGATTTTTAAATAGATCAGTGTCAGCGAAGAAAATGCACATACTGCCAATGACCTAATAACCATTAAAAACTATAAACTGGACTATGAATACTAACAGGGAATTTGAATTATTATGAAAGCTTATCAAGTACAAACTAAAATATGGTAACGTGCATGATGTGTTTAGTAATTAAGACATGACACTTGATAATGCTAAACGTTGACAAGGTTGCAATAAAATTCACTGTCTCCAGAGTATTGATAATCTAAATTAGAGTAAACCTCATTTAATAATTATCAAAACTCAAAAGAGACCTATTCATTGATAAAGAAATTCTACTTCTAGAAATAGGCTATATGATCATATATATCTAAATCAATGATTGGTAGATGACTGGATAAACAGTATACAAAATGTTTTAGATATAGTGAATACTATTCTATCATTAGAAAACATAAACTCATGTACTCCAATGGAAATATGTTTAAGATGTCTGATTATGTGAATATAATATACATGTCAACATATAACTGTCATATTTGCACATACATACCTATGTATGTTATGCATATGTTTATATATATTTTTCATATATAATTATAGAATGATGTACACAAAATTTCAGGAGTAATTATTTCTTCAGAAGTTGTTACAATGCATTTGTAGTACTAAAAAGTTTTAATGGTGAAAAAATATTTAGGATAATTAGAAAATGTCAGTATACTCCTGAATAGTTCTACTAAAAATGTATTGAACATAACCTCCCATATCTAATCTGATTAGATTTGGTTATTAAAGTGGATTGTTGGATAAGTATTGATGAATTTGATTATATTCAAGCTGCTCCTTGAAACAAATATTCAATACCTAAGACCTTGAATATAATTAGGCTTCTGAGAGTTTATTGGCCTTTAAAATTATTTCCTTATTTAGGGATCTCAGAAAACACTGTAACTTATATGGATTTTCAGTTGCTCATAAGTAAAATAAAAACGATAACCCCCAGTACTTCAAAGTGTTGAGAGGTTGATCTTATACTCTACTGAATTTTCAAACTATAAAAAATGACCAGAGGTCAATTGAGTATATTAAGTAAGTTTTATTCAGAATTCTGCAGGAGAGTTTATGCGCTATTACAATCAGCACACATAATACTACTTGATACTGATATTACCTAAAGTAAACATGAATCAAAACTTATTTTTATTTTAGCTTCATCATGAACTTTTTCATAACTAGACCAATTTATGTGCTGTATAATCGGTTTATGTAAGCTAATCAAATAAATCAAATCAGATTAAAAAATTTGTACTATGGGATATTTGTGTTCAACTACGATTAGAAAAGTTAATTTTATGTGTAATGGGATCCTGGCTTGTTCTTGCAGGAGAGCACATTTTCTGCTGCCTCTGCCAAATAAAATGCCTCCTACAAAATGACCCTAACTCCTATACTCCATACTTTAGTTCAGAGCTCTCAGCCAGATTACTCTATAAGACATAGATCTTTACTGCCTCATTGAACAGAACCTATTCTGAATGGACTGTGGCACAGACTGATCCAGATAGAGGTGACAAATTATTGCTGAATGGGCACATGTAAGCATTAGGGAGGAGGGAATCAACATCTTGGAAGGCAGGTCAAAATAAAGGCATGAAAGAAGGGCTGTCAAAGCCATTCTTTAAAAGAGTAATCAAAACAATGTTACAGAAACATTTCATTGTTTAAAGGGAATTAAGGTAACTTAATACCTCATCATAAACTCACAAGGGATCCTAAGAAAAGACTCAGGTAAAATGAGAGCACCCTTTTTCATCCTTTTTTATTGTTTTATGGAGAAAATATATCCATAAATAAAAGTAGAATATAAATAATTCAGTGTTATTGAAACCACCATAAAATATTTGTGGTTATTTGGAAACACCTGTCCTTTTGATCCAATGTCACAAGTTGACCAGCTTCAACAAGGTTGTTAGGACCTTGTTTTGAGCCCAGGACTTGCTGACCTGAAACAGAACAAAGATGTGTAAATGACATTCACACCTCTTAATTGGCATCATTAAGAGAATATTTTTTTTTCATGCCAGAGGACAAGTGAGAGACCTCCTTGAGATTACTATGCACTTGGGAAAACTGAAACTGTCTTCTAATGAGAACACAATACTTGGAGCTCTTAAAAAGGCACCAATTAGCATTGCTATATACTTTAAAACCTATATTTTGCTCCGAAAGTATTCTAAGTACTTCAGGAGTCCCTGAAGGGGAAAGAGAAGAGCTGTGAAAAGTAAAAATAGTGAATGCTAATTGAAGAGATGATAAAAAATTTGAAGGGAAAATGGAGATTTCCTGTGTGTGTGTGTGTGTGTGTGTGTGTGTGTGTGCATGTGTGCACGCTCTGCAAGCATGCATCTGTGCATGGGAATTGGAGATGCATTTAACAAAAACCTTATGATTTATTGAAATGCATGTCACATGGGAAAATGCTATCTACTTACTGCAAAGTTGGCATGAAACTAGTACAATGCTAAAGGTCAGAAATCCAAAATATGCCTTAAAAGTAAGTGTAAGTTTTGAAGAATGTGCTCAAGGAAAAAAAAATATCTTGACATATATAAAAATATGGTATAATTTTTGTTGTTGTTGTTGTTGCAGGTCTGGGGATGGAACCCAGGGGCATTTAACCTCTGAGCCACACCCCTGCCCTATTTTTATTCTTTATTTTGAAACCGGGTCTCACTAAGTTGCAGAGGCTGTAGGCGAACCGCGATCCTCCTGTTTCAGCCTCTGGAATGCTAGGATTACAAAGCGAGCGCCACCACACCAGGCTCAAATATACAGCTGGCCTCATGCTATATGGAGACTTGAAAATCTGGGTTAAGGAAGGATCTATTATCCTTAATCATCATGACATTAAAAAGTACAGGGAATATGCCCCAAACAGTTTTATTTCAGATTGACCTTTTTATGGTATCAGATAATTAAATATACAAAAACTTATAATAACTCCAGTTAATTCTAATCTGGAACAAATGCAGATTGTCTTGAAAGTTATGAATGCTCTTAGAGTTTAGCATTTTCAATGTTCAGATATGACTTATCGCCTAGAGAGTCATGTGCTGGGAGCTTTGTTTCCAATGTGACAATGTGGGAGGTGATGAAATATTTAGGAGGTCTGGACTGGTGAGAGACTACTGGGTCATAACTGTGCTCAGAAAGGGATTGATGCTGACCTTGTAAAGTGGTTTAGGTCATGTAGAAGTAGATTAGTTTCCAAGAGAGTGGGTTCCTATTAAAGATCAAGAGTGGCCTCTTCTTGCCTCCTGATTTTATTTTTGCTTTCATGCAAGCACCTTGTGAATATAGGCAGTTTCTTTTCCACTTCTCTACCACATTTAGATATAGCAGATGCAAGAAATGTTTGAACATTCCAGACACCAGAGTCATAGGCCAAATAAACCTCCTTTCTGTATAAATTCCCAGCTTCAGGTAGTTTGTTACAGCAATTCAAGATGAACTCTGTTAGAAATGAACCACACGTTTGAAAAGATATTTCATTTTACCAGCGGCAACATGTTCATATGTAGGGTGCCTATCATTTGATATATTGCTTACTAGAATAGGAACTTGCATAGAAGCATAAGTTTAACTATTTACTAGTATAGTAGGAGAGATGGTATATGTGTTGACCATTAGAATATAATAAATTAACACAAGTAGAGGTATCTCAGAGCAAAGAGACCACACATTTCTGACTAGAGAAAAAATGAACAAAATGTCACTTTAATTTTTTAAATTAATGCATTGTAGACATACATCTTAATGGGCTGCAAGACAGTAGAAACTTACATGCACATATCATTCATTTAGCCCTTCCTCACTTCCCACCTCATTCCCTTCTCTCTCTCCTCAGGTTTAGCTTAGTTATTGTCTTAGATATGTTTGTAGATGTAAATCATTTGAACAAATCTTGAACTGAGTTTTGAATAATACATATGAATTATGTAATAAATAAAGGAAGGTGATTCCTGGCATAGCCTTTTGTGGACTGCTGCATATGGTGATTACAAAAAAAGTAATAGAAAATGAATGTGAAAAGCCTCATAAAGGTCTCAAATATCACCTAAAGAAGTTGGGATTTAAAGAAGAGATACAAAGGGCCAATAGATACATGAAAAGATGTTCTACATCATTAGCCACCAGGGAGATGCAAATCAAAACTACACTGAGATTCCATCTAACCCCTATCAGAGTGGCAAGCATAAATAAATCAACAAATGCTGGCGAGGATGCGGGGAAAGAGGAACTCTTTTACACTGTTGGTAGGAGTGCAAACTAGTTCAGCCACTATGGAGATCTGTGTGGAGATTCCTAAGAAAACTGGGAATAGATCCACCATACGATCCAGCTCTACCACTCCTGGGTATTTTTCCAAAGGGGTTGAAATCAGAACTACAGCAACATATGCATACCTATGTTCATAGCAGCATAATTTATAATAGCCAAAATATGAAACCAACCCAGGTCCCCAACAACAGATGAATAGATTGCAAATTTATGGGAATACATACAATGGAATTCTCTTCAGCTATAAAGAACAAAATCATGTCATTTGCAAGAAGACAAAAAGTCCTGAAGAGCATTATGTTAAAATAAGATCAGCCAAGCACAGAAGGAGAAGGGACACATGTTTCCTCTAATATGCCCAAACTAGGGAACATAGGGGATACCAAAGGGACTCCAGATAATGGAGGGGTAATCTCAGCAAAGTTTGAATGGAAAGATAGGAGAGGAGGAAGGCTGAACTTGATTAATGAGAGTCTACATCTTAATATGTGTAAAAGTATGAATATGTCATGGTTACACTGGACAATCATTGGTGGGAGGGGGGAAGAGAAAACGGGGATGGGGGGAGAGGGCACCAAGTACACATTATGTGTATACTATTTATTTTCAATAAAAAATTTGTATAAAAAAAGAAGTTGGGATTTCATCCTCTGAAATAGGAGTGAGTAAATAATTTTAAATTTAAATAGTAAAAGGCATAATTACATTTGCATTTTATTGTTAGCTGTGTGGATAAAGTCAAGCAGATACCTAAATGCTTAGTGTGATAATATGCAATTAAACAAGCAGGACTCTTAAAAGAAACTCAATACGCATATACTCACAGACATATATACAGTCATATGCCACATGATGCCATTTTGGTCAACAAACCAGGTATATACCTTGGTCTTATTATATTATCTAGTGGTATTCTGATTACTTTTCTTTAAAATTACTCTGTATTCCCACAGTGACAAAAATCATCCAGAAATTCATTTCTCAGAACATGTGTACGTGGTTAAGAAAGTCACCACTTTACATACAAATACACATAATTTTACATAAAAATATGCTGAAATATTTCTATAGATACCTCCTGATTTGTTTTGATTTTTCTTGGAAATATAGAAATTGGTGTTTTATTAAACTAACATGAATGCTCTGATGTCTGAGAAAAGTTTATTAAAATGTTACTCAGAGTTTAACACATACAAGTGTACAAAATATACATTTATCTTCAAAATTTTGAAAGGAACTTTGAAAATTATTTTCTAACACTAGTACAATGCAAAAGATTGAATTTTACTTTTTGCTCTGGTTTGGATGTTATTTTCCCTGATACTTATATGCAAAAATCTAATTTCCATTGTGATGGTAGTAGAAGATGGGATTTTGAAGCAGATTAGAAAATGAGGACAGAACCTTCATGGCTGTATAAAAAGTCCCAGGAGAGCTGCTTTATCTTTTCCATCTTGTGGGACAGAGAAGGTGGCACCACTTGTGAACCAAGAATGGTCTCTCAGGAAACATTTTTGTTGCTGCCTTGATCTTGAATTTCACAGCCTCCACAGCAGTGACAAGTAATTGCCTGTGGTTTATAATCTACCCACCTTACAATATTTTGTCATAGCAACCTGAACTAAGACACTGAGTTCTATGCAACTATATATAGACTAGTATATTACAGTACAACATGCTTTTCATATGTCACAATTATAGCAAAACTGAAGCCTTTCTCTGAATAAAAACTGTTTAATATTTTGAACTAAATTTCGGCAAGCTTACATACTTCCACTTATGTTTTAAAATTTAAAATCTTTAGTTCTGTAATTGAGATTGACATTTTCACAAAATAAGCAAGGGAGTGCAGGATTCATCACAGGAAAGCTTCACTGCATTTCTACTAGCTATTTATCCTATATTCAGGTAATTTGAATTAATGGAGATTTGTGAGAAAAATGTATGGACCATGATATCATACATAGATTCTTAGACATCTTTAAATCAAAAAGGCACAAATTGACAGAAAAAATCCCTGGATGTTTCAGCATATTTCTCATTAATCAATTGGATGTTTAAAAGTGAAAGGAACTTGTTTTGGGTTTTAATTAGGAAGAACCAGATTTGTAAGATTTTTGAAACCATAGGTCTGGATGGAAGCACAAATATAATTACTTTACTAATGACTAATTCAACTGTTGGCTTTAAATAAAGATGTTTTAAAAATTTCTATATTTGTGCTGATGTTTACTTCATATATATGGAATATATGTATCATCTAGTTTTCATCATGTGTATTTTATTTTATTTGAAGATTTAAACAAGTTTATTAAAAAGATAGAAATACAGAAGACAGTTACAACCTTATGTAACCCAAGGGTAACATGAGGGGGTGCTTCGAACTAAATCACCTATATTTTATTTTTTAATGTCTGTCAGGCATATTCATTTCTTTTCTGCCTGTGAACTCTCAGATCTTCCTACAATGTGCTCTTTTATTGTTTTTTTTTTCTATTTACTAATCATTCCTGTATTTTTTCCCTCTTGTTCTGAGTTGAGTTGCCCCTTTGAAACGATATTTTGAAGTCTTAATTCCTGATACATGTCAAAGGGATTTTATTTGAACAAAGGAATGATATCACACAAGATGAGAGTGAGCACTAATCCAATGACTAGTGTCTTTGTCTGAAGAGGAAACTTGGGCAAAAGAACACAAGAGAGGCCAGACTGATGGACACAGAAGTTGTAATGGTGATTCTACGACTCAAGAAATACCAAAGAGAGCCAACAAGGGAAGGATGTACTCTTGAAGCCTTCAAAGAGAACTTAACCCTACCAAGATCATTGATGTTTCAAAGCTATCCCCGAGAACTGTGATGAAATTAACTGCATTATTTTGATACCTAATTCATACTATTTTGTTAATGGAAAACCTAGAAAATAATATCCCTGTCAAAATAAATGTATTTATCAGGATTTGTTTTTGCAATCATAATACAATTCATTATGAAATATGAAACTTTAATATTCTATCACTACTTATTTTTACTTACTAATCAAAATTATGTATATATCAGGGATGCAGACACACTCAAATATACTGAGACAAATATTTTACTTATCCAGTTCACTATTCATAATAAAGATGTTAAATATCCATTTACCAAGTGAGTGCAGCTTTTACTCAGTCCCACGTATATTTGCATTGAATCTATTATTTCTGAATTTTATTCTCTCAGGTTTTTAGACCTGAATATTATCCTCATTCAATTTTTATCTAATAAGTGCTGCAGTGCCCAGCATCTTTTCTTCATATTTTAAGTAGGACAAACACCATTGAGGGACTCATTTTCTCTCTGCCTTTTGAATACATGTCTGAATCAGCTAGTTTTACTTTTGCTCCCAGGCCTGCAGTGACATCTCTTAGCATATAACTTTATCTTACATAAAACTAGAATGAATTTTGACAGAAAATGAGAAGTTTCTCCTCAATGATGAGCTCTGTCTTTCCGCAGATTGCAGAAAACTTTAACAAATTATATGTGGTTTGAATTTAAATCTTGAAGTGCATTTCTTTTTCATAGTAATAGCCCCCTGTTCTAAGGCTATTTTTGAGACCTAGTATGAATATTAACAGAAAACTGGGTCAAGGATAGAAGTGATAGTCCTTAGGGGCTGCTAGAGAGCACAGGTCTCCTATGGTATCCAAATGAAAGTTGCCAGAAAAATATATGCAACTTTGGATGGTTCGAATTAAGCTTTAACCCAGGATATGCATACTGATACTGACCTAAAATATTGTCTAAGGAGGTCAGACCATTGGCTCTAGTTTTGAGTTTAAATCTTTTCTCCTCATTTGAATCTTGAGTCATAGACTCCTTTTCTCCTGCTCTAAGACTCCTGTGCAACTAACTAGTTTTATCCTGCTTAAAACTAATAGCATTTCACATGTTATCTCATCCTTCTAATAGTTTAGGTGATTTAAATATTTGAAATTATGTATCCACATCCATATGAATGAATATGCAATTGGAAAATGTTTCCATTTGCCACTGTAAATTTGTATGTTTACCTCTGTATACATATAAATCTATTAATATAATGTTCCCCAATGTTCTAAAGAAAAAAGTGGGCCACAAATGAGCAGAGACTATTCCATTAGCAGTAGAACTTTAGAGTATTTTTCCTGCAGCTTATTGCCAAGTTACCCATTTTTATTATGACTCACTTATCTAAACATTATAGATGAGTATAATATATAATTTACTTGTAAATTACTCTTATCACAGAAATTGCCTTGGTACTACAAAATAATTTATCTGGAAAAAACACATCCTTAAAACTTTGCAGGCATTTGTGTACTCAAATGCGCTAACAAATTATGTTTCATTCTGATGAACTTTTTTAATGCACAGGAAAAGTCTAGATAAACTTTTCCAATACTCAATTTCTTTATTTTCATTGTTATTTAGAATTATATACATGGATAATCTATTCTCTGAGAATATGTAATAAAAGTCAATTAAATGTTAAATGGAGTGCATTAAAGTAGCTAAGATCTGTCTTTTAATAAGAGAACATTATTTTCTGTTTATAATTTTTCACCCAATGAGGGAGTTATATGCAGACATTTAAAACATTTAAATGTTTCTGAATTATAGTTTAAGATATATGACAAATTATTGCATTTGGCAATGCACACAGTAAGAAGCCTAAAATGTTCAGAATATTCAACCTTAATTTATAAAGTCTTTGACGAGTAATGGAAGGTCCTGAACATAGTTAAATTTTCTGTTTTCTACTTATCACTTAATACACCCCTTTAATTGTGTTTTTTAAGTTTTTGTCGGTATTGTTGCAAGTAAGAAAACAAAAATACATCAGGTTTTAATTTGAACTATTATGTATTCACATCTCAATTTCTGAAATTTTTAATCTTCAAGGTGTTATTAAAATACAACATTAGCACAGAAAAAAAACTTGAAGCTGTTATATCTAGAATACTCATAGTAAAAAATGAAATATTCTTTCCTTTGCTTTGAGTTATAATGTTAAGCATACTAGAGAATTTTGAGTTTTTGTAAAAAGAATATTTTGACATTTACTAGATTAAGAAGATATTACCCAAATAGAGAACTTTTACATAAAGCCTACTTTAGAAGAATGGAATTTTAGAAATGGAAGGATTCTCAGGTCGTCGCCGATGTACTTTATACGCTTGTCATGTGAGAAAGGCCCTTTATGCACTCAGAAGAAAGAGCCTTTCTGAATTTAGAGGGATATTTAGGATTCTAAGTGAATCAACAGGCCTTACTGTATCTTCTAGTTTTTTGCACTTGGCTCATAAAATCCTTTGTCTTATCATATTCTCACTGACTTTTCAAGCTTCATCAAACTCTCCTACTATAAAAACATTCAGGTATATCAGTTTCTTTGGGTCTTGTTCCCTGACAAAGACTCTTTTCATTTGCATGATTTTATCTGGTCAATTTACCTCTAATTAGACTATCATTTGTGATTTCATAACAAAAATGTCCTGAATAAATCTATGAACTATTATATATCTATCATATCTATAATATATCCATCATTATAATATACTTCATCTATTTCCCTAAAGAAATTTTACTTTATATACCATAATAAATTCTGATTATCACTATTCTGATTATTTGATTGACATTATTATAAAATGTGAATTTAATTTTGATGGTATTCTCTGAAGATCTACAATTGCCAGGCATGCTTTAGGTACATGGGACTTCTCTGTGAATAATAAACAAAAGTCCATACTCAGGTATGGTAAAAGATAAGGGGTTTAATAAATATTTATATATTAAATAAGTGAATCATATGATACATTAAAGGTAAAAAATAGAATAGGAAATGGAGGTAGGAAGAATAAAAAAATAGGACAATTTTTGGTATGTTTGTGGTGTGTACAAGTGTGTGTGTGTGTATGTGTGTGTCTTTTGTGAAGTATTAATAAAACTAGTGAGATTTTTAAAGAAATTTTTTAAATAGATTTCTAAAAAAATGATATCTGGAAAAAAATGCCCTACACGCAGAAACTGACTGTAAAATCTGAGAAATATCAGTGAAGACAGCATGACCAAAAAGTTGTAAACTAGAGCTAGATTATAAAAGATAAAATCTAAGAGGTAACATAACAAACTTGTAGGGATATGAACTTTTTTTTTACTGTGAGCAATGAGAATCATTTACATACTTTTGTACAGATTTACATCAGAAAACGATGCAGTCTAGTCATAACATAAAAAATTTTAGGGATATCTTTAAAAGTGAGCAAAGTAAAATATATTAAAATCTTTATTTACTGAGTAACAGTTTTAATTTTTAAAAATTACAAATAATCTTTTTTATATTGCTATTTTTAAAGTTAAGTAAAAGTTTCTTTGTAAAAATTATAAATAATTGAAAAAATCTATATACACAAGTATAAGATTAATAACTTTGTTTATTTTAACACTGAACTATAATAAAAGCAGAACTATTTTGCTTATATTCTCATATATTTAATCATTTTTATCTATAATTGTCAATAATAGCATGTCAGCTATAGCTTTTGAAGAGTAATATTTAAAATAGAATATTTTATTTTAGTTTCATACAACTTCATAAAATCTGATCTAAAGTTGTATTTTTGTAATTAATACATTTAAAATTATTCCATTTATTTGATCTCTCTGTAACATAAATTTAATTCATTAACTATTCTTTATAGAATTTGCAACATCTGGTAAACTCTAAGAAAATTTTACCAAAATGTATTTTCTGTTCAACTTTTTAAATTTCCATGATAATATTTTACTCAAAAATTGTATTCAGTAGTAGTCCATTTTTCCTTTATAATCCATTTTCAAAGCAGAATTTTCTTAACTAATGCTATTTTTCAATTTAAAAACATTGTTATTCCAAATATTCTATACAGAAGATAAATTAATCATAAAAAATGTCTCTAACCAATGGGTCCTTCTACAAACCAAGATATGCCCTGTTAGCTTGTTTCTGTGAAAAATTATTTGAATATTTTTATTGTAAATATTATTTTTGGTAAGTGTAGTTTCATTAATAAAAAGTTGAAAGTTTTATATTGTTCCTACTAAATGCTTTAACTAAAATTTTATTTATTTTTTTAATTAATTAATTTTTTGCGGGTCTGGAGATGGAACCCAGGGGTATTCTACCTTCAAGCTACAGCCCCTGCCCTATTTTTTACTCTGTATTTTGAAACAGGGTTACACTGAGTTGCAAAGGGCCTCACTAAGTAGCTGAGGCTGTCTGCGAACCGCGATTCTCCGGTCTCAGCCTCCCAAATGCTGGGATTACAAACTTGCGCCACCACGCCCGGCTTAACTAAAATTTTAGAAGGACTTCTGTGAAGAAAGCGACTGATAGAAGCAGCATTTTCCAGTTCTGCTGACATTCAGACTATTACAGTGAAAACACTGTTCTAACTAAAGGGAAAAAAAGCATAAATTTTAAAAGAAGATAACAAGTGAAAGGTGGCAGAAATAAAAAGCTAGAAGCAGATCAGAGAGCAGAAAAATACTCCACTCACCTACAATGCAGTGGCCGCAGTTACCGTAGTGGTGCCATCTTGCCTCACCACACTGGACTGCCAGAGACCCACAGGAAAAAAATCAACAACCTGAAATGAAGTAAGCAGCTGCAGCTCACTGGAATTAAAAGCTGTCAGTTCCTTCTGTGCAAAAGTGGCTACAACTTGCAGCAGCAAAGGCCATGCTCACCAAGCCCTTTAGAGATCCAGAGCAGCACTCAAAAACACAGTAAATGAACTCACCCTCCTCTCAGCAAGCACTCTTGTGTATTCATTGAATTTGGTCTGAGACACCTGCCACTTATGCTGGCAGGGAGAGACTCAGGCTACACATTGTTGAAAGCATGGAGGGAGACCTACACTTAATACTGATCCAGACCTGCTGATACTGATCATCCATCAAAGAGACTCCAGGCTTGCAGCAGGAAAGGTGCTAGTTGCACTTAGTATCTGCACAGAGAGAGGCTGCAGAGGCCAAATCTGATGTGTATTCATGTTTGTAAGGCTACATTATTTTTTCTTTTTTTGTGCATGTACTTGTGGACTTGCACTCTTCCTCACCTCTTCCAAAATAAGGCTCTTCCCTTATGCAGACTTACTCTCTTCTCTTCATCCCTTTTCTTTTTTCTTTTTGTCTTATATTAAATTCACTTTATATCACTATGCTAAATATATTACATTGTTTACTAGAATCCTACTACATATTCACTATCTCTAATCTCTACTACATACTACCTTACCAAACTGATACTCTCATTCTACTCAATCCTATCTGGGCTTTACCATACTCTTGCATTTACAACCTCACTTTCCTTTTTACTCAATCTTCACCTTTGAATACAACACAACTTGCCCTTGTATAGACCAGCTGAAACAGACACACTGAGAGAAATCTATCAAAAGCAACAGATAAGAACTTCTGAAGTCATGAGAAGTAATAACAAAAAAAAAAAAAATGAGCTCCCATAACTCCCAAATAATACAACCTGACAACAGACAATTGCAGAGATAGCCAGAAGGACAAATCAGATTTGTAACAGTAGAAATGATACAATTAAAAAAAAAATAGAGAGAGACTAAAAGAAATAAAGGACACAATCATTGATGTGAAGAAACCAATACAAACTATAAACAGTATTAGACCACATGGAGAATAGAATCTAGCTCTTAGAATATATCACTCCAAAAATGAACACATTATATACTTCTAAAAATTAAAAAGCATGAATTGGACACTGAAGAGATATGGGCCCATTATTAAAGAGTTAACCTAAGAATAATAGGCATTGAAGAGGGAATAGAAGTTGAATTAAAATGGAACAACAATCTTTTCAAAGAAATAATAATGGAAAATTTTCCATACATAGTAAAGGAGGTTGATATACAAGATCTTTTATTTCTGTTCAAAGCTTTTAGAATTAAATCATAAAAACATTAATTAGAATACCATTTATTAGATTTTTAAATAATTTTTTTCAGGTCTGGGGATGGAACCCAGAGGCATTTGACTCCAAGCTACACCCCTGCCCAATTTTTATTTTTTTTCTTTTTTTTTCTTTTTTTTTTTAATTGGTGCACTGTATCCATACATCATAGTAGGATACATACTTTTGTAGACATACATGCACACTTTTCCCAGTCAGCCCCCACCCAATCCCCACCCCATTCTCTCCCTATCCCTCCTTCCCATGCTTGGCTTAGTAGTTGACATCTAGTACTATGGCAATTTATCTAAAATTAAAAATGATAATCTCACATAACAGTTTCATTTGTCTGATACAAAGCTTTTGATGACTTAAAGATGACATTTCAATATTTCTTTTTGCTTTCTTTCTTACCAGAGAATATTGTTTTCTATTTTTTAGGTGAAACTATCATATATTTATATATTTATTTTTCAGAAAAAAATCTATCCTAATATGGAATATGGACTCTAGGTACCCAAAACGATCTTGAAAAAGAACAAAGCTAGAAGATATATATTTTCTGATTTCAAACCATATAAAGCTACAATAATTGAAACAGTGTAGTACTATTCTAAAGGCAGATATATAAACCATTGGAGTTAAATAAAAGCCTAGAGCTAAATTCTTCCCTATATTGTCAAGTTATTTTTGACAAGGTTTCCACAAACATTTGGTGGTGGAAATATTAATCTTTTAACTAAATATTGTTGAAAAATAATAATTACATGGAAAAGAATAAAATTGGACCCTTACCTAATCCCATATACAAATATTAACTCAAAATAGCTAAAAGGCCTAAATATAAATCTTAAGACTATAAACTTTTAGGAGAAAATCTGGGTCATTAAACCTCACAACATTGAAATTGGCAGTGATTTCTTGGATATGATTTCAATGGCACAGGCAACAGAGGAGTATACAAACTCCCTAAAAAATAAAAAAATATTGTATATCCAAAGACAATGTAAACAGAGTTAACAGTTACTAATAGAATGGGATAAAATACTTCCAAATGCTATATCTGAAGGTATATTAATATTCCAACTAGACATCCTAAAAATTAACAACAATAAAGGCAAACAATACCCTTTAGAGATAGGTAAAAGACTAACATAAATAATGAATCTCCACAGATAACCAATCTTTGTTGTCTGTTGGATGGAAAATCTTGTTTCTCTAGTTCTGGAGTGTGTTACCTATTTCTTCTTTGTAGTTAATCTCTTTGAGTATTTTCTCTAGTGCTGGTTTTGAAGACAAATTCCTTCAGTTTCTGTTTGTCATGGAAGCTTCTTATTTCTCCATCTAATTTGATAGAAAGTTTTGCTGGGTAGGAAATTTTTGGCTGGAAGTTGTTTTCTTTCAGAATTGGGAATATGTTACTCCAAGCCCTTCTGGCTCTCATAACTTGGTTTGGGAAGTCTGGAGTGATTCTAATTGGTTTGCCTCTGAATGTCACTTGGCCCTTTACTTTTGTTGCCTTTAAGATTCTCTGCTTGGCTTCCACATTGGTCATTTTGACAATTATGTGGCATGGGGATCCCCTTCTCCGATCCTGTCTAAAGGGAGTTCTATAAGTTTCCTGGACCTTTGTATCAACCTCTTGCTCTGTTTGGAAAATTTTCTGCTATTACTTTCTTGAAGAGATTGTTGATCCCTTTGGTTTCACTTTCTTTTCCCTCCTCTATTCCAATTATTCTTAGGTTAGCTCTCTTAAAATGGGCCCATATTTCTTCAATATCAGATTCCTGCTGTCGGATATTTTTTTCTAGATTAGAAACTATGAGTTCATTTTTGGGTTGCTCATCTTCTAAGAGCGAGATTCTGTTCTCCATGTGTTCTAATCGGTTGTTTGTGCTTTGAATTGAGGCCTTTACTTCATTAATTGCATCCTTTATCTCTTTTTGGCTCTCTGAGTTCTTTTTGAAGCACCTCTATTATTTCTACAGTTATTTTCCTGATTTGATCTTCTAGAAATCTCTGATTTTCTGTTTTATTGGGTTCTGATGTTGTGGGGTTGTGGGCATTCATTGCTCCAGTATTATTCCTCTTTCCCATGATTTCGGATATTTGTACCTTCTCTGGGTTCTTCCCTTGGGTCACTATGACTTCCCTTAAGGTGTTCTGGATCTCGAGTCAGTAGTATCTCAGACCCCACTACTCCTTTACTGGGTTTTATCACAGAGTCTCCGATCCAGAGAGTCGATAGAGGCTGCTTTAGACTGTGTGGGGTGCCAGGTTGCAAGTTCTCCTATGGTGTGATATCTCTGCCACCACCCCTCCCCCACTGGGTCAAGTCCCAGGGAGTACAGTACTGGGATTTCTCCTCTGTGGCCCGCAGTTTGACTCACTGTTCTTGAGTACGCAGATGTAGCTGTACTGGCCTCGCTGAATTCGGTTCTGCTGCCGCCGGTAGCAATATGGCGCCGCTGCTACGCCCTCGGCTGCGGGGCTGGCGTTTTTCTTCTTGATTTTGTTTTCTACTCTGAATCCCTGCAGCATGTGCTGAGCTCGGCCACTGGGAGATTTAGATGCTCTCTGCGCGGAGAAATCCCGCCTAGCTGTTCCGCAGTGGCTCACCTCGGCTTGCTGTAGCCGTCCCGTGAATTCGCCGGTGCCGCCGGCAGTATGGAACTGCTGCCGCGTCTGCCACGTCCTCGGGCGCGAGGCCGGTGTATCTCCTCTGTGGCTCTGTTCTCAGTCCGCTTTCTCTCTGGAGCCTGGTGATTTTTTGTTTCACTGGTGATGGTGTTTTCTGGCTATGAAAGGCGCTAATTTTGTGGTAATGGAGATTTGTTGTTAGCGGGGCTCTTAAGCCCCGCTTTTCTAGGTCGCCATCTTCCCGGAAGTCCCCCCAATTTTTAATTCTTTATTTTGAAACAGGTTCTAACTGAGTTGCAGAGGGCCTAAGTAGCTGCGGCGGTCCACAAACCACTATCCTTTGCTCTCAGCCTCCAAAATGTTGTGATTACAAGTGTGAGCCACTATGCCTGGCTTATAAAAATGTTTTGATTCACTGATGTTATGCAAATGTATCATATTATGGCTAGAATTTTTTAATTGTCCTTTTTAAATACATGCTTTGTCAAATAGTTTTGAAATAGAAGCCCATACTTCCTGCTTCTTGTTGCTTTCATATGGTTATGAAAGTATCATGGTATCATTATAGCACTCAAAGTAAAAGATAAACATTAGTAAAGGTATTATTCAGATTAAATCCTCAATACTCATTTTCTCAAGAAACAAACTCAGTATTTGCTTTCATTTAGCATGCACCTATTTCTATATGGCTAATTGCTGCCTAAGAATTTGTTTGGGAAAAATAAAGTTGCTACCAACAGTAAAACAGTAAAGGCTTAGAACATGTAGCAACAGAAAAGTGTGAAAAGAATGTTCAGACTATTTTCTTTTTATTCTACAGAAACAGGACTTGTACACTATTTCTTGTGGATATTTTATATTTGCCTAATTTCTCAATGTGTTTTCAATGGATGACAACCTGAAGTTCTGTGTAGCCTTAGACTAACCATGGCATTTTGGGTGACTTGCAGAAACATCTGTGTAACACAATTTTTCCCTCTATCACTAGAAACTGTAAATTCTTGCCTGACTTGTCATTTATGAGTTTATTGTTTTATCAGCAGGCATCTTACTTGTTATGCTTAAATAAGAAGTGTTAGTTAGATTGAGTTCAGACAACGTTGAGAAAGAACGAGGGAGATTATTAGTAAACAAGTTTAAGGTGTAACACATACTAAATTCAAAACTTTTCTCATTAAATATGGAAGTCAGTCACTAATAGCTGAAATTATGGTTGAATCTATAGATTCACAAAATCCATCTTAACCTTATTTTAATGCAACTCTTAGGAATATTGCATCAATGAAAATTAAGAAAAAACATGTTGAGCCAGGCATGGTGGTGCACACTTGTAATCCCAGTGCCTAAGAGGGTGACACAGGAAGATTGCAAGTTTAAGAACAGTCTCAGCACCTAGTGAGAATCTCATCAACCCAGTGAAACTGTTTAAAACTCAAAGGTAGATTGCAGGTAGGTTCGATCCCCAGTATCCTTGAAAGAAAAATATGTTGTTCAATAATTGAATTTTAAAAAGACACTAAACCGGTGTGGTGGCATAGGTTTGTAATCCCAGCGCTTGGGAGGTGGAGACAGGAGGATCACGCTGGTTTGAAGCCTGGCTTAAGAGACCCTGTTTCTTTTCTCCTTCTCCTTCTCTTCCTCCTCTTCCTCCTCCTCCTCCTCTTCCTCTTCCTCCTCCTCCTCCTCCTCCTCCTCCTCCTCCTCCTCTTCCTTCTTCTTCTTTTTTTTTTTTTTTTTTTTGGTGGTACTGGGGTTCCTGGAAGCCCTTTAACCTCCGGGCTACACTCCCAGACCTATTTTATATTTTTATTTGGAAACAGGGTCTCCTAAACCAGCGTTCGCGGCTGGCTTCAAACCTGTGCTATTCTCCTGTCTCTGCCTCCCAAGCGCGGGGATTACAAGCGTGGGCCACCACGCTCGGCAAGAGACCCTGTTTCTAAATAAAAATATAAAATAGGTCTGGAAGTGCAGCCCGGAGGTAGAAGGGCTTCCAGGAACCCCAGTACCAACAAACTAGGAATATCTCAGATAAACAAGTGTGTGTAACAATCCTACACAAAACAAATGAACACATCAAAGATAATTTAAAGAGTTTTACTCTTTGTATAAAAAAAGAAAAAAAATAAGTTAATGGTTTCTAAGAATAAGTGATACCATAATTTTTTCAATCAAAAGCCTAAGCTGATTAACTCACTTGAAAAAAAAAATAAAGAAACCAAGGAGCCCAACATCTGTGAGGCAAAGTTAAAGACTGAGATGCTGGGTGTCCTTTGGCCCAGAGCAATGAACACTTTGAAATCTGTATTTTTAGTGCAGTTATGAAATAGATTTCCATAATTCCTTACACAATAAGAGGAAGAAAAACAAATGCCTAAAACAAAGAATTTGATAGGGAACAGATGTCCTGAGAAATATCTACAAGGCAGATGGCAGCAATGTGGGGATTACAAACAGACCTATTCCATAAAAACACAGTGAATATCATTTGAAGAAGCTACTGAGGTATTTTACATTTTATTAAAAATTTAATGATTGTGTGATGATCTAGAAAAGTATATAAATTAAAGAACAGCAGTGAGAGACAAGGAAAAATAAAAACAAAAAATAAAGGAGGCAAATGAAGGAGGAGAGAGATTGGGGGGAGAGGAGAGATATAGACAGAGATAGAGAAACAGAAGGAGAGACGAAGATCACATTGAAAGAAATTCCATATTCATACATGGTATTATGCTGTTCTGCATCCAAATAACTAACTTTAGAATTAGACATAATAAAGATGAAGTGATATGTCTGCCTGTGTTAAACTATCACAAAAAGCTTATAAAGATAGACTACAGTATTTTAGCAAGAAAAAGATCATTTTTCACTTGTTAAAAGACATTGTGTATAAATATTTGCTATGGCTCTTGTTTCTACAATATAGCCCCCCTTACCTACGATGCCATTATATGTAGTATAACAGTCTCTCCTGATTTTACAATTTAAACTTTTTTTTTGAAGATGAATTTTATAAGGAGGAACATATTTTAACAATTTGAAATGTATTCCATTGAAAACAATTTGAAGAAACATACCAACTTGAAAAATTTAAGCAGAATTTATTTAAATATTGAAAATAAATATTATGGCATAAATTGTTGGGCAATAAAAATTTAAGATAAGTTAAGGAAACATGTTTAAAATAGCTGATTATTTATTTCCATAGAGGTATTTATGAAACATCTTATTTGACTTGACACAATTACATTTGCCTTTTAAGTGGTTTCATTACTTTTCAAGTAGATGCACTGGAAACAAGTCATTTGACATCATAATTTTCCCCTTTTCACTAAATCTTTTATATGACTCACACATGAGCACCACTACAATTATTTAAACTTGAAACTTTATTCAAAATGCCAATAACTTCACTGTGCAAAACTATGAAGAAACATGATAGCTACATTATAAATGAAATGATGGCACTTTATATTAAAATGCCACTATAACAGTAGTATAAAGACTGAATGGTTCACCATAAAGATTTAATCTTCATTGTACTGTGGCAAGTGGCAGTGAACTGGTAATCTACCTGCACTTTCTTAAAGTATTAGAATTTATGACCACAGAAAATAAGGCCCACTAATTTTAAGTTTAACCACCTGTAAAGTATGATTCACTGAGTGGATAACATGTATTTTTTTTTTCCCTTGTGTTGTTTATTGTCTTTATTATCTCTATTTGCCAAAAAAAGAAAAATTATGTGGTTCTTTGCCTGGTATAACTTGTTAAAAATAGTCATTTGCAGATATAAAATTAATTTAACTTTACACATACAAGTTACTGGAAGAATTTATATTTTCAATAGTTTGTAAGATTGAAATATGTGCTTAAAAGTTTAAGACATATTTACTCTGCTTTATTAAAAATATTTTATTGCATGCTTTATTTAAGTCATATATTTTAATAAGCTATTCTGAGAAATAAAATATTGTTTAGAAAATAGTTTTATATATAAATATTTCTGTTAAATATGGACTTTAATAACATCAAGGAATCGGAATGTTAAGGATCTGGTTACAGAAATTTTTACAGAATTGGATTTATTTTCTAGAAAAGGTCCAATTTTTATTAAAAAACTTAGACAAGCCGGGCGTGGTCGCACACACTTGTAATCCCCGCGCTTGGGAGGCAGAGACAGAAGGATCGCGCAGGTTCGAAGCCAGCTGCGCGCCCTTAGAAGACCCTGTTTCCAAATAAAAATGTAAAAATAGGTCTGGGAGTATAGCCTGGAGGTAGAAGGGCTTCCAGGAACCCCAGTACCACCAAAAAAAAAAAAAAAAAAAAAAAAAAAAACTTAGACAAAAATGTAACCCAGTTTATCCAAGTTTAGCAGAGGTTAATAAATACATTTTACTTTTTAAATTATTACTATTAATATTACAGCAGAAAGTCAGTTATTTTTATTTTACTGTATCAGTATGAGGATGTTTTGGCTTTGAGCAGGAAAAAAAAAATTCCTAGATAATAATGGCTTAAAAATGTTGATTTCTGTCACAAGGAAAGTCCAGGTATGCTACAGTAGTTCCATCAACCTCAGTAATCTGATTTTTATTTTCTTCCTCATATGTCTTCCACAGAATAAGGCTTTCATTTTATGGTCCAAAATCTTTACTCTAGTTGGAGCCATCCTTTTTGCATTACAACTAGGATGCAGGGGAGGGGAGCAGATGCTGCTTGTATCCTCTTATATTCAGACATTTCATATTTTATAGAATTTATATACTATATAATATTTCTACTGACAACTCACAAGTCAGAAGCAAGTCAAAGGCTACAGCTAGATTTGAGGCAGGCTGGAAATTTAATATCCATATTGTTATTCAATGCTGTTCTGGTCAATTTTCCTACAGCCATACTCTAAAGACCTGACCATGCAACTTCAAGGAAAGATAAGGCCACACCTTAAGGTATCCACCACCTCCAGTCACCACCCAGATAAATCCATTGCAATGGATTCATCCACTGCTGGAATTACAACCCTCAGGACTTAATTATATCAACTCTAAACATCAATTTATGAGCACTTCAAGAGATTATTCTGTATCTAACCATAACTTTTCAACACTAACCTTAAAGCTTATGTCCAGATCAGAATGCAAAATGAATTTTTTCATTTCCAAAAATTCCCTGAAAGTCCAAAACTCCTCTGAGACTCAAGGTAAACTCTTGTGTGCCCCTATAAAAGATAATGAAGATCAAAATAAAAAGCAAGTTACATGTATTCACTGGGCAATGGCAAAGAGAAAATGCTTGCATTCCAAAGGAAGAAATAGAACAGAGAAAGGAGGGATGGGAACAAAACAAAGTTCAGCAGGGCAAGCACTTGATCTGGCATCCATGGGACATGTCTGTGAGGGGTAGTCTTCACGAGGCCTTGACAAAAGTGGCCCTGTGGACTGACTGATTACAATGGATGTTTTAATTCTTATAGCCAGCAGCCTTTCTCACAGTTGTTCCATATTTCTAAATCTCAAGGTTTCTTTCTTTTCTTTATTTTTATTTTTTTTTATATTTGTAACCTTGGCTTTACCCTCACAGCTTCACAAACTGCCCCATTTTGGGTCTTATAAAAATTCTGACCTTGTAACACGTTGCGTCACATCATAGGCCTTTTAATTCTGTGGCGGAGTCTCCACGACCACCATTTTCTAGCTAAGCCAGTATTACATTGGCTCTGAGGTGGACTGCCAACAGAAAAGGTAGTCACGACATCCTTAATCATTGCCACTGGGGATGTTTAATCACATCTCCTGGACCTGCTTCATCTGGTGGTCACTTGGCCCCAACTCTATCTGGGCCTCCCCTGGCCCCACATCCATCTGGGGTACCCCTGACCCCCAACTTCATCTGGGTCATCCCTGGTCCCAACTCCATATATGACCTATATTGTTGTAATTTCTGGCCCTGCCTCCATCACTGCCACCACTATTTTATTTTAGCCATCTTCCTTCCTTCCATAACATCACCCCAGGGTCAAAGCTTCACATATGCCTTTCTGGCCAAACTACAAACCTATAAAATCTCTGTTTTACTGTCTACTCCCAAAATTTAGTGTACAGTTCCTGAATGTGGGCATCAATATCCATAATGCAGTTTGGATATTTTACTTTTGGGATTTCTTCTGCCAGTTTAATCAGCCCATTGTCTCTAAATTGAACTTCACACAAAGTTTCAAGTCAAGTGCAAAGTGCTGTTGAGTTATTTGCCAGAGTGTAATACATGTGGCTTCTACTCCCCTTCACTATAAAGTCCTCTTTGTGTCGATATCGCCTGAGCGCAGTCTCTACAATCAGCCTTTCTAGCCATGTTCTGGCCCTAACAATCTTCTTTCACAAACCAATTTCCAAGATTTACAATCCACATGGTCAGACTTAAATGTAGCAGCAACCCTACTTCTGGTACCATTTTCTGTTCTTTTTGGCATTCTCCCAGGCATAAGATAGCAAACTACTGATCATACAACTTAGAGGAAAGGAGATTTATTTTCTTGTGGTTTCAGGTTCAGTGCCTGTGTGGCTGGGAACTGAGAATCTCAGGTAATGGCAGCTGGAGGGGGAAATGGAGGTCACATAAGCTATGCTACACACATCATGGAACCAAGAGCGTGAGAGTAGGGGAAGGAGAAAACACAAATAGTTATAAAGGCTCCACCCTCAGAAATACAGCCCCTCAAGGTTATTTTTTTTTATCTTGAAAAAGGGTCTCACTAAATTGCAGAGGTCCTCACAAAGCTGCTGAGGCTGACCTCAAACGTATAATTCTCTTGTCTCAGCCTCCCAAGTACAGAGACTAAAAGTGTGCACTGCCATGCAAGGCTTGAAAATATTATTTTAAAAAAATCTAGGAAGCATTTGAAAATACTATTAAAAGGTAACTGGCTATTTAGAAAGTGCCATTGCAAGCCTTTAATCCTAGTACTTGGAAGACCAAGACAGAAAGATCGTAAATTAAACCCTGCCTCAGCAATTTAGAAAGACCTTTACCAGCTAGACCTTTGAACGCTGGTTCAAAGTAACTATTAAAATAGGAATGAGAGTGTAGTTTAGAGGTAGAATGTCCCTGAAATGAATCCCCAGTACCAAAAATAAGAAAAAAAAATTGCAATTTTCTTAGTTCTCTAAGGGGAAAGCTAAGTGATGTTTTGAAATGACTAAGAATGATGCCATAGTTTTGAGAGTATTAAGAGTAATCTAGGAACTAAAACCTCAGGAAAATGAGAAGACACCTAGAGGTTTGTGAACATTAGTAACATTGAGTAGCTTTACATTCTATGGGGAAGTGGTTTCTTAAAGCAGAATATACCATAATAGCATCACTCACGGGAACAATATTAACATGCAGATTTTAAGGCCCATTCAGACTACTGATAAAACCCTGAAGAGGGCTAAGCAATCTCTGTGTTAACAAGTATTCCAGGTGACCATGATGCTCACTAAATCTGAAAACTGCTGGCGTTGTGAAGTGACATGATATCCAAAGCAAAAAATTTTAGGGCTCCTGAGGTAGAAAGGCCTGGAAGTAGAAGAGTTAAAATTTACCCATTGTGGGGGCCTGGTAGGCAATATGGTAGGGCATAACTAGTGTATAATGATTATTATCCTGTATTGCCTACTTACTGTATATAAGAAATAATGCTGACTGTTTCACATGAGCTAATTTAATATACAGAACTACTTTATTTGGCAGATAGTACTGCAATGCACAATTTTAGAGGAAGAAAACAACATGATATCATGTTAAATGGTTTTACCAAGGTCATGTAGCTAATTTATGTCCTTTCTTCCATATTTTATATATCTTAAAATTAAATCAAATATTTATTTCACCAAACTTTCAGCCTAGTTTTCAGCAACCACAGTAGATGTTGCTGCTATTTTAGATTGACATTGAATTTGTTCCATGTCTTATACAAGGTAAAATGGACTATGTTAGAGTCAACATAATTGCTCCTGTCTGGTACTTCTGAAGATACACTGGAATAGTAAGATTGGAAACTTCTGCTCCAACTTTTTCCATTTAGGTAAGATTCAGAAAGTTAGTTCTTCACACCAAAAATATCAGTAGCAGAGTTTGATGAAAATCTCTGACCCACATCAAAATTATTTTTACTATATACTGCACATATACTAAAGTATATTCATCTGAGAACATTCATGTTATGCTTAATTTCTCTGCTCAGCCTTGCTGTTAATCTATAGCTGAAACTATAATTTTCCAGAAATGTGCCACCCCCAAATTTCTTCCTACACACAGGTGCCAGGCTCATCTAACTAAAATGCACAACTGATCATGCTTACTTCTCTGATTAAGATTCCTTTAAAATCTCCTATTGCTTACAGCTGTGTGGTTTTTAATTATTTTAATTTTTTTATTTTTGGTTTAACACAGAGAAAATTTATAGAAAATGGTCTTACTTGCTTATGAAAATGATCTTATAAGTAAGATTTCTTTCTCCTCTATTTTTCTTTCTCTCTTTCTCTTACACACACACACACACACACACACACACACACTCACTCACTCACTCACTCACATCTCAGCTAGATTATACTTCTCAGCCTCCTTTGCAATCAGGAAATCAAGTGACTTGATATTAAGTATGAAATGCAAACTGAACAAAGCTGTAACTTCTGGTTTAGTAGGGAAGCAGGTTGATTATATTTATCCACTCCATTTGTCTCTGGGAGAAATTATAATCTGGACAACCTCAGAAACATTGTTAAAGACTCTAAGTGAGTTAGTAGAAAAAAGCATCTCTGACCCCTCGTTCCCCAGGGCACTAACAAAAAGCATTGTTTTTTGTCTTGATGTGAGTGGAATGTAAACTCCCATTATGTGAGCACATGTACACTCCATTTACAGGTACTGTGCAGCTTGAATGAATTTAGTTCCCTAATTTATGACTCCATGATGCCCTATCAACATTTTATTTTTTGTATTCAAATTACATGTTTATGAGTCTGTTCCAGGCCTCAAGCTGTGAGATCTAGATTAAAGGGATGTCTGGATTCATCTGCATCCATTGATCAAGGTAGAATAAATGTGGTGCAGTATCTAAGGTTGAGTCTGCAAGCTAAAACATTTTGCCTGCTTGTATCAAATAAATTAGAAAATATGTTTTTTTGAGTGCTGGGGATTGAACCCAGGATTATTATAGCTGTGAGCTAAACCCTCAACCCCAGTTTATTTTATTTTTTATCTTGAAACAGGGTCTTACTAAATTGCAGAGGTCCTCACTAAATTGCGAAGGCTGACCTCAAATATATAATTCTCCTGTCTCAGCCTCCCCAGTACACAGATTAAAAGTGTGCACTACCATGCAAGGCTTGAAAATACTATTTTAAAAAAATCTAGGAAGCATTTGAAAATACTATTAGAAGGTAACTGCCTATTTAGAAAGTGCCATTGCTTTAAAAGCTATTGGAAATTACATGTTTTATTTTGTTATCTTAAAAGAAGCTTAAGATGATACAGAAGGTTATACTTATATTTTTAAGGTGCAATTATGTCCTCCACTTCTCTGGGGTTCTTTCAGTGGTTAACAGCTTAACTGTGTGAAATGAATTAACCAAGGTAGCAATTAGCGTTCTGCAAGATGTCATTTGCTAAATGGGTGAGCAATCACATGGACAAACACTTTACACTAAAAAACTAATTTACTTACAGAAATCAATACCTATATCTTTTTTGGTTCTAAGTGGTTTATGGAATATAACCTCAATGAATTTTGCAAATACAATCACCATTGCGCACTGTGGCTATTTTTAACAAAAGCAATGCATAGCTGGTGAAACTAAGTTTTGAATGACATTCATATATACATTTTAAGTATAAGAATTTGATAATTAGTAGGCAGAAGAACAAGTTAATATAATTTTGATACCTTATGCCCATTTTAATAGATATGATTACAAATCAAAATTTTAACATTGGAAATTATTTTAAATAAAAGATTCACTGAGGAACTTATTGCTATTTAATAGACTTTAGGAAAAAGTGCTCAGTTACTGTACTTTCCATTAGAATGGAAATTACCAGCAGTTTTTAGTGGATGTAGTGCCACTATTGAGGAATAGCTTGCACATTTGTACAATTTTTCTATTCATCACAAAGAATGAAGACCAAACTATCTGTTAGTGTTCAGAATATAGGAAGAGTAGAAGGCCACCAGAACAGTCCTAAATTTTCTTCTACTCATATATAAAACTACCTTTAGACGTTAAAATAAGTAAAACATATTGTAATAATAATCTATCCTCAAATTTATATGTATTTACAATTGGCTTTCATGAAGTTTTTTCTCCTGATGTTCCAAAAAATTTTTTTAACTACATAAAATGTAAATTTCTTTTAAATCAAGGAAATACTCAAAATTATACTGGGTGATTTTTCATTTCTTATCAAAGGCAATGCTGCTTTTGATATTTGAGCCACTCATAGTAATTTGTGTCAGCCTACAAAATTGTAATATGCTTGCCAATTCTATATATGCAAGCAACATTTTTTGCTTTCATTGTATACTTTTGTGATTTAATTTTTCTCGAGACATAAATCAATCATATTTTAAAATCACCTTATTTCATTTTAATGCTTATATATTACAATTTTCCTATCATAATTTTTAAAATGTCTTAGTTGTTTGTAAAAGGATATACTTCAATCAGGTTTAGTCTTTAAATATAAATCAATGTGGTAGAAATTAAAAGTGTTTCATTTGAATCCATTTCAAATATCTATTTTCTCATCCCAAATGTTCTAAATGGATATCTGTAAATACAAATAAAAGATCTTTCTGATATGTGTTTAAGAGATCTTGCTATAATGATTTTAAACCGAATAACTACATAATTGTGATCCAGTCAGGAGACAATATGTATTTCACACTTATTTTCAAGACATATAAAATTTCTAAATTTGTACTCCATCTCAGTTTTACATTTTTTAACACATGAAAATCATATTAATTTTATCATGCGATATTTTATGTGTGGAACATGTAAAATTTGTCACAGATTAACACAACTAATTCTATTTATATAGAGAAAAATGTGTTACTCTCTATATCAAATTAATACCAAAGAGTATTGTATATATGTATTCTCTACATTATTGTCTTCAGCTATTAACTCTGAGATCTTAAGCCGGGCGTGATGGTGCATGCTTGTAACCCAGCATTCTGGAGGCTTAGACCTGGAGGATCGTGGTTCGCAGACAGCCACAGCTACTTAGTGAGGCCCTCTGCAACTCAGTGAGACCCGGTTTCAAAATAAAGAATAAAAAATAGGGCAGGGGGTATAACTCGGAGGTAGAATGCCCCTGGTTTCCATCCCCACACCCGCAAAAACAAAACAAAACAAAACTCTGAGGTCTTTCTTTTCTATCTCATAATCACATATTGGATAGATTCACTAATCATTTAGTCAATTTGGTCATAAAATAGTAAATAAATCTTATCTATTTTCAACCTTTGGCTTTATATTTTTTGTCCTGTCCATCTCTAGCCTGGTCTAAATAAAAACTGGGTGACATAATCTTTTCTTTCTGTTTTCTTCTCTCTTTCTTTGAATAGTTCTGTCTTTTCTGTGACTGTTGTATTCTAGAAGGGGAGATGAGGAAATTCAAATGACTTTTCCCATTTAATGCCAATATAATAATTTTCTGAGTATTGGTAGATATGTAAGATTATTTTCTTGCTAGAAATAGAAGAAATTGTAGAAAGCATACAACCTGCAGAATGGGGATGCTGGCATATTAATTCCATGTTTAGTATCTACTTCTGAAAAGGTCTGATTGGATTGTTCCACATACATTTGCCCAAGAGAAGAAGAAAATGGGCATGCAATAGATTGAAGGACAATTACTGTGCTACCTAATTAGATTTACACTCTTTTTCTTTTATTGGTGCTTTGTAGTCATTAATCTTAAGGGGGTAAGAGATGGTAGAGGTATGGAGATTAAAAATGGCGACTGCAGGACACAGCATATCTCAGTAGCTGAAACACAGTTCCACTACAGAGAAGGCAGTGTCTTGAAAAACAAAATAAAGCTTACAAACCAAAGCAGAGATGGGAGAGGGATGTAAGCACATATCCTTCAATTAGTTCTTTCTCCATTTTCTCCATTTCCTATCCCACTCCCCACCCCTTTCTTTTTTCTCATATTTGGCTTAATGACTGACTTTGATAGGTTTGTGAATGTACATCATGTACACTAGCTCTATTCTCTTTTATCACTAATCTCTAATCCATTTATTTTATGGCAAATAGTTGGTAAGTGGTGGTTGGATAAAATTACATGAAAAAAATTTGCAATTTTTATGAACTATAAAAGAATGCATTTGGTGTGTTTTTTCTCTTCTAAAAGGGTTTATTTTATCAGGAATGAAGAAAGTCTGGGGTGGAAGGTTGGCAAGCTTTAGTGTTTTTTTTTTAAAGGTAGGAATACTATTATTTAATTGGTTTAATCTCTGGATTTATCTACAAATATAAGACTATGAGAAAATTTTTAACCTATTAAAAACATGCTTTTTGTATAGTAGTTTCTAAATGTCTTGACATTTTATTCTTATTAGAGACAGTTGGTGTACATGATGCATAGATACAGGTTGTACTCTGCTTCATTAAGACTTATATCTAATGTGTATGTCACTCAGTTTAGCAAAGTCCAGGTCAATAGATTTGACTTTTTCTTTTCTTTTTTTTTGTGTGTGTATTCTCTCTCTCATTGAGTGATGTGTGCATGTATGCCTCTACCTTCTTGTAACCCATTAAAATGTATAACAAAAGTGCACCAATAAAACTCAAACCACCTACTTTATCCATTAATATTTAAAAAATCTTAACATTATATGCTACTGGACTTATATAGTATACAACTAGAGATGTTCATTATTAAATTTTTGGGAACGTTGCAAGCTTTTGATAGAAAGCTATTATTAAACAAATGCATGCAAAAAGCTTACAAATGGATGCAAAATTAAGTTATTAATTTTTAATATTTTGCTATATTTTATTAGTATCTAAATCTTTGAAGTGATTTAAATGTATTGCATTCGTGTTATAAAATGTATCTCAAAATCTGCATGCTTAAAATAGTATAAAAATAACAGGTTACCAAGCATTAAGCATCTCTCCTCAGTGCCACGTTTAGTGACATCACATCAGCAGCTTAAAATGAGCTATAGTGAAAAATTCATATTATGGAATTGGCAAATGCATAGATCATAACCCAACTTACTCCCTTCCCTAAGCAATTACCATCATGCCACATTCAGAAATTGGTTTTGTCTATTACAGATAACAAGGATATATAAATTCTTTGTGACATGCTAGTGGCTAACTATAACATAATATAGTTTGCATTAACATAGTTAATGGCTGCAACTCCATACTTAAAGTTAGTAACTATTAACTTTCAATAGTAATATTGCTTCTTTTAATTTTTTCCACATTTAGTCAGTATCTTGCAGGCCAGATACTTTATTTATTTATCCAGTGTTTCTTTAAAGTTTAAATAAATTACTTAGACACTGCTGCATAAAATTAAATTTTTATGAAGGATTTATTGATTTTTTATCTAAATGCATTGCAAGCAACTGATAATGGTATAATTTGTGAAAATTTTCAAGCTAAAAGAATACTGAACATGCTATATTGTATTTATCTGTTTATTTGTTCTGGGGATTCAACTTAAGGGTGTTATACATCTTAGGTAAGCCCCCGTCCATATAGTATTCTTTAGTTTTAAAAAGGATCTTGCTAAATATTTGAGGCTGTCTTAGAACCTATAATCCTCTTGTTATAGCTCCCCAAGTAAGAGTTACAGGTGTGGGTCACACTGCATGGTTTGCCCTATGGTTTATAATTTTAGCCAATCATTTATGTGCTAGACTAGATAAATTTATTAGAAAATAGAAATCTTGATTTTTCTAAAGGTGCCCTTTGGTCACACTCATGCATTCCTTTGGGCTAGCTCTCCTTGGGCTAGCCTCACTTCTGGGCCAAATTCTTAACAAGACTAGCCTCCATCATTCCTCCAACATGGTCTCACCCAACACCTCAAAATAACTCTCCTCCAGGTTCTCAACAAACACCATTTATATAACTCTTATATCAAGTCGGGAATTGTGGTGCATGCTTTTAATCCCAGCATTTGGGAGGGTGAGACAGGAGGATGATGGTTCATGGACAGCCTCAGCTATTTAGTGAGGTTCTTTGCAACTCAGTGAGACCCTGCTTCAAAATAAAGAATAAAAAAATAGTGCTGGGAGTATAGCTCAGAGGTAGAATGCCCCCAAGTTCCATCTTCAGTACTGAAAACAAAAACCAAAACAAAAACCTTTTATATCATTAGCTTTAAAAAAGTATAAATAATGCCGGGTGTGGTGGCCCACGCTTGTAATCCCCATGCTTGGGAGGCATAGACAAGAGGATCATGCAGGTTTGAAGCCAGTCTTGGTGGATTAAAAGACCCTGTTTCCAAATAAGATTAAAAAAAAAAATAGGTCTGGGAGTGTGGCCCAGAAGTAGAAGGGTTTCTAGGAACCCCAGTATCACCAAAAAAAGTATAAATATAAGTATAAATATGGTACTAATAAAAACATT
The DNA here is from genome assembly GCF_963383645.1 of Muscardinus avellanarius. NCBI lineage: Eukaryota > Metazoa > Chordata > Mammalia > Rodentia > Gliridae > Muscardinus > Muscardinus avellanarius. The sequence continues at coordinate 23,083,420 of NC_137790.1, read as the reverse complement.
TCTGAAGTAAAGAAATCTAAATGTTTTGTAAGAATTTTCTTCACATCAACAATCAATTATCTGAAACAATATTATCATGAACTCTTCTAGTTGTAGCTTCATGTAATAAAAAAATTAAGAAAGAATAGTTTTAAAACCATTCCTGAATTTGTCACAGCAAATATTTTATGTCAATGCTCAATATACTTTTCATTGTTCAGCATGAGATATATTGTAGTAATATTGTTAGATATTTTGTTATATATTTGTTATTAGCTTTTCCTAAATCATCTGCAGCTCTCTCCTTTTACTAAAACCAATAAAATTGTTATGCCTTTATTTTGCTGCCATTTAGAAAACTAAGTCAAGTGAATTCTAGTTTAATTCTTTAATTTTCACTCTGATAGTGCTGTGTCCATTCTTAATTAGATTTTCTTTTTTCTGTTTTCCTTTGTTCTGAAGTTTTACTTTATTCAGAAATATATCCTTTTGTTTTTTAATTTTATATTTTCGTCTCTTTGTTCACTGCCTTTTTCTTACTATACTCAAAAATCTTGGTTCAATTAAACTGTTAAACAGAAAATACATGTTATAATTATTTAAAATTTGTCTATTTCTTATGTTTATACTTCACATGGTATAATTAAGTAAAAGAAACATTGAATGATGATTTAGCATTTATTTTAGCTCAACAGTATTATGTCTTCCTATATAGTGTTGATGCAAAAGAATAATAAACATAGAGAAAGCAAGAGTGGTTGTGTACTGGCAAATAGCCTTTAAAAATATGAGTAGATGTGCACAAAAGAACTGTCAAAGATGTTATGTCAATAAGTATGTGATTTTAAGATTAGAAACAGAAGTCTCTGAGGCATATTTTATAGGTTAAAATAGCATGTACAAGCACTATTTTTCTGTACTTGTATTATAAAAATTATAAATCTATATGCCCATGACAACTGTATAGGTTTTGTTTACATTTATAATATGGACTCTAAGAAGTAGCTGGCTGCTTTTTGTATGATCTAAGTTGTACTTTGGGAATATTCACTTATTTTTTTCCTAACTGGGCACTTAATGGAATTGCTGTTGTTTAGCTTAGCAGAAGTAAGCTTTTATTTATGACCCCCAAATATTGTCACTCTATAAGAGTAGTTTTACTATAATATAATGAGTAGTTTGTCATTTCTATATAAAATATCCTTTTATGTGATACCATCAGCATTCTGGCTTCAGCTGTATAAGAAAATGAGAAAGAGCAATTAAAGGCACGTAAATAAAGACAGAATCCAATTTGTGCTAGATTAATAGTGCATCGATAGAACAGCAAGTCGTGTAGCAAATGCTTCTGATAATGCAATTTCTTTCAGAAGATGATGTAAAAAGATGAATGATTCACTAACATGTATCTTAAAGTCAACAGAAAGAATTTGATTTGCCATTGCCTGTCCTTTTATTCTGAAAATTTGTTGTTTTTTATTAAAATGTCTCATTGAAATTATTTCTAGTTTTGAAAATCAGCATTTTAATTCTATTATTTTTAGATGCCTAGGTTTACAGAAGAGCTGGTGCTTTCCCAAGTGTTTTTATTTTGGAAGCTATATTTCTTTTGGATAAACACTATTTGTAATCCTACACTACACTCACGAAACTGTCTATTTGGTGAGCAAAATTGTATCCTGATGGGGGTATGTTTACAAAGAAAGTTTCTAACCAAAGTGACATTTTCTTCCACAAAGATTCAATCACTTGTGTTTTATTGGTAAATTACTTGATTTATTTTGCCACTTATGTACTAAATTTTTTCTATTTAGAAAGTCACTCTTTTCTATATTGTGGTATAAAAGATAATTTATTGAGGCCTTTTGTATTTATAAAATACACAAAGTTTAATTTTAAACTAGTTTCTGCTGTTTTCCTGTAACCACAAATACACTTTAGCAGCTACCTGAGACACTAGAAAGCCAAAAATTATTTATCTCAGAGGAAAAATCTGCTTTAGAAAAGAATACATTTACCAACAACTTAAAGTACTCCAATTAACATAAAATTTTGTTGGGCTATAATTTTTAACAAGAACAAATAATTACATGTAAAATATAAATTTAAATATAATTTAATTTATTGATTTTACATATATTTAGAGTCAGATATTTTGTGGATATTGGAGAAATGTAGGATATAAAAAACACACTAGTGTTTTGCTGGGTGTGGTGGCACACAGGAGGATTGTGCAGGTTCAAAGCCAGACTCTCTGGCTTAAGAGACCCTGTTTCCAAATAAAATATAAAATAGGTCTGGGAGTGTAGCCCGGAGATAGAAGGGTTCCATTCCTAGTACCACCAAACACAAACACACACACACACACACACACACACACACACACACACACGTGTTTTTATAGCTAATGATGAAATTATAGAATTATAAATTATAGAAATTATAGAATGATGAAAATATTAAAAATTGTAATATATATAATATAGCAGTGTGAAATAAATCTATAAATCAAAATAAGCAATGAGCCAACAAATAACACTCTTGGTGGGTCAGGATAAAGAAGTTGCAGTTTAGATAGGGTGGGTAGACAAGGTTTCTCTCTCTAAAAATGAAGTGTAAATGGAAAACTGAAAGAGCTAGCAGATAGCAGTTAGCTAAGTATTTAATGTAAAAAAAAATAATATAAAAAGTGAAGAGGCTAAGCTGCTGTTAACCTACAGAAAAGACAGTTTTTATATATAGCAAAGTTAGAAAGCAAGACTTGAGGACATGAGTTCAAATCCAGGAGAAATAATGAAGTTGAGGAGGGTATCTAGCACAGCCCTGATTCTTTTTCTTAATCATGGTAACTGTGTGTAAGATATTTGAGGTGAAACACATTTTAATGTGTAAGCTATGTGTCTCTGCTTTTACATTGTTTATGTGGTATCTAAAAATCATCAAAGCGCAATAAAAGCCTTAACATGTTGTAATGACAACTATTTCAAATTTATTTTAACTGATACATGAGACATAAAATTATGTGTACTAATTAGGTATTATGTATTTTATACGTATGTACATCAAGCAATGTTTAAGTAAACAATATTTATGTGTAACATTTATCATTTTTATAATAAAACACTCAAAATCTATCATTTTAAAATATGCACTGCATTGTCTATTATCAGCCAGCTGTGCAATAGTATATCAGTATTTGTTACATAAACATAACATCACTAACTGAGAATTTTATTGTGGTTAATTTAGTAAATAGAAGTCATTTTAGCAAAGGACAAAAGCATACACTGAAAAAAAGACTGTACAACAAACGGTGTTGGCAAAACTGGTTGAACATATGCAGAAAAATGAAAATAAACCCCACTTTATTACACTGCAAAGAGTCAAATCAAGGTAGAGCAATGAAAAGAAAATCAGAGCAGAAACATTGAGGCTCCTTGAAGAGGGCATAGGTCCAATGGTACAACACATAGACATAGGTCAAATCTTTCAAAAAGATTCCAAAGGCACAAGAAATTAAAGATGGATCAATATTTAGGATTGCACTAAACTGAAGAACTTGTTTACAGCAAAGGAAACTATCAAGAACCTCAACAGAGATTAGAAAGAATGGGAGAACTTTTTTGCCAACTATTTATTTCTCTGATAGAGGACTGATATGTAGAATATACAGAGAACTCAAGAAACTCAGCACTAATAACAAATAACCCAATTGAACAAATAACCCAATTAAAAAAATGGTCAAGTGAACCAAACAGACACTTCACAAAAGAAATTCAAATGGCTAATAAATGTATTAAATACTACTTAATATCATAATCAATCAGAGATGCAAATCAAAACAACCCTGAGATTTTACCTAACTCCAATTAAAATGATAATCATTCAAAGCACAAACAACAATTGCTGGCAAGGGTGTGGAGAAGTGGGAACTCTAATACCTTGTTAGGGAGATTGCAATCACATTGGTAAACATTATGGAGGATCCTCAGAACAACAGGAACAAACCTACCATATAATTCATCAATACATTTTCTGGGTATCTACCCAAAGGAATGGAAACCAAAGTACCAAACTAATGTATCATATCTATGTCACAGCCACACATTTCACAATTGCCAAACTATGGACCTATCCAAGATGTCCATTAACAAATAAATGGATTAAAAAAAAACTATAGAATATGTACACAATGGAATTTTACTCAGTCACTTCAGTTGCAGGAAAATGAATGAAACTGGAGATTATGCTGAGTGAGATTAGTCAGACACACAAAAAAATAAGAAATTAGATGCCCTCTCTAATATTCAGAGCAAGAAAGTAAGAGTCATAGGAAAAACTCTAAGCAAAGAAGAAGAAACTATGCCAACCATAAAACCACTGAAAACATGCAGAAAACACTTCCTCTCAAAATATCTCACAAGAAAATGAAATATTTGGGAACAAATTTAATGAAAGAGGTAAAAGGCCTCTACAAAATATTACAAAATATTAAAAAAAGGAATCAAAGAAGACCTTAGAAGATGAAAAGATCTTTCATGCTCTTGGATAGGCAAAATAAATATCATCAAAATGGCCATTCTTTTAAAAGTGATTTATAGATTCAATGCAATAAGCATTAAATTACCAAGATTATTTCTCACAGACATAGAAAAATCAGTCCTTAAATTTATTTGGAACAACAACAACAACAACAACAACAACAAAAAACAGAATAACCAAAGTAGTTCTCAGCAACAAAAACTATGGAGGAGGAATCAAACTACTTCATTTTAAACTATACTACAAAGTCATAGTAATAAAAACAGCATGGTACTGGCACAAAAACATATATATATATATTTTTTTTTTTCTGAGTATTTGGGATGAAACCCAGAAACATTCTATTACTGAGTTACAACCCCAGTTCAATTTTTTTTCTATTAAAATAAGGTCTCACTGAGTTGCAAAGCACCTCACTAAGTGGCTGAGACTATCTGAGAACTGTGATCATCCCTGTCACAGCCTCTCAAATGCTGGGGTTACAATCATGTGCTATCATGGCCAGCTTCAGCCAATTATTTTTTTTACAAAAGGGCCAAAAGCATACAATGAAAAAATATAGTCTGTTCAAAAAATAGTGTTTGCAAAACTGGTTAACTATATGCATAAAAATGGAAATAAGCCCCACTTTCTCACCCTGCACAAGAGTCAATTCAAGATGGATCAAAGACTTGGAACTGCATTAAACTGAAGAGCTTCTGTAAAGAAGAGGAAAGTATTAGGAACCTCAACATAGAGTTGACAGAATGGAAGAAAAAAAATAAATTCAATTGGTTAATAAATGTATAAAAAATACTCAACATCATTAGCAATTAAGAGATGTAAGTAAAAACTACGCTGAAATTTCACCTAACTTCAACTAGAATGACAATCACAAACAACAAATGTAGAGCATGTGGAGAAGTAAGAACTCTAATACGTTGTTGGTGGGATTGAAAATTAGTAAAATTACTTTAGAAAACATTATAGAGGGTCCTCAGAAAATGTACAAACTTAATCATATGATCCAGCAAGCATTTGACAAAAACCAACATCCATTTATGCTAAAAGCACTGCAGAGAATTGGAATAGAAAAGAAATACCTCTAGATCATAATGATAATCTAAAATAGGCCCACAGCAAACATCATATTAAATGGGGAAAAGCTGCAAGAATTCCTCCTAAAAACAGAAAAAAGACAAGGATGTCCATTTTCACCACTTGTTTTCAATATAGTACTTGAGACTCTAGCCAGAGCAATAAGAAAAGAAAAGGAAATCAAAGGAGTACAAATAGAAAAAGAAGAACTTAACTTTCACTATTTGCAGATGACATGAGACTAAGAAGATCAAACAAACTCAACCAAAATGCTTATAGAACTGATGAACAAATTCAGCTTGTCTGGATACAAAATCAATCTTAAAAAATTGGAGCCTCACAGGGTGTGGTGGCCCATGCTTGTAATCCCCACACTTGGGAGGAGGAGACAGTTGGATCGGAGGATTGTGCAGCTTCGAAGCCAGCCTCGCTGGCTGAAGAGATGCTGTTTCCAAATAAAATATAAAATAGGTCTGAGAGTGTAGCCTGGAGGTAGAAGGGTTCCATCCCCAGTACCACCAAAAAACAAACAAACAAAAATAAATAAATAAATAAATAATTGGAAGCTCTTCTAGTACAAACCATAAATTCACTCAAAGAAATCGAGATTGGAGCCAGGCGTGGTGGCGCACGCTTGTAATCCCCGCTCTTGGGAGGCTGAGACAGAAGAATCGCACAGGTTCGAAGCCAGCCTCTGCTAATTAGTGAGGCTCTCAGCAACTTAGTGAGACCTGTTTCCAAATACAATATAAAATAGATCTGGGAGTATAGTCCGGGGGTAGAAAGCCTCTGGGTTCTACACCCAGTACCACACACAAACACATACACAAAAGAATCATCAAAATGGCCATTCTGCCAAAAATGATCAATAGATTCAATGTGATTCCTATTAAAATAACAATGACATTCTTCATAGACCTAGAAAAATCAGTCATGAATTTTATATGAAGAAAGAAAAGACCTAGAATAGCCAAAGAAATTCTCAGCAATAAGAACCAGGGAGGAGGAATCACAATTCCAGACTTCAAATTATACTATAGAGCAATAGTAGTAAAATAGTAGTAAAAACAGCATGGCACAACAGGCATACTGACCAGTGGAACAGAACAGAAAATACAGAAACAAACCCACACACCTATACTCAATTGATCTTTGACAAAGGGACCAAACTCATATTCTAGAGAAAAGATAGCCTTTTCAACAAATGGTGCTGGGAGAACTGGCTATCCATTTGTAGAAAGATGAGACTAATTCTTACCTGTCACCATGGACAGGAATCAATTTAAGATGCATCAAAGACTTAGAAATTAGAGACTGTGAAGTTATTAGAGGAGGGCATAGGATCAACACTCCAATACATAGGCACAAGCAGTAACTTTTTCAACAAGACCTCTACAGAGGAGGAAATTTAAGCAAGAATTAACAAGTGGGATGGCATCAAACTAAAAAGTTTCTTCACATCAAAGGAAACCACCAAGAACCAAAAGAGAAAGCCAACAGAAAGAAAGATCTTTACCAGCCACCACTCTGATAGAGGGCTAATATCCAGAATATACAAAGAGCTCAAAAGACTATACACTAGCAAAACAAATAACCCAATCAAGAAATAGGTAACTGAACTGAATAGACACTTTAAAAAAGAAGAGATACAAATGGCCAATAGATAGGTGAAAAGATGTTCATCATAAGCCATCATGGAGGTGCAAATCAAAACTCCACTGAGATTCCATCTAACCCCAATCAGAATGGCAAGAATAAAGAAATCAAATAACAACAAATGCTTGTGAGGATCTGAGGAAAGATACATTCTTTTACACTCTTGGTGGGAGTGTGAACTAGTTCAGGCACTATGGATATCAGTGTGGAGATTTTTTAGAAAACTGAGAATAGATCCACTGTATGATCCGGCTATACCTCTCCTGGGTATTTGTCTAAACTACCCATGTTCATAGCAGCACAGTTTGTAATAGCCAAAATATGGAACCAACTTAGGTCTCCATTAACAGATGAATGGATTGCAAAATTATGGGAAATACACACAATGGAATTCTACTCAGCTATAAAGGAGAATAAAAGCATGTCATTTGCAAGAAGATGGAAAGACCTGCAGAACATTATGTTAAGTCAGATAAGCCAAGCACAGAAAGAGAAAAGACTTATATTTTCTCTAATATGCCCAAACTAGAGAGCATTGGGGATACCAGAGGGACTCCAGACAATGAAGGAGAAACCTCTGCAAAGCTACAATGGAAGGATAAGACAGGAAGAAAGCTGAGGCTGATTAATGAAGGAGTTACATATGAATTTGTGTAAAAATATGAATATAACAATGTTAACCTGAACACTCACTGTTGGGAGGGGTGGAAGGAGAAAGGGGGGGCATCAAGCACAGTTTGAATGTATGCCATTTTCAATATGTTCCACATAAAAATAAAAAATAAATTAATAAAATTCCTTTAATACCAAAAATATTCAATATTACTAGCAATCAGCAAATAAAAATTAAAATTACAGAGATTTTTGTCAAACTAGTTAGAATGATATTTATCAAAAATACAAACAATAATAAATGGTGGGAAGGATGTGGAAAAATAGAAATGCATACACTGTTAATGGGATTGTACTGGTAAAGCCACTTATGTGGCTAGGTATATTTCTAAAACAACTATGAATGGAATCACTATGTGACCCAGTTATTTCACTCATTGGAATTTTTCCCAAAAAAGTAAAATAAAACATCTAAAGATTGTTCACTGAGTTTTCTTATCCCTTTCCATATATTTTGGCAAGCCTAAAACTGATATAGTTTTATTATTATAAACCTTTGTTTTCTGTACAATCCTCAAGAACCCTCCTTACAGTGTTTTGGGACTATTTCCCGGACTTATATGAAGATGCTAAAGTTGACTCAAGAGAAAGTGATCAAATAGCCATAAACTGTGTATCTTTCAGCTATGTAATTAAAACCCTCCTAGTCCAACAATCTCATGATGCAATCTCATAAATATTTTTGTTTCTTCTGTTAAATAATATACATAGTATACAACATACTTTGTAAGTAAGATACATAAGTCTAAAGCAGGGAATGTATTTTTCTGTTTCATATGTGCTGAGATTTAAACCCAGCTATTTTCTGGGAAACAGTGTGTGTAGAGGTGGATGCATGGAAGGACAAGTATTCTTTTATTAGATGGGATTCAGAGGAGGTCTCCCCTCCCCTCCTTGATTATAGCCAGGAGGAAGGCAAGAGAGAGGCCACTCTCTTCTTGAAATAAGGTATGTGCTGCTTTTTCCAGCACAGTCATTAAGAGGATCTGTGAGTTTAAATGATTCACATATAGCTATCCAAATGTCTCATTCTCTACCAAGCCTGGCCTTTATTATAAGAGATCTGTCAAACCCCTGCATTTTTTCTGTATGAGTTTTTTCTTTATCTGGTTAAATCTAAGGTCTGATTTGTAGCACTCTTGTCTATGGCTTCAAAAGTCGAGTGCCTCATTAAACTCTATGATAGAGGCTTTCTGGCTTCCATGGCATGCCTTCAGTTGCTATTTGGCTCTTATAAGGCTTTTTATTTAAGGCTTCTAGGACACACAGAGACTCTTCAACCTTTAAATCTTCATAATTGCTATAGCTTTCATTCTGTTCAGGTGCTAGTACCAGAGTATAAAACAATCATTCTTCTTCTTCCCACGTCTCATTGAAGTCCTTCTAAACTGATAATCTCTGGATTATAATGTTGTGGTATACACTGAGGAAATGTCATTTTTTAATTCCATCAATGGTATTTATTTTTTCCAATATAAAGGTCAGTGTCTCAAACTGACAGTCTGCATTTAGGACCACTCTGTTAAAAGGGACTTTTTTTAGAGCCCTCCTGGAAACAGAGGCTGTCAATTCTTACTGAGGAATTTTGTTCTGACAAGTGACTCCTTGAATTAGAAAGCGTCAGTGTTACTGGGTGAGAAGAAGGTATGATATTTACCAGTTCAATGTTCTGTTGTCTCTCAAATACTTTTATTGTTCTTTGCACTCTTTTCTCAACTACTAGCCTGTTAGGTCCCCTAATTGCTCCACAATGAAACTATACGAATTGCTTTATTTTTTTTTCTTGTATGTATGCCCCAAGTCTTACTAGTATCTTCTTTAAAAATGCTTAAAATACGACATCTTGTGGATAAGTAGATTTTTCTATTAGTTTCTTACCAATATGAATCATATTACAGATCATGTAACCAAGTGATAATAACCACATTATTATAGTAAATACCAATTATGTTCATATTTATTCTTTGTCCATGATGTTCCAAATTCAGATTCATCAATGTCTTGGGTGAAATGTAAATATGCTTATATTTCACTTTGGGATGCATAACTGTAATATGTTCTTTTAGTATATGTATATTTGCTTACTATTTTATTGGAACTGAGGATAGAACCCAGGGGAATTTTATCTCCAAGCTACACATCCAAACCTAGATTTTACTTATTCTTTATTTTGAATCAGGGTTTCACTAAGTTGCAAAAGGTCTCACTAAGTAGTTGAGACTGTCTGGAATCCACAATGTTTCTGTCTTGGCCTCCTAAGTACTGGGATTACAAGCATGTGCCACCATGCCTGGCTTACTTTTACTAAGACAGAAAGGCTCAAAATAGCTTTCAATATTATATTTTAATTATATCTCCAATAGGTATATTTTCATAAGATAAGCTTTTATTTACTTTAGAGACAAGGAAATAAGTTCCAAAACAAGCTTTCCTCGTTTCTTAATGACAAATACCATGAATATTTGAATGAGAAATATTGAATTGACCAATCACACACTTATAAATATCACATAAAATACACTTTTGTTAAATATGCTATTGTGTCAGATTCTATGATTTCTAATTTTAATACATTACATTGTTATTATCACATATATACATTTTATATATTTTATAAGTATATTTGTGATATGAATATCAGGTACATATACATACACACACATACACACATGCATGGGACATTTTAAATCAAAATTAAATTTAATATACTTTCTAATTTTTTTGATATTTAAAGTTTCTAGATGTAAATTGTATTATGAAATAAAAAGAATCTAATCTATATTTGGGTACTTAATAAATATGTGAAAATTCAAATCTTCCAAAAAGAAATTAGGCAGAATAATAGAATAATTTATTAAGTCTATCATTCTAGGTCATGGTTAACTCAGCATATATCAATGAGAGGTAAGCTAGTGGCTATACCAGTGGTTTTTAGAATCTGGTCCCAAGCCTGCAAGTCCTCTTAAATGTCTGTCTACATTATTGCTTCACCAGAAGGCACCATAAGCTTTTCCCTGGTCTGATCTGACATTTTGTGTAGAGGGCACTTTATCTCATAGAATCTGATCTACTTGTTAGAAGATTAGTGAGGGAGTATATGATGTCTCAGAGGTCATCAGATATCATTAGAGGCTCTAACAAGTCATAATTAACATTGTGTTTAAAGAAGAGAACAACAGGGTCACCAATAACACATTCTGGGAAGGCAGCCAGGACACCACCATGGGAGTCATGATGCCTAAACATAAATTGAGTAGGCTGGACCTGCAGTGTATACTGATCAGCAGAGGCAACTATTAACATGACAAGGGAGAGATAAATTTCTAATCAGGTGAGCAGATGTCTTGGAAAGACTGCAACATTAGCCTAGGCTTAATGGCTACAGCAGGTATCCTTCCAGTTGACATGACTCTTTTTGTGGACTCAGCCCCTACTGAATGCCAAGAACTGGTTTAAACCTGAGGCTAAGGAGAAGGATGTGTTGCTTGCAGTTCTCATTAAGCAGGCAGAATGGTGAGAATGAGACACTGTAAAGATAAGATAAAGTTCAAACTTTGAGCCAATTTCTTTAAGAATTTTTGGTTTCAAGTTTTAACATTTTTTACCCTAACTAGTAGCTATTTCATTTTAGCCTAAACATTTAAAAGAAACCAGTTATATTTTGAGAAGGGAATAATATATCTTCACAATATTCTACTCAGACAATCTTAACTCTGTTTACTCATCTTTTCATAATAATCCTCTTTTTAGTAGCTGGATCGCTCCATTTGTAAAGCTTAAAAACAGGCAGAATGGAGCCAGCTGATACTAATCGAAAAGCATAGATAAGCTGAAGTTTGCTCAGTCTTACATTTACCACCGTATTTTTTTAATGTTTGAATAGTTTTTACTTTCTCTGCATTTTTCTGGCTTCTCTCCCTGCTTAGCTGTCTGGATACTGCATTACTCTCTCCAGATTTTTCAGTGACTATTATTCAGAGATTATTATCAGAGATCTCTTTGATGCATCCATTTCTGTCATCTGTTTTAATAAGATAGTCTTAAAGGATGACATCATTGAAAGGCCAGGGGACTTGTTTTGTGAGTAGCTATTATGCATGTTCTGCACTGCCAGCAAAAATGAAATATTTGATTTAGAAGTTGGTATTGAGATTTCAAGGATGCTTTATATAGTTCTCCATTAGAGAAAAGAACAGTTCTCTAACCTAGAGATTTTAAGCTACCTCCAAGTTATATCAAACTTACCTAGAACATCTGTCTCATTTGAAACCATTTTATAAATAGAAAAGTATGAACACATAATAAAAATAGAAAATAAACCACATAAACTTTTGTCAACCTACCATCCAGCATCAATAATTCACAATATAACCTGCTTTGTTTTATTTATTATTACCAGAATTATTTCTTCTTCATCATACTATTTTAAAATGGTAAATAATACCTTTCTAAATGTTTTGAAACAATATATTTTGTTAATACTTAAAGACAACATATACTATTGCACCACAATTTTATTTATCTTGCTACATTACAAAATGATTTTAGTTATCAGCAATTAAACAATCTTAAACGAATAACATATAGGTCATATAAATTAGCCAAATATATGTGTAGATAAAGTAACATAGATGTCTGTAAAAGACAATTTTTTTTTTGTTATATACTACAGGATGTTCTGCGGCCACTTTGCCTACATGTTTGCTTTTTCACCTGTGCTCCCAGCCAGAAACATTATTTCATATTGACATTCCAAATATCATTTAGAAAAGACAGATTTTAACATTATATAGCAAGCCATCTTCAATTTTGAGTTAGTACAAAATCTGCAATTCAAATGATGGAAAAATAAACAGTTTACAGCTGAGTTTATATAACGTACATGTAGAAAACTCAAACACACTCTATTAAAAAGTTGACGCTATTGTAAACTATTTTGCCCCCTCTGGAGAACTACAATATCATTATGTTTTCTTCCTTATGACAAATCATTCACATGAATTTTCATAAGAGGATCCAAATTCATTTCTACTCTCTGAAACATTAGTTTGAAATAAGAATAAAAAGTAACAAAAATCCTTGCATGCAAATATAATATAATTATGAAGAAACAAAATGACTGATATGTCTTTGAAAAAATGATAATAAAAACAAGGTCTATCATAGATACAGTAGCTTCTCTCTGGCAAGCACTAAATTATCCTGTATTGTCTATAAAAATCAGACATTACCAGAAAGTGAAAAAGGTCCCTGTTTCTTAAAGAGTAGAGCCAGTGCCATTTCAACAGTATATAACACTAAAAGTGCAAACATAAAATAGTTACAAGATTATATTTTACATTGTTTTAATGTTGAAGATATTGAATTACTATGTTTTCTAGATTGTTTTTAAAACATTGAAATTCTTAAATTAAAAAATATATCAGCTCATTCAACTCTATTTTAGTGCTATTTTTAGGCTTTCTCACTTTTTTCAAAGTTACTGGATCTGGAGGACCTGTAGAATACACAAATAATATGTACCATGATAGAGAATCCCTATTCCAATAAAGACTCAATCAACACTAAAGGGATCAACTCAGCTAACTGGTGGAAGAAGCCAGTTACCAACATCTCCTGTATTTTTTTCTAATCTAACTTTAAAAGTTACTTTTTGATGGTGTCATTTTTTTTTAAACAGAAAATAATTGTTTGACTTTTTATATAGCAACACTTTTTTTTGGAGGGGTTACTGGAGGTAAAACCAAGAGACATTCTACCTCTACACTTCACCCCTGGTCTATTTTATTATTTTTATTTTGAAACAGAGTCTCCCTAAGTTATTGAACTGGTCTTCAACCTGTAATCCTCCTGTGTCGGCTTCCCAAGTACTGAAATTGCAGGTATGCACCAGCTATGACAACCTTTTCTAAAACAAAACAATTTGGTTTTCAGAGGAAATCAGTTTTTCTCTTTTGCTTTTTTTTTATTATCATTATCAGATTGATTGGAATAACAATTTTAAATGGCAAAAGCAAAATCTGAGACAGTACTTTACATTACAAAAAATTAAATGTTAATATTATATATAAGGTAGTACCTTCAAGTGGATTCTTCCACAAAAGAAAGATGAGAGGGAGAGGGAGAGGGAGAGGGAGAGGGAGAGAGAGAGAGAGGAGAGAAACTTACAGCAGCAAGAAAAATAGTTTATACAGCTGGGCATGGGGGTGCACACTTGTAATCCCAGCATTTGGGAAACTACACTGGAGGATGGTGGTTTAAGAACAGCCTCAGCTACTATTTAGTTGCAAAGTGAAGCCCTTTGCAATTCAGTGAGACATTGTTTTAAAGTAAAGAATAACAAATAGGGCTGGGGGTATTGCCAGGAGGTAGAATGACTTTGGGTTCCTTCCCCAGAACCAAAGAGAAATCTAGAAGAAATTGATAATGCTGATAGTTGGAGAAATTATGATATTGACTTTATATTTGATAAGACTCTCTAAAGACTTTGACATTGAGTGTGTAATAAAGCTATTGCCATTACCTAGGAAAATTTATTCATCTGCTTTTTTATGAGAAGCATGATAAATTATATAAGGTAAAAGTATAATAATGTCTATAACTTACATTAAAAAGGTTTGGCAATATAAAGATTTATATCCAAAAAGAAAGCAGACAAATAGAGCAAATCTTCTCACATCATTTTATAAATTAGAAATCTTAAAAGAAAATATAAAAAAATAGAACAAAATGAAGTTGATAACATTAAATGGTTATTTCCATTAGTATTATATGTAATAAAATAAAATTTCATAAACTCACTTTATATAAGATTTAAGGGAGAATAAAAAACATACTGTTTAATAAAAACACACACATAAACATAACCTGATGTCTCACCTAACTAAATTTGAGCAATAAAAGTCACACACCAAGTAGTGCAGATTATTTGATTTTTGTGGCATACATTTTAAAAATATATTCAAATATTGTGTTAGTAGAGATCAGTATACTGATCAGTATACTACTTTGTGTAGATTGGTAAAAGAATATAAAATATTTACTCATGGAAATTGAATTCTATGACTTGCATTAAAACTGTATTATGACTAAAATTAGTAATAGAAATTTTATAACTTTATCAAAACCTAACAAGTGAATTTAATGAAAAGCATATGCAATTATATAGGGCTTTAATTATGGGTATGTGAAAAAAGATATTGCTAATATAGAATTTTGTGAAGGTGAGTTATCAAATTTGGTAATGTTTAGCAGAACAAAAAAATTCAGAAGAAAGGGAATTTGTAAAGCTACCAATAAACTTTACATTACACTTTACATTACAATTAAAATTTTTGCTAATATTATTTTCCAAATTGCCTCTCTTCTAAACTATCTAAATGTCATAAAATATTTTCTAGTAAGTCTCTATTTTAAACACATAACAATTACCTCATTGCTTTTTGAATGAGTGCCTATAATCTTTGAAGAGATAGTTAAATGGATTATAGAGGGAAAGAAAAGAATGTTCATGAATGTTTTAACAAGATTTACAAATTTGAAATGCTAACAAACTGTGCAATCCTGTTAAACCCTTTTATTTTGTAAAATATTTTGTTAAGCCTTCTATTTTGTAAAAGTTGGAAAAATGATATCACCATTATACAAAATGGTTACCACTCGAACACATCCTGAGAAAATCAATTAACTAAAGGTTAAGTGCCAAGATTGAATTACTGTCGATCTGATCTATATACATACTTCTATAAGCTCTTGAAGTTTGAAACATTATCGGTATATAAAAGAGTACTTCTGCTTAATATTACATGGTACTTTTCCTTGATTAAACACTTCCCTACACATTTGATGAAGAACATAGGGAGTCTCCATTACTTAGATGTCTTTCATTTATCCTGTCTAGAGGCTTATTCTTACTAGAAATATTAGCTTTGCATGGTTTGGTTCACTTTTACAGTGAGAGTCATAAATCCATCAAAACATATAAAAGAAACCGATGGTCTCCTAATTAAAGCTTGAATTTATGTTAGAGACACTTCTCATAGAAATTCTTCCTGGGACTGCAGAGTGAGGAATGCTTAGTTGTCTCTATTGAGAAAGGTTTTAATATTTATTTTGAAGGAATAAAATAAAGATATAAAACTCATAAATATTTATTACAAACTGCTAGCAAAGACGTGACATTTGGGACAAAAAAGCCTATCATTACACAACTATAAGGAGAGCTATGTATAAAATTTATGGCTGAAAAGTGATGCAAAATGATAAATGGGAGAGTATTACTATTGACAGAACACTTAAGTCTACTTAGGCTTATGTGGAGAGTCCTGATCACCAAATATCTATTTCAAAGAACGAAACATTTATTCCAGGAAGAAATGACGTAGAATATCCACAGCAGTACTTTCACCTCTTCTTACTCCATCATTATTTTTACCAAAAAATATTCTCAGAAAAATTATTCTGGTTTTACTTTTTCTTAGAATTTAATACACAATCTACAAAGTAAAAAACTTAAATCTTATATACAAACAAAAGTTAGTACCCGGGCGTGGTGGTGCACGCTTGTAATACCAGCGCTTGGGAGGCTGAGACAGGAGGATCGCACAGGTTCGAAGCCAGCCTCAGCTGGTTTGAGACCCTGTTTCCAAATAAAATATAAAATAGGTCTGGGAGTGTAGCCTGGAGGTAGAGGTCCCCTGGGTTCCATTCCCACTACACCAAAAAAAAAAAAAAAAGCTAGTTATATACTCAAGATTAAATATTAGACTGTATATAATGTGTTTAGTTGTATACTCAAGATTAAATATTAGACTGTATATAATGTGTTTAGTTGAGACTTCATTATTTGAGATATTATTATACAATAAAACCTTAGGGAGCAAAAGATAAATGTTATTAGAGCTCAAGTCAATATGAAAAAAAAATCCAGAGATAAAACCTTTGATAAATTTGATTTATAATCTTTCCTCAAGTTATGTCATCAAATGCCCTTTAATCATCCATCAAAAAGAAAATACATACATATATACATATATGTATATATATATATACAAAGAAAAATGATACTTTAATTAGTATCAAAGAAAATTATTTAATCCATTCTGCAAGTTAAACTATTTATGAAGCAATAACAAAATACCATAAATTGAAGTTTGAGAAGATAAAAAACAATGGGAATTTGGTTTTCTCAGTTCTAGATCAAGATGCTGAAAGATTTGGTTTCTGGTCAGGACCACTGCCTGGTTCAAGCACAGTGGGATCTCTCCATGCAGACCTGGCAAAAGATCTCACTAGATTTCTCGTATAAAGGACACTTATCTCAGCAGAACTTTGCCCCCATGATCTAATGACCTACCAAAGTCATCACCTCTTTGAATACCATCTCACTGAGGATTAGGTTTCAACATATGAATTTTATATAGCAAAAGCCTTCAGTCTGTAGCAAGCATCAGAATGCAATATCATAAAAATGTGGGTTTTCTAAATTATTAGAATAGACATGGACAACTGAAATTATTGAAGATGTATTTTCCTATTTATATATGTATATGGTTTCTGGTATGCTATTCTTTTATTTACAGGGATATTTTCATTGCATAATATAGTTTTATGGTAGTTTTAGGACATTTAAAAATGATACATTCACATTTTATTGTTTATTTGCAATGCTATGTTAATGAAATCTGCACTAAGTATCTTTATCTTTTGGGGGACTTTTTTTAATTTATATTTTTTATTTTTATGTGGATCATATTGAAAATGGCATACATTCAGACTGTGCTTGGTGTCATCTTCCACTCCCCATTTTCCCTCCCCCTACAACAATGAGTGTCCAGGTTAACCATGATACATCCATACTTTTACACATATTCGAATGTGGGTCCACCATGTGATTTGACTATTATCACTCCTGGGTATCTTTCCAAAGGGGTTGAAATCAGAGAACTACAGCAACATATGTATACCCATGTTCATTGCAGCACACTTTGTAATAGTTGAAATATGGAACCAATCTAGGTCTCCATCAACAGATGAATGGATTACAAAATTATGGGAAATACACATAATGGAATTCTACTCAGAAATAAAGAACAAAATCATGTCATTTGCAAGAAGATGGAAAGATCTGGAGAACATTATGTTAAGTGAGATCAGCCAAGCACAGAAAGAGAAGGGACATATGTTTTCTCTAATATGCCTAAACTATGGAGTTTGAGGAATATCAGAGGGACTTCAGATAATAGAAGATAAACCTTAGCAAAGCTAAAATTGAAGGGTAGGAGACAAGGCTGAGCCTGATGAAGGATTTTTTTCAATAATATATTTTAAATATCTTTAAATTTACTTGTATAAAAGTTGTTCACATGGATATCACTTTCAAATACTTACTTGAAAAACAATATAGAAATGTGTTTAAAAATGGATTGATTTTATGCAAATTCAAGCGAATAAAAAAGGGAATTCTTATAAATATGTGAAACAATTTGTTTCATGTTTTATTTTTGGTACCATGTAAAAACAAATCATGTTGCCTATTTTTATTTTTTTCTTAATCATACTAGAAAAAGATATGACTAATCTAAGAAAATAATTGGTGTCAGTTTTGAATAAATATAAGTAATATAAAATTTAATTAAAAGCAGTCTGAATCCCAAATGCCCAATTAAATAGTTAACTGCTTTTTCATGTTTCTGGAATGATAGTTTACAGTGTCTTCTATTAATTAAATGACATTATATGACATATAAAACATTTTTCTACATGTTATTGTACACTACAGTATAAAAGAAAGACATGTGTTTGAAGCCAGTTATATATTGCATGACTAAAAAGGCCATGCAACCTAATTGCTCTCAAGAGAGAAGGGTGGACATTTGAGAAAAGTGCTGATGATAAAAATTCCTTAAAAATGAAGGTGTGTTTGTCAAATACAGCACATATTTTTAAAACAAATTGAAGTAGTACTTATTAAAATAGGCCAAATAAGCCTGTTAGTGGCGAAATCACTAATTTTATTACTGTGAATCTGATCAAACCAAGCTGTTGCAGAGTAAAGTTTACATTATAGAGACAAGTAAATATTCTGAATGTTCTCACAATTTGAATGTAAAAAACAATCCATAATTTTTATTAATTCAGAAGAATAATTTATAAAACACAGTGTTTGATTCTTCTGCACATTTATGACAAATCACTTTTGGTATAATTGGTATTTATTTATTTTGAACATTTCCCTATGTTTTTTGTTGGCATTCACTGGCATTGGGTGTGTAGCTATAATTGTGGTCTGTAGATATACTTATGTAGGGTGGCATTATACATGTATTTATAAAAAAAATTCCAATTCTTGATTCAAAACAGTCTCATCATTAATCTGAATACTCAGATTTTTTGGTCAATTATTGTTTTAACAATATAACAATAACCTACAAACAACTATGTTCACATACAAACATGCACACATAAGTTAAAGCCTTGGGCCCTTAGAAATTAAAGAGAAGTACAAATATTTCTTCCATTCTTTGCTTCCTCTTCCATCCTACCTTTGATAAAATCATTATCTAGAAGTCAATAAAAGTGATTATCTTACTTGGCTTTTTCAAAATACAATTATCACATCCACATATACACTTGCAAAGTATGTTTTTACCTTAAAATTATTTTAGCTTTTATTGAACAGAGGTGATGTTATGGATTACAGTATAATAAAATTTAATATTTATTTTGTATTTATTCATTTTAACTGAAAAGCAACATCACAAAACTACATCATAGTTTAAACTCTAATATTCTTTATGCATATCTGACTATTTTATGCTATTACATTAAGCATTATTGCATTTGTTTTCTGTTAACATAGAAATAAAAATTTTTAGAAGTATATTTTAGGGATATGTTGAATCATTTAGTACTCAATTTTTCTATTTTATAAGTTAATAAAAATCTCAAGAAAATTTTAAAAATAGGCAAGTAGGTGATAAATACATAAATAAATTGATAAACAAGTAAATAGTGACCATATCACTTCTCATTTAAATATGATATATGACCACATCATTTATAATTTAAATATATAGACTTTTATTTGGTGGTACTGGGGTTCCTGGAAACCCTTCTGATTCCAGACTACACTCCCAGACCTATTTTTTAATATTTTTATTTGAAAATAGGGTCTCTGGCTTCATACCTGCGTGATCCTCCTATCTCCGCCTCTCAAGTGCGGGGATTACAAGCTTGCTCCATCACACCCCGCATATATAAACTTTTAACCTGTGACACAATCATGTAATTTCAGTACTTGAGAAGCTGAGACAAGAGGATTGAAAGTTTGAGGACATACTCAACAACATAGAAAGACCATCAGCAACTCTGTTTCAAAATAAAATTACAATAATAAAAATTTGGGATGTAACTTATGGATAGATTGACCCTTGGGGTTAATCTCTAGTAAGAAACACACACACACACACACACACACACACACACACACACACACACACAAATGAATATATATGTGCACTTTTAGGAGTATAAGTTAGAGTTGGAGCTATACAAACAAATACCAATAAAAAGAATCAAAACCCACAACAACTAGCTCTGTGACTAAGTTAATTTTGAAACTGATAAAAACATATTTAATGTTTTTTTTTAACATAAAGCTTTATATGTTGTGAATATTTTCAAGATTGTCGGATAATAACTTAAATTTTGAGGTAGGAAAGTCAAATTACATTATATAAGAAGTTATCAAATATTTGATAGTCTTACTTGTTCACTACTGCTTGATAGAATTTTAATACTTTTTGAATTTTTTATTTTTTTAGAAATTTATTTTAATGAAAAATTTCATATTCTTGACATAAGCATGTAAAACATAGATTATAAATTTTATCCTTTTTATTTCTATTGTAACACAACCCACATATCAACAATTATGAAAAATCTTGAATCTAATAATTTTTGATTACTTACAATATAGAATTCTTACCTGAGCTGAAATTTTAATTTTGAATACCAAAGGAGTTTTTATGGATGTCCTGTATATTATCTTCTACAGATGATGGGGATTCCTTAGTTAATTCTTGATATTAGATTTTCAAAATTATGGTCTTGGGAAAATTATATTAATCTGCAGCCATTTTCACAAGTAATTTTGTGGTGATATCAGAATATTTCTAGTTATTCTTATCCAAATAAGAAAAAAAATAAATCATACTCTGAACTATTCAGAAAGAACAATAAAATTACTAATCAAGGGGATAAAGAGAAAAAATTCTGTAATTTTTTAAAGTGTGAAAATTGACTTTAGAACTTTAGAGGAAGAAGGAGAAACTACATATTAGCAAATAAGGCCAACTCAACAGGAAAATCAGATGGGGGAAGAGGAATATTTTCTAATGTATATGATATGCATTCACAGACTTATCAGTCAACTACTAAGCCAAGAATGAGAAGGAGGGAAGAGAGATGAATTGGGGTGGGAATTGGAGAAGGGCTAATTGAGTAATGTGTGCATTTATGCCTCTACCATCTTGAACCCCATTAAGATGTATGACTACAATGAACCAATAAAAATTTTTTTAAAAAAATAGCCTTTGGTATGTAAGATATTTAAATGTATGGAGAAAGAATAGACAGTTCACTAATTTCAGAATTTGTATGAATCCCATAATAATGTTCTACTTTTTACAAATATCAATGAGCTATTAGCAAGTTTATCTCCACAATAATTTCTTAGGTCTTTTCATTATCATTTATTTATCAGGTATCTTCTATCTTATCAATATAATCTATCAATATATAATCTATCTCTATCTATTTATGTATCCATTCATTTATCCATTATCTTTTATTTATAGTTTCCCAAATAACAGTTGGTATATAAAGTTTTTAAATGTAAAAAAAATATATATTTTCAAGTTCTCAGTCCAAATCCTATTCTGACACTTTTAAGCTTTGTGTTTTGAGCCAGTCACAAGAACACTCTGATTGATTTTCTTTGTATTTCTCTACTTTCAGTGATAGTTGAAACAGTGCTTTGCCTGTAAGGTTTAAGAAAGTATGGTATAAATTATTTTATATAAGTGTAGTTGGGTAAGAGGAAGAAGGAAATAATGACTGGGATGCAGCATATCTCAGTGCTGTAACAACAACAAAAAATCAATTACTGAGAAGGCAGCTCCTTAGCAAGAAAAACAAAGCAGAGAATATCTTTTCTTTTTTTTTTTTCTTTTTTTTTTTGTGGTACTGGTGATGGAACACAGGGGCCTTCTACCTCTGGGCTACACTCCCAGACCTATTTTATATTTTATTTGGAAACAGGGTCTCTTAAGCCAGCTGAGGCTGGCTTCGAACCTGCACGATCCTCCTGTCTCAGCCTCCCAAGTGCAGGCATTAAAGTGTGCGCCACCACGCCCGGCTAGCGAAGATATTTTCAAATGAAAACACAAAAACGAAATCATGGCAAAAGAATATCCAATATTCAGATTGCAAGATCCACAACAAAAAAGCCTGATTGCACAACTGACCTGGTATGGCAGCCGGGGCCATCTTGGGCTGCCAGCCTAAACCATGACTGGAAGCTCTGCAGCCCCAAGAAATTCCAGCAAGTAAACCAAGGACTTGCAAAAAGTGGTGGCAGAGCTACATCTTAAGCCACCAGCACCATGCTGTAGGAACTAAGAAGAAGATCCAAAAGTCCACGTAGCACACGGTGCCCTCCAGAGACTCGGGACCACAGGACAGTAACAGGCACAATGACCAATGGAACAGAATAAATGATATAGTCAATTTATTTTTGACAAAGGGGCCAAATTCATATACTGGAGAAAAAGACAGTCTTTTTGACAAATCATGCTGGGAGAACTGGCTATTCCTTTGTAGAAAGACAGAACTAAATCCTTACCTCTCACCATGTATAGGAATCAACGTGAGATGGAAAAAGTCTTAGAAATTAGACCAGAGACTGTGAAGTTATTAGAGGAGGGCATGGGCTCAACACTCCAACACATAGGCACAAGCAATATCTTTCTCAACAAGACCTCCAAAGAGCAGTCAATTAAAGCAAAATTTAACAAGTGGAATGGCATCAAACTAAAAAGTTTCTTCTCATCAAAGGAAACCACCAAGAACCTATAGAGAAATGTACAGAATGGGAAATTTTTACAAGCCCCCACTCTGATAGAGAGGCTAATATCTAGTATATACAAAGAGGTCAAAACACTGTACACTAGCAAAACAATCCAATCAAGAAATGGGCAACTGAACTGAATAGACACTTCAAAAAAGAAGGGATACAAATGGCCAAGAGATACATGAAAAATTGTTCAATATCATTAGCCACCAGGGAGATTCAAATCAAAAGTATGCTTAGATTTCATCTAACCCCAATCAGAGTGACAAGAAGAAAGAGATCAAATAACAGCAAATGGTGGTAAGAATGTGGGGAAAGAGGAACTCTTTAACACTGTTGGAGGGAGTGCAAACTAGTTTAGCTGCTATGGAGATCAGTGTGGAGATTCTTTAGAAAACTGGAAATAGATCCATTATATGATCTGGGTATACCTCTCCTAGGTATTTGTCCAAAGGGGTTGAAATCAGAGAACTATAGTAACATATGCATACCTATGTTCATAGCAGTACAAATTGTAATAGCCAAAATATGGAACCGAGCTAGGTCTCCAACAGATGAATGGATTGAAAAATTATGGGAAATATACTCAATAGAATTCTATTCAACTATAAAGAAGGACAAAATCATATCATTCACAGAAAGATGAAAATATCTGAAGAACATTATGTTAAATGAGACCAGCCAAGCACAGAAAAAGAAGGGACTTATGTTTTCTCTAATATGCCCAAACTAGGGACCATTAGGAATATCAGAGGGACTCCAGATAATGGAGGGGAAACCTCAGCAAAGCTAGAATGGAAGGATAGAAGAGAAAGAAGGGTGAGGTTGATTAATGGAAAAGCTACACCCAAATACGTGTAAAAATATGAATATAGCATAGTTAATCTGGGCACTCACTGTTGGGGGAAAAGGGGAATGGCGGGGGCGAGGGTACCAAGCAAAGTCTCAATGTATACATTTCTAATGTGTTTCACATATAAATAAAAAAAAACCTTACATTTTCTTTGTTCATTTTTAGAACTGCAAAATAGCTAATCAGAGTAATGAAATTTGACACATATAGCAAAGAACTTGCTATATTATCTAGTACTTTCTTCTTTGCAGACTAAATATTATTTTTTCCTCTGTAGAATATTTCTCACATACTTTTATTAGTGCATTGTAATTATACATCATAAGATTAAGTGTGATACAAACATTATGCACACAGCTCTTGATGTACTTTCTTTTGCATCATATCTTATCCCAATACTCTTTTTCTCTTTGTCTTCACCATATATACCAGTAAAAATGGTAGTAAAATTGGATGTGATGGCGCTTACTTGTATTACCAGCATTTGGGAGGCTGATACAGGAGGATCCAGGTTTGTAGCCAGCCTCAGCTACTTAGTGAGGCCCTCTGCAACTAGTGATGAAACCCTGTTTCAAAATAAATAATAAAAAACAGGGCTGAGGATGTAGCTCAAATGTGGAATGTCCTTGGGTTCAATTCCTAACACCACACACACAAAAAATATAACCAAACAAATAAACAAATAAACTGGTAGTGATACATTTAAATATTGCCAAAGCACTAGTTTGTTTCCATCCTCAAACTTTTTTCCTTCCTCCCCTCTGTCCCAACTTTCTTACATTATCCTATTGATCTCTTTCTATTTTTCTTTAAATTCTTATGATTCTTATATTTTTCCTCTAACTTCCACATATGAGGTACTGGCTGATCTCACTTAGCCTAAGAGTATCTCATTCTATCCATTTTTCTGCAACTGGCATAATTTTGTTCTTTATGACTGAGTTGAATTTTATTTTGTCTATATACCACATATTTTGATTATTTGTTGACTAATAGAATCATTTAATCTCACTTTCAACTAATGATACATTTCAAAGTCCATCTCAAAAGTGCAAAAAATATAAAAAACTAGAGCTTTGGGAGTCATTTATAAAAAGTTTTTAGGTAAGGCTTTTGCACATTGAAAACATGCAACAAATAGAAGTTTATAAGAATTATACAAGATTTTAGTATCACTGGGAAATTCTAATAGGACAAAATTACAGGCTAATCATAAAGTTTGGTATCAGGCAGCACTTATTCTGGTTTTAATCAGATTAAGTCCTGACTCTCCCAGCTTCTTATAATGATCCAAAATTGTATTTAAGAATTTAAGCAAAAGATAAAATATAACACATAATTTTCAGAAATATCCCACCCAAGAACACATATTTTCACCTATTATAACTCATTATAAAAATATTTCACAAAACTTTTGTTATTCAATTTTTTATTTATTATTTAATTCAATAATTATTTTCTGAGAAACTATAGAGACTTAAAATATAAAAATAAAACATAGTTATATGAAGAGGAAGATAGCTAGATAATTAAAAACTGATGGACAGACACAATTGAATTTTAGATAATATATACTATATGCAAAATATGGGTATAAACAGCATAAACTTATAATAAATAGTTTAACTAATCTAATATTTATTCTATTTGCATAAAAATCAATTAGCACAATTATAAAATAGCTGTTTTTTATTATACTGGGGATTAAATACAGGGGTGCTCTACCACTGAACTACATCCTTAGCCCTTTTCAATTCTTATTTTGAGGCTAAATTGTTGAGAGTAGTCTTAAACTTGCAATCCTCCTGCCTCAACTTTGTGAGTAACTGTGACTACAGGTATTTGTCCACACCCGGCAGAAAGAAACATTTTAAATGGGCTATCAGCTTGGACATATTAGAGAAAACATATGTCCCTTCTCTTTCTGTGCTTGACTAAACTCACTTAACATAATGTTCTCTAGTTCCTTCCATCTTCTTGCAAATGCTATTTTATTTTTCTTTATAGCAGAATAGAATTCCAAATCTCAGCAAAGCTTGAATGGAAGGATAGGAGAGGAAGAAAGCTGAGGTTGTTCAATGGAGGAGCTACATATGAATATGTGTAATAGCATAAATACAACATGATTAACCTGGATACTCTCTATTGGGGGGGAATGGAGGGGGAAAGGCATGAAGCACAATGTAAATGTACACCACTCTCAATATGTTCCACTTATAAAAATAAAAATTAAAAAAAATAAACAAATGGGGATATCAGCAAAGTGTCTGGATACAAAATCAATTCTAAAAAATCAGAAGATTTTCTCTATACCAACCATAAATCCACTGAAATAGAAATCCACAAAACACTGCCACTCAGAATATTCCACAAAAAATAAAATACTTAGAAATAAAGTAAGATGGTAAAAAAACTCTATAAAATTATAAAATACTAAAAAAGAAATCAAGAATACCTTGGAAAATGGAAAGATATTTTATGCTCTTGAATAAGCAGAGTAAATATCATCAAAATGGCCATTCTTCCTAAAGTGATCTATGGATTCAATGCAATAACCATTAAATCACCAAAGGCATTTCTCACTGACATAGAAAAAAAAAAAAAAAACAGAACAGACAAAGTAGCTCTCAGCAACAAAACCTTACAGGGGCAAACATAATACCTGATTTTAATCTATACTACAAAGCCATAGTAATAAAATCAGCATGATTCTAGCACAAAAACAGATAACATAAACTAATGGAGCCAAATAGAGGACTCAGAAACAAATGTGTACACTTAAAGCCATTGATTTTTTTCTTTTTTCTATTTGCAGTACTGGGAATGGAACTCAGGAGCATTCTAACTTCGAGCTATACCCTCAGCCCTATTTTTATTATTTATTTAAAAACAGGGTCTCTCTGAGTTGTAGAAGGTCTCACTAAGTAACTGAGGCTGTCTGTGAACCATAATCTTTCTGTCTCAGCCTCCCAAATCCTAGGATTATAAGTATACTCTACCACGCCCAATTTCAGCCAATTGATTTTTGACAAAGGGGCCAAAACCATTGTTCAACATATTGGTGTTGGCAAAACTGGTTAACCATATGCAGAAAAAAATAATAAATCCCACTTTTTCACCCTGCACAAGAGTCGATTCAAGATAGATCAAAGACTTGGAAATTAGAGCAGAGACTTTGAATATCCTTCAAGATGGCATAGGTCCAAGACTGCAGTATGTGGACACAGGTAAAAACTTTCTCAACAAGACCCCAGAGGCACAAAACACCAAAAGGAGGATCAATATGTGGGATTGCATTCAACTGAAGAGCGTTTGTAAAGCAAAGAAAACTATTAAGAATCTCAAGCCGGGTATAGTGGTCCATGCTTATAATCCCAGCATTTGCAAAGCTGAGATAGGAGGATTGCAGTTCCTTGACAGCCTCATCTGTTTAGTGAGGCCCTTTGCAACTCAGTGAGATCCTGTTTCAAAATAAAGAATTAAAAATAGGGCTGGCAGTGTAAATTTAAGGTATAATGCCCCTGGGTTTCATCCCTAGTACCACAAAAAATAAAAAAAATAAAAAAGAAAAAAGAACCACAACCAAGAGCAAACAGAATGGGAGAAAAATGTTTCCAATTATTTCTCTCATAGAAGACTGATATCTAGAATATACAAAAGACTCAAGATACTCAACTCTAAGAAAACAGATAACCCAATTAAAAACTGGGCAAATGAACTAAAATACACTTAATGAAAGAAGAAATTTAACTGGCCAACAAATGCATGAAAAACACTCAACATCATTATTAATCAGAAAATTGTAAATCAAAACTACCCTGCGATTTTACCTAACTTCAACTAGAATGGCAATCATTCAAAACACAAACAATAACTAATGCTGGTGAGAATGTGAAAATGTGGGAACTCAAAGACATTGTTATTTTACTGGTGCATTATTGTTTCACATCATAATGTAGTTCAGAGTGATAGTGACATACATGCACTTGGTACTTTTGGACTCATCTCTGGCACCCTCTGTCTTCTTCAAACATAACATTGAGATTGACATGGGTATACTCAAATATATACATACTGTCAATGAAAGTGATTTCTTCATTGAATCTCCATCTCTTTCATCCTTTTTTTCTAGACCACCTTCATGACTACACTGACATTTCTCCTCCATTAGTTGTTGTCCCTCTGGTATCCCAATTACTACCTAGTTTTGACATGTAAAACAAAACAAAACAAAAACCACATGACCCTTTATTTTCTGTAACTGGCTAATCTCACTTATCATAACGTTGTTCTCCAGGTCCATTTATTTTTTTCTGCAAATGACATAAATTTTTTCTTCTTTGTTGCTGAGTATTTGTTTTTTTTTTTTTTTTTTTTTTTTTTTTTTTGTGGGTCTGGGGATGGAACCCAGGGGAATTTGGCCTCCAAGCTACATCCCCTGCCTTATTTTTTATTCCTTCTTTATTTTGTATTTATTTATTTTTTTGTGGGTCTGGGGATGGAACCCAGGGACATTTGACCTCTGAACTATACCCCTTGCCCTATTTTTTATTCTTTATATTGAAACAGGGTCTCACTAAGTTGCAGAGAGCTTCATTTAGTTCTCCTTCAGTTCCCATCGTATTCCCTCCCTTCTTCTTCCTTCTTATATTTGGCTTAGTGATTGATATTTTTATGAATATGCATCATGTACTTTAGGAAGTTTCCTTCTTCCTCCCTCCTATCCCTCACATTTAGGTTGCCTTACATATTCTCCTTTTTGTCTAGAGTTCCTCCTATGACACTTTTTCTTTTTAGCTTCATACTGGGAGAATATTTAGTTTTTTACTTTTTATGACTGACTAATCTCACTTAGGATAACTTTCTTCAGTTCTATTCATTTTCCCATAATTATAATGTAGTATTGTTCTTCTTTATGGCTGAGTAAAAGATACCAAGAAGTGCTATACTTGGATAATATGCTGGATTCATTCATCATGAGTCAAATTTGAAATGTGTTGCATGTGACCTGAGAATTTAACAACTTCTAGCATTTTGATGTGCCTGTTTGGATATGAGTTTCTTAAAATGTAAATATTATAAGAAGAATTTAATGACTATAAGAGTTTCTTAAAATGTAGATATTATAAGAAGTGTTTAATGACTATATTGTTTGTAGAGCATTAGAATGTCTGAGATCATATCTAATATAGTATTTTTTAGGAAGAGGAGGAATAAAGGGGTAAAAATTGTTTACAAATAATTTATCTCATAATGTTAAACTAAAGCAGTCACCATCATCTATCTCAGTAGATCAAAAGAAATACAGAAAAAAAAGGAATTGAAACACTGTTAATTTTAACCATACCCTCTCTAAGATAAAATGCATTTTAAATATTTTGATTACAAAAACACTTAATTAAACTACATGTGCACATATAACCAGTAGGTTATTTTTCTATTTAATATATCAATTAAATATTTATTGTTTTTATAAAAATACTTAAAACGCCTTGGGAATATTTTTTTCTGTCTCTTTTGTAATTAAATATGCAAAACTTATTTCTCTTAGTCTCTAGGATTCTTTATTCTCTGCCATTTTGTGACATTTTGAGAACAGTATACTGAATAGAAAAGGCATGATCTGCCCTTTACAAAACAATAGCACAAAATGCTTGTATTTTAAAGGCCGAACAAATGACTTGAAATGGATAACATTTGTTTTAAAAGAAGCAAATATATCGAAAGTTGCAAAACACTAATCTAATTGGTTTGGGGGTTGTTCATTCTTACTAAAACTTTGCTTTTTACAAGTGTTACTTTTTTTCCTAGAATTTGATTAAATTAAATACAAAATTTTTGTATCATTTGTGCATTACCTAGAGCTAATGCAAAATTCTATCTTTCATTCAAAGATTAAGAGCCCCATGGAAGGCCATTCTAGTGGGGAAAAAAAAATTTTAGCTAAAGTCTATTTCAAAGAAATAATCACACAATAAGTATATAATAGTTCAGGAAAGAGAAATTCACAAGAGTTTTATTTGAATTTAGAGTAACTCTGTGGTTGATTTCAACCTTATTTCTCCTCTCCACATGAAAATCTTGATGGCATTTTATTAGCTTATAAACTGCAGCATAACACTGTTGTATAGGGATAAAATGAGGTAATGAATGTAAAACACTCAGATATACCAGTAATTCTTATTATTCCCACAGCTTCCGCATTTTGGAAAACAGTCATCCTGACTGGTGTCAATACCGATTACAGTGATATTTCATGTAATATCCTTCCTGCTCAGTTGTAATGTTCAAAGTAATCCTATTGACTTCATGATATTGTTATGAAAATAAATTGTAGTTTTAGATATGAACATAGGCGGAATGTATTTGAGGACTTGACTTATAATATATTTTTGTTAATTTTTATGTGCCTTAAAATAAAATTATTTTGTATGAGCCTAGAGACAATGAAGCCAGGTATTTTTTTTTAAAGAACTGGTGATTTAATTAATAGTATTAAAAACCAGAACACTTCCCTAAGCTGCAGCATACTGTTCTAATTAAGGATAGTTTCATGTAGATTTGGAACACTGTTTTCTCACTTTTTCAGAAAAAGTAACACTGTTCATGAAAAATTCAGTAGTATCAATTTGTCTCTCAAAGAGAGAACCTTGACAACATAAATAAACTGATTTCTTGCTAATGTGTTAATACTTCATGTATTGTTTCTGAATATTTATATTTTTCTATATTATAATAATTAGATATTTTAAAACAAACTTTGCTCCTTTTTACATAATTTAAATTATATAAATTTAACTGTATTCTAAAATTAAAGACTGGCTTGCATCCCCAACATTTTCACAATTTAAAAAGTTTTATATTTCTAAAACATGTTTAATAACTTGCTTTATATATCATTTTTATGTTAGCCAATCGTGAGAAAGTATATTCAAAATAGATCTCACTAAATTTATATTAGTAGTTATTTAACATTGTAAAAGTTTATCATTTATACAATTATTATTATAGTTATTTACTTATTTTTTGATACTGATGATTGAACCCAGGGACATCCTACCTTTGAGATACACCCCAAGACCTATTTTATTTTATTTTTTATTTTGAAACAAGATCTCTCAAGTTTGCTGAGGTCTCTCACCAAATTTCTGAGGCTGGCCTTAGACCTTCTGTTTCAGCTTGGTATTACAGACATGTGGCACCATGTTTGGCTTATGTATTGGTTATTAAATTGATAAGAATACATATTACACATGATCTTAGCATAAAAGCCAAGAAAAGATAAATTTAAATAAAAAATAAGTGCTCAAAATATTTGTTAAATATTTACATTTCAGATACTGACAAATTTATTTTACTATTAGTATTACATCACAGATATGGTAATCCATTACTGAAGATCTTGAGACATTAAATTGTTGGAGTATTTGGTAATCATTTATAAGTCATAAATAAAACTCTTGAACTTTGGCATCTTGGTGAGAAAGTTTCTACTTGTGCCTATATTTTGGAGTGTAGAAAATTAAAACAAGAATTGATAAATGACATGACATTAAAATAAAATTTTTTACTCATCGAATAAAACAATCAAGAGAATAAAGAGAAAGCCAACAGAATGGGAGATTTTTGCCAGTTATCCCTCTGACAGAAAATTAATACTTAGAATATACATGCAAAAAATTAAGAGAATTTACACTAAAAAAACCCAATCAAGAAATGGGTAGGCAATTGAACTGAATAGGCAATTCACAAAATAATAAATAAAACTTGCCAATAAATACATGAAAAATTGTTCGACATTATTATCAATCAGAGAGATGCAAATCAAAACTGCATTGGAATTCTATCTCACCCCAATTAAAATGTCAATCATCAAGAAGTCAAAAAATAATAAAGATTGGTGAGAATGAGGTAAAATTGGAACTCTTTCACACTGTTGGTTGGATTACAGACTAGTTTAGGTACCATGAAGATCAGCTTG
This sequence comes from Muscardinus avellanarius, assembly GCF_963383645.1. NCBI lineage: Eukaryota > Metazoa > Chordata > Mammalia > Rodentia > Gliridae > Muscardinus > Muscardinus avellanarius. Next base: position 23,051,527 of record NC_137790.1, on the reverse strand, counting down.
AAGATTCTTTATAAAACTGGGAAGTGGATCCTTCATATGATCCAGCTATGTCACTTCTGGGTATCTTTCTAAAGCAGTTAAAAACCAGATAACTACAGTAATATATAAATACTGATATTCATAGCAACACAATTCAGAATAGATAAATCATGCAACCAATGTAGATGTCCAGTAACAGATGAATGAATTAAAATTATGGGAAACACACACAATGAAATTATACTTGGCAATAATGAGTAAAATTATGTCATTTCCAAGAAAATGGAAGAACCTGGAGAAAATTGTGTTAAATGAGATTAGCCAGTCATAAAATGTAAAGGTGATACGTGTTCTCTACTATGTAATTGGGATGCCAGAGAGATTCCAGATAATAAAGAAGAAACCTCAGTATAGCCAGGGAGGTGATCTAATGGAAGGGGAGGGGAAAGATTGAGGTGCATTGAAGGAATGACTACCATCAGCTATGTGTAAATATCTGAAAATACCAATGTCAGTATCAGTACTCTGTATGAGGAAGGGGGAAATGGAGAGGCATGGGAGGACAGCAAATGCTGGGTGTATGTGTATCACTGTCAACAGGATCTACACTATAATGTGAGACTAATGCACCAATAAAAGCACAGTAAAACAAAACAAAATAAAAAATAAACCATAAATAAAGTTTCAAGATATATTTCCTGATTGGATTACAAGAGATAATTACATAAATATTATATTTTCATTTTATGGTACCAAATTTTATGGTTTTAAAAAGGGTGCATTTTGCCGGGCGTGGTGGCGCACTCTTGTAATCCCCGCGCTTCGGAGGCAGAGACAGGAGGATCGCGCAGATTCGAAGCCAGCCGCGTTGGCTTAAGAGACCCTGTTTCCAAAAATAAAAAAGTATAAAATAGGTCTGGGAGTGTAGTCTGGAGGTAGAAGGGCTTCCAGGAACCCCAGTACCATGCCCCCCACAAAAAAGGGTACATTTCTGTGAAAAATTATTAATTCTAATGCATAAATAACAATTTAAAATGTCATATGAGCACTAGTATTAATTTTTACAGTAAAAACAAAGTAGCTTATTACTCCTAGGATTCTTAATTTATGGACTTCAAAAGATATAACCTATGATCTTAATTGTGCACTTGCATACAAAGAAGACTTGAGATATATGATTTGATGAATGCTTAATGAAAATTTTTTATGAAGAATAATACTGATGTTATCAAGAAAATACATAAGTATAAATTATTAGAAGTAATTTCTTTTCTCTTAATCTACACACATTTTTAGGATTGTTCTATTCACAGTTTTACCAATAAGCTTGAAAGTTTTCTTTTTAATATTTCATACTACTATAAATGAACAATAAAAATGACAAAATTGGAATTCTATTGTTTCTTACTTGATCCAAATTTTGATATGCACTTATTTGTTGTTAATCTTCCCTTACTATTTATATGACTTTTACAATTTCTTACAAGTTTTTATATACTGCTTGTTCTATGAAAGGTGAAGTCACTAATGTCCATTCCTAAGCAGTCATTTTCCCTCTACCCTTCTTATATGATATGTTTTCATATTAGTTAATTTTTTCTGCTTTATAGCAATAACCATTTTCTAGGTCTCATAGTTTATTCTAAAATTTGAAATATTGGAATTTATTTTTATTTTTCTGGCAATATGTACATTTACAAAATAAACCTAAATGTATATTTTTACTTTTGTTCCTTTTATATTATATTATATTACATTGCTTGCAATGAGTTTTGGACTTAAGGTCCTAAAATTCAAGGATGGTATGTCAAAGTATAAATTTATTTATTTATTCATTTATTTATTTTTTATTTTTTATTATTTTTGAGGGTATGGGGATGGAACCCAGGAATATTTGACCTCTGAGCTACACCCCTGCCCTATTTTTTATTCTTTAGTTTGAAACAGGGTCTCACTGAGTTATGAACTTAACTAATGGAGCTTGTAAGGTATAGGTGGAGGAAAGCAGCCCAGCTCATGAGGAGAAATAGAGACAGAGAGAAGCAGAAAGAAATGGTCTTTCTTAAGGCCATTTATCCAGTGACCCCCCCATGCCAAACACCATGTCTTAATCTAGCTATATTGGTGACCATGCTTTAAACATGTGACTATTTTGTTGGAACACTACACACCTAAAGACAAAACTGTATGTATGAAGTTCCACTGAAGGACAAATCTGTCAGATAGCTTGGTTGTATTAGTTTTTACTACTATGTAATAAATGGTCTCAAATTTACCAGCTTAAACAATATAGGTATATCTGTAGCTCAGAAGCCCTAACTTGGCTGCATCAGAAGGTTATAACAAATTTCTACCATGTTTTTAATATCTCTGTCTTTTGCTACCAGGTAATAAAATGTTTTGCTTTTAGAAGAGTCACCTGATATCTAACTGGGTTAAACCTTTTTAATTTGTTTCCATATCTTAAGGTCATCTGAGTTGGGACTCTATAAAATATGAGCAAGCTCCTGTCACAATAATATCTACACTACTATTTGTTTGAACAACCTCTGGGCATTGATTTGGAAGACTATACATAAAGTACTTTATACTACATTCTACCATCTGTTCCAAAAAAAGTTTTATTTCCATCCAAAATGTAAAATGGATTTAACTCATCTACATATCTTCAGAAACCTCATCTCAATTGTATATCAGTTCAGGTTCCAAAATGTAATCAACAACTTATCAACTCAAATCTCTAAAATTTCACATAAATAGCATTAATATAGCATTTGGGCAGATTGAGTTTCCATCTCTGAATCAATAAAACTAAAGAGGCAAGTTATCCTTCCTTAACACTCTCAATATAAATTGATAAAGTTTGACATAGCTTCAGTAAACATGTGATTAAATAAGAGATAGCATAATTATGAAGTTGAATAATCTTTTATGGAAAATTGTAATTGTATTATAAAATAACAGAATAATTATATACATGTGCATAATGATACATATTTTATGGTGTTATATTTTTTGAAATTAAATGTATACAATAAGGACCAATTTATAAGTTAATGATTATATTTGTTCAACTCAAACAACAAACTAAAGATAAAGATAGAACAATAGTATTGATGTTGATTAATAAATGATGCTTACAAAAAAGTACAATATGACATTGATGTTAAGGGGAAACAAAAAATAAACATCATTATGTAAAAATGCTAATACCATTATTTTGTGAGTGAAATACATGAGCATTTCCTTCAATATGATTATGACAGTGAAATGACACATTTCAATTTTGCCACAAATTAACTCTATTTTCATGCTTTGAACTTTATAAGAGGGAGAACAATGTAATAATAACACATTTTATGACTATGATTATTTGATGCCAGAAAACAATGTCTCTGGATAATATTGTTAAAAGGCCAATTTTAACAATATTATCGATTTTAACAATTTTAGCCGGGCTTGGTAGTGCATGCTTGTACTTCCAACATTTGGGAGGCTGGGACAGGAGGATCTAGATTGTGGCCAGATTCAGCTACTTAATGAAGAACTTTGCAACTCAGGAAGACCCTGTGTCAAAAAATAAAGAATAAAAAATCAGGCTGGGGGTGTTACTTGTAGGTAGAATGCCTCTAGATTTTATTCCCAGTACTGAAAAAAAAAACTGAAGTTTATCATTACTGCAACACTATTCAAGTTCTTTTTACAGAAAAGCTCAGCTCTTAGTCAACTCCATTTCCATTATTTTTATATTCCTTCCACTCATGATTTTCTATTTTTATAAAAATAGTGCTTTGAAATTATTTTACCTATAAAACAATGTTGCTGTTTGAATAGCTAAAGCTGTATAAGAATTTGTATATAGCTTGAAGAATTTGAATGAGAATTAGAAATTATTAGTAAAAAATAACTCAAAATAGAGAAATCACATAGAAGTTGATGTCATAAAACTGCTTAAATGAGAAATGGATAAGAACAAAGTCACAGTTATTTCTTCAAATATAAAATCAGAACAGGTGATTATATAATTGATTTGTAAGCATGTAGCCTTTCTGATTAAATACCTATTATTTTCTACATATATTCAAATAATTGGTATAGCTATATAGTAGATTGTTTTTCTTACTGGTATTAAGAAAGAATTGCATTGAATCTTAAGATAGAATAAATATCATTATAAAACATCACTTGTTTACATGATGATGTTATAGATCTTAATTTATTTAGACCTTATCTTCTTAAGGTATTTGTATTCCACTGCTTATGCATATATGTACAAATGCTATATATATAATATATTTTTTTTGTAGGTACTTGACGTTTGTTTGCTACCAAGTAATTTTTATATTAAATCATTGTTATTGACAGTATAAAACTGTTGAATCACTAATATTTAATTGATATATACTAAATCAAGAAATTGAATAAACAATTCATAAGCTCAATGATTTTTTAAAGTGTGTCCTTTTATCTATTTAGTATGTATTTTCTGGCACATTATTTTGTTATCTGAGTAAGTGAATATTTAATATTGCTCATTAGGGGTAATTTGTGTCATTGTTTTATTCAAGTAAATATAAAATCAAAACAATTTAGAAATAATAAATTAAAATTTAGTCTTAATAAATGTTTAGAATTTTTTGACATTAAATGATGGCTATAATAGAAAAAGTACTGTTAAGACTACTGAGTAAACTGAATGTGAGGGTGTAGCCCCCACGCAACATCTTTCTTGTTTGACACCATCCAAAATTGATCTTACTGGAAAAGCAGCAGATGTTTATGTAATGGTGTTTTCCAAATATATTTTCATTGGAAAAATATGTTTTATGAGATTCATAAAATTATAGAATAGCTAGTTAAGTCCCAGAAGAAGCAATATAAATACTTTATATTTTGCCTGTCTTTCTAAGTCAGAAATTTTCTTTATTTATAACTTGGACTTTGATCAATTAGGGATAATGATGTATCTCTAAGGCAGTTTCAAGACAAAAGCTTTATGCAATAAAGCCAATTATTTGAAAATAGGGCAAAGATTAGTAACTTCTTTTTTTTTTTTTTCAGGTCTTGGGATGGGACCCAGGAGCATTTGACCTCTGGATACAGCCACACCACTGTGTAGTTTTAAGGAGTTACTTCCTATTAACTTTATCATGTTATAGCATAAGAGAATGACACAGAGACTCATACACTGGTATTATATACTTTTTTACTCAAAGATCAATGAAAACTTATAAAATCAATCAATAATCTATTTTTAACAAAACTAACCTAAATCCCGTCAGTATGCAGACATATAATGATATGTAGAACTATGTTGTGATAAGTTTGTTAAGGCTTGTCATACATAAAACTTCTGAGCCAAGTCCTTTGTCAGAAGGAAGAAGGCGTGAATGACAACTAACCTTGTATGATTGTTGAATTTTTTAAATACAATCATGGTGAAGGCATAACTTTGATAAGTGTGAAACTGTCAATATCCACTGAAAACAATGATGTAAAGTAGAATGAAATATAAAACACATATGTAGTTTTAAATGTCTTAGTTTCTCCATTAATGAGAAGAAAAGCAAGTAAATTAATTTAGTATTATATTTTGTTTAGCTCAATATATTCCAAACATTATCATTTAAACATAAAATTTATATAAAATTATCAATCATATCTTTTATTTTTAAATTTGATGCTGTTTTCAACATCAAACTTTACTGTTTTTTAACTTAGAATAAGTTTAATTTCTTACCACCATAGCAACATTTCAGTCAGTCAGTAGCTACATACAGCTAATGACCACCAACGATATGAGTCTTCAAAATGTTTGCAACTCAGTAGAGGTCATCATTCTTTTCTAGATCTATACTAGAGCCTGTTTAATGGATATTCTCTTAAACATCTTTTTCTATCTTTCATAATTGCTCAACATATTGAAAATGTATTTATTTTTTTACTTTTCAAAATTAAAATATTTATTATCTTACTCAATTAAAAAATTATATATGTTCAATGGAGAGTAATTTTTTTGAAGATTTAAAGAAGTTTATTAGAAAGATAGAAATACAGAAATAGAAATATAGTCCCATACCAAAATGGTATGAAGGGGTGACTCGAAATGAATACACCCTGGAGAGTAATTTAAATAATATAAAATAGAAAAACAAAGAAAAGTGAATAGGCATAACGAGAGATGAAGAGTTAGCTATGGTTAATACTATACTTTTTAATACATCATGTAGTTAAAAATAAACTTCATTTACTTAAGCACGCACACACGCATATATTTATACATACATACATACATACATACATATGAGATGTGAATGAATTGATATTTTAATATTTTCTTTTTTCAGAATTTTCAAATTGCATCTTTTGGGACGCAGTTTATTTTAAAATATATAAAATAAGTAACAAGAAAGAATGAAGTGATCTAATTTCATAAATTATCTCATGTTCTGTTCATAAAAGTAATTGAAATAACAAAAACAGTAAAGATTAATAATAAGATTTTTTTCATTATACATTTTACCTGGTATATTTAAATGCTCAACCATTTTCAAATATCAAGTTTAGAAAAAGAAGAAATGGGGAAGCAAACTGGAATAATATTATTTTGCACTTTGCTATAGTTAAAAATGCATCCACAAATTGCATCTAATAGAATGTTTTTCACTTTCATTAAATATATAAGTTACTAAATATGAACTGCTTATTTTATACTTCTGGGACAACTTTTTGAGGAATATATGACATTTCCAAAATTTATTTATTTTTTTTATTTTTTGCGGGTCTGGGGGTGGAACCCAAGGGGAATCGACCTCCGGGCTACACCTCCTGCCCTATTTTTTACTCTTTATTTTGAAACTGAGTCTCACTGAGTTGCAAAGGGCCTCACTAAGTAGCTGAGGCTGTCCGGGAACCGCGATCCTCCGGTCTCAGCCTCCCAAATGCTGGGATTACAAGCGTGCACCACCATGCCCGGCTGACATTTCCAAAATTTAAAAAGTAAATATGTTCACCTTTTATATCACTAGTGTAATCAAGGTTAAAATGCAACTCCAATTCCAGTCATGAATGCTATCATTGCTTCCTAGGAAAACACTGTCGACATGCCATATGTCATTTCTTTGATCTATTGTTGCACCAATGCATGTATTTAGTCACCAAATTAATAATGAGAAGGGGAATATAAGAGATAAAGTGAATGATTTAACACATTACAAAGAAAATCTTTCCTTTGATTATTAGATCATAAACCTTTAAAATAAAAAAATAGAACAAAACAACAAACAAAATAATAATGGAAACAAAAAAGTTATATGAATTATAATATTTACTACTGTATTTCATCTTATTATGCAATTCCTGCCACATTGCACAGGCGTACGCTAATAACAATAATGCATTTGGTTGAATTGAGTCAATTCTTAATTTGTTATGAGAGTCTATGAATTAACAATAAACATTTAGATTATTCTCGAACCACAATGGTGTGAATTTATGGCTATAGAATTAAAACAAATTAAAAATTGAGATGCATATTTATTTTTTATTTCATTTTTCCAAGTCATTTACTTTTGCAAGTAATAGGCAATGTGCAACTGAAAATTAAGAATATTTGCTCTTCACCACAAATACTTGTTTAGTCATATTCTACATAACTTACAGATTAGCATTCAACCTCAAAGGTCATAAAACATCAACTTATTAGCAGATATGAAAACATATCAAGTACCTAAATTCAGTTCTGATCAATTTGTCTATTATTTTTTAATTTTGTCCACATATAGATTGCATGTTTTCAAGATTAATTTGATCTGAATATCTCTTATGCAAGCTTGTATGAGGATAATATTTAAGTAGAGCTTTATATGCATATGCTGCAGCTATCTCTTTCTTGATCCTCTGCCTATTTTTAAAATGTATTTGATGAAAATAATATTACCTGAATCATATATTTTAATGTTGCAGAACTAACAATAATAAAATTGATTTTATTCTTAATTCCACTTTTACTATATAGTTTGTTCATAGCCACAAAATTAGAACAAATGAAAGCATATTGTGTTTAATATCTATCAAATGAACTCAAGAATGTCTTCTAAGTATGTCATCATTCATTTGTCAACTACTATCCCAGAAATTACTTGCTTAGAAGAAATGGAGGGGAGAACTAAGATGGAGACATAGAGTGAGACAGCAATATTCAAGCACGCTGAGATTCTCAACCACAGAAGACTGCTTCTAAATAGGAAAGAAAAGCAGTGAAAAACTCAACAAAAATGAAACTTGAAAAACTGCAAAAACAATAAAAAGCAGAGACTTGTAAAGTGTTCTGTGTGTCCCCCTTGGGGAACAAAAACCAGAGACTCAGGCAGTCTCATCTGGATCAGGATGCACCAAAGGAGTTGATGGCTACTGGCACTGTAGCTTCCAGAGATCTCTGGGGAGGAACTCTGGGTTGTTGTGAGGCTGATACCTACCAACCATCAGCATACATGGTCAGCATTTTGCCTCATGCTTAACAGGAACCCAGAAGATCCGATGATCTAGCCAGACACTGTGGCATTAACTAAAACCATCTGTTCTGGCAGCAATCTGGAGCATCATCCATCAACCATATAAGCTAACAAAAAGTTTCAGCATGAGAAGCTGTCCATGTCCTGCCAGAAGAACTTACCTGGCAAGTGTATAGACTCATGGGATTCTTGAGACATGGTGAGCTTACTATCAGACACAGCAGAAACACGAATTATTAAATAGCTCCTAGAGACAGACAAGAGTGAACTACAGCCCTCAATTCATAGAGCCCTTGTAACAACGGTAGGGATCATCCTGGGAAAACAAGTAGTAGTGCAAGGGAGAAATACCTCATCCTACTGAGTTTTAGGCTTGAATGCAGTAAACTTGAGCCTGGCATGTCTGGGCACCACAAAACACCAGCACCTAAGGCAAGGGCCCTCAAGAGTGTGGCCACCCTAGACAAGGTTGGTGGCCCTGAAGCTAAGGAAAAGAGCCACCCAAGCCCCTGGCTTGGAATCATGCATTCCTTTTCTACCAGACCTTGGGCCTTGGGCAGAGTATAACAAACATATCATATTAGCCAGATTACACCAAAAGACCAGGGAACCAATAATTACAGCCAAAACCTGGGAATTCGATATTCACTCCACTAGCAGAGTTTGTACCTGGCAGGCATGCAAGCTAGTGACTGAAAGTACTTCACATCATCACAAGGAGATCGGAATGAATGTCTCAGGAGCTGGAAATCTCAGTGAGCCAGATTATAAGTTTGAAACATAACAATCATTGGCTTTGCTGAGCTGAATTTTACTGGTCACAGAGGCCAGATGTTAGCATTCTGCAGTATTATGGACTTAAATCAGCAGAAAAGCAGTGGAATTTGGGGTGCATGAAGTCTTAACCAGCAGGCTGTGGGCGCTGAATAAAGCATTATAGTCTCTGAGCCTGCCAGGACAGCACAGTGACCTACAGCTAATCATAGCCTCCTTCTTACCTGCTCTGAAAACTGTATCTAGGTAAAGAAGCTTTGGGGCTCAACATTTTTAGCATTAGAGTCAGATTGGTAGGGATGAAAATATATCCCCAGCATAAACCTTATTATAATGATATAGCAATTAAACATACCAGTAAAACAGTGTAAGACCCAATGGGTGGCAGTGAAAGTCGGTACAATAAATCTCTCTTGACATCTTTAAACAATGAGGACCTTTTTTCAGAATTCTGACTTACAAGTTCTCCTATCATGTTGTATCAGTTTTAGATGTCTAAAAGGTATGTTTTCTATTGAGCTCTAAATTTAACAGTCACAGTAGATATATTTACATTGTGTATTTTAATTATCATAGTTTATTAGTAGTATCATAAAATACCTATAGTAAAAATAGTAATATTAAGATACTACGATAATAGTGATAGTAGATATATCAAAGAGCTCTTATATAAGATAAATATATAAGACTATGTATTTTTATGTGTAACATATTTCAAAGGTTTCTAAACATACCTGGTGCATATCCATAGATGTTTAATATAATTTCTTTCTTTTATTTTTTGCGAGTCTGGGAATGGAACCCAGAGGCATTCAACCTTTGACCTACACCTCCTGCCCTATTTTTTTATTCTTACTTTTGAAACAGGGTCTCATCAAGTTGTGGAGGGCCTCACTAAGTAACTGAGGCTGTCTGCAAACCACAATCCTCTGGTTTTAGCCTCCCAAATGCTAGAATTACAAGCATCTGCCACTACACCTGGCTTACTGTAATTTTTTAAGACCAGGAGTCCTCAGTGGAAAGGTTGCAAGCTTACATGGGTTTACAGTTTATATGATTATCTTGCTTATTTAGCAGGCTTTTTTATTTATTATTAGTCAAATAATTATAATAATTTAAACATAGATCACTAATATTCTTGGACATTTAAGGACATTTTATATAGGTGGAAAAATAAATATGCAATAGTTCTATTTTAATGCTGCTTGAGAGTAAAGGTGAAGTACAAATAAAGTCATAAGATGATATGTCTAGTTATTTATAACACATCTTTATAGCCAGATGTATCTGTGGGATTTTAGTAGCATATATATTACCTAATATATATGATTTCACAAAAAGTAGTTATTAGAACTTGTCAAATTATCAGGTGTTAATGTACAAAATAAAATATTCAGAAGGATGAAGAGGAGATCGTATAAATATTATCTTTAGAAAACAACTGTCAGTCTTACTGTGAATTGTTACCACCAAAATTGGACATATTTATCCAGTTTTGCACATAATATTGCACATCAGTAAATATAAATGTGATTCTATAAGGTGGCATTAACTATACAGCTATCCTAATACAGCTATCCAAATTAAATATTATTAAATGTGTTTACATAGTTATCTTCAGGGAATGTAATCACATAATATTCCTAACACCCAACTAATTAAACTAGGCTGCGTGTCAAAGGAGGACTGTGGTGTAGCTTAGTGGAAAAATGATTGGTTACAGTTAAGCATGTGTGGGGCCACAGTTTAGCTCTGTAGCACTGAAAAAATAAAAAGAAAGAAAGAAAAGAGAAAATTTGACTACAAATATCTAGGTAGCTTTAGTAAAGTCTAACCATAATTTAACATACTTTGAGTACCTTAATTTAGGTACATTTTAGCCACGTTTTAGGCTGTGCAGTAACCCTCTAATAATTCATATATGGAAGTCCCCATCCCAACCACAGTACATCAAACTGTGACCAAATTTTGAGGTACAGACATTACTGAGATAATAAATTTAAAATGAAGTTGTTAAAGTGTATCCAAAATGAATATGACTTGATGCTATTATAAAAAGAGAAAATTTGGACACAGATGTACAGAGAGAAGATGACATAAAGAAATATGGAAAAGATTGTCATCTACAAATTAAAGCAAAGGGCCTGGATCAAATCTTTTCCTCCTAATCCTCAGAAACAGCTAACCCTGCACCACTTCAGCAATCTCAAAATGACTGAGGCTCTATCCGTAGTTCTATCCTGTAAGCTCTAACTAGAATAGTCTTTAATGGTTCATTTAGGGAAAACTAGAGTTTCTATTATGAACTCATCAAGCATCTACTCATTAACCAGTTCCAAAGCTATTTTTCCTCCAAATCACTTGTTATAACAACATCCAAATTCTAGCGTCAATTTCTGTCTTATATTGTTTCTGCTTTCTAATAAAATGCCTGAGACTAGGTTGTTAATATAAAATAAGAAAATATTTCTCACAATTTTGGAAACTGGAAAGTCCAAAATCAAGGCCCTGGCAGTTTTTGTGCTGGGTAAGGGTCCAGTCTATGCTTGAAGCATGAAATCTTGTTAATATATTATCATATGTGAGAAGGTGGAAGGTCACAAAAAGCTTATGTGTAGTTAAGCATATATGTGTAGTTAAGCATGTAACACATGCCTAACTAATCACCACTCCTCTTTTCATAAGACATTAATCCATTCATGAATGGAACACTCTCAACTTAATAACTTTCCCAAAGACCCTACCTTTCAAAGACACCACAATGGAGATTAAGTTTCAGCATACATTTTAAAGAGGACATATTAAACTCATAACGCGGTTTCATACTTCTACCCTTTGTAAGTGTGAAAAATAAATTTCTCTTTAATACAGCCTGTCTGAGATGGTTGTTACAATGACCTCAGCAAACTAAGACAGGTATAATAAACTTTCAGTGATATTTAGTTGACAATTTTTCATCTTGCTCTCCAGCGTGAGCTTTTTTTCTTCTTTACAAAGAACAATGATTTTGTTTTAACATTTTCAGGTAGTGACTACAGTATTTGAGTTTTAGTGTAGAAGATGGACACAATATTCAAAACTTCAATTTAATTTTAACATTTACTTTCAGAAAAGTAAAGAGTAGAAAGAGGAATCTGAATAACAAGGATTTCCACTTTTTCTGTTATTCCTTCTTCAAAATTATAGATCTAGAAAAGAAAGATTATTCTGGGTAGGTTTGGTTTGAGTATTGCTATTGTAACAATTGATTTGAGCTCAACATTTGGCAAGTGTGTTGTGGCTCTACTTCTGATTTCAAAATGTATATCTTTAATGGCATGTAAGGGTCACTCTGAAGTTGTCAGCATTACTTTATTTCTTTCAAATATATCTCTCCTTGGTAGTCCTGAGCTGAGATGTCCTGGGCCAGCTTACTCTGTCAAAAAAGGCTCAGATAAGTACAGTGAATACACAAGTGTAGACTTGATTATCTTCCCTTAAATAACCAATTAATCTGCTGGGATCATAAATAAATAATCAGATAAATTATAGTATATCATGATGAATGTTATATCATCTGGACAGAATTGTGGATAACAAGAGAATGAAGAGTGAGAAGATGGAGTTGAAAAGTGAAGAGTCATTGGCTGCCTCTTTTTTTAAGCAGCAGAACAATCTGTCATGATTAAAGGACAGGTTTGGAAGAAACTGCTTATTCTTCTTGTCTGTCATTCACAAAGAAAACTTTTACCTTTGCTCCAATTTAATTTGAGCACCTCAGATAAGTCATTATTTTCTAGACCTCCAAGTGGGATGGTGTTGAAAGCAATTTGTAACACTTTGCTTTTATACTCGGTACAGCTTTCTCTTTTATAAATACAGCTTTCACTTTTATAACATGAATATGAATGATTGATTAATTATATATCACAAATTATACATAGTAAATTGCTATTGGTTTGAATGACTAACAAAAGGAAAGTACACTTAGCAAGTCAGAAAATTCAGAAGAACTCACATATCATCATTGACCCTGTCATTCTGAATTCTTGGGGCCATTGAAAGCTGAGAAGCAACAAAAATAGAGTATGGTTAGGTCCAAAGGTGACGGAGACATATTTGTAGACTGAGGGGAAAGGAAATAATTTCTTTCTTTCTTTATTTTAGTTTTTACCTTTGCAATTGGATTCGTGCATAATAATGAAGTGACCATTATTGAAACTGGTGAATAAAGTTAGTTATTTTATTTCTGGTCTCTCATTTACTTAGAACCAAATTTTTTAAATGTTTTATAGTTCACATAGGATTTCTCAGGAATATAGTTGCAACATTATCAAGCAAAATATATGTTTATTTCTAAGCAGATATAAAAATGCAGGTAAACTGAAATTTAGAGTTGGAACACACATTAAATAAATCATTTTTAATAATGTGAACAATTTTATTTAAATAGCTATTTAGAGCTATTTTGTGTAATCTTGTTTTAATCACTACAGACTTATTATCCCCTCTCTAAAGTACTTGGAATCAGAAATGTTTTGTATTTTACAGTTAAAATATGTTCATAGACTTTACCAATCAAGGGTCCCTAAACTAAAATTTTAAAAACAGAAATGTTTCAATACTTGAATATTTAAAAATACTTTAATGTATTAAAAAGCTCTATACTTAGAAACATTTCATATTTTATATTAACCACAATATAAAATATTACTTTGAAATTTTATTTTAATAGTAGTATTTGAGTACATTTATGTATTTGCCCAATTACAAATTTTATGCTTATTTCTGTGTCATATTAAGAAAATACCCGTCTTCATGGGACTCCTTATTATTATGGAGTAAAATATTTTTATGTAAATTAATGATAAAGATTCAGAGAAAGATAAGGTTAGATTATAATCCCAAGTGCAAGCTAGTTTCTGCATTAATCTGTACAGGTAGAATTCTTAAATGAAGAGAAAACTGAATAAAGTTGAATATGAGTCTGTATATTTCAAACATAAAGGGCATACTTCAAAACTACCTAAATTGGAAAAAAGATTTTCTCTAAGCAACTATAGAAACTATACTGTAATTAAGTCTTTTAAATAATTAGATATATAACAAGTAAAAAGAATACCATAACAAATATACATGTATGTAGTTAGATACACATGTATGTAAGTAGAGAGAGGAGAGAGAGAAAAGAGAAAAGAAGAAAAATGAAAAGAGAGAGAACAAATAAATTCTAGTTTTTTTAATTGAATAGATGCATCATGGGGAAATAATTTTACACATGAAGTAAAAAAATTAAAAATGCAATAAAATAATTTATCTTTATAATTTTAAATTCTTATTTAGTAATTATTAAAAATGAGGAATAAAATAAACTTCAAATCAGGAAAATATTGCTTATGAATAGTGTAATAAAATTATGTATTTTATTTCATTAAGGCAACCAGACATCTAAGACAGATATCGAGAAAAATTTAAAATGATCAACAAATAGTATGAGTAGTATTTTCCTTAGATTTAGGAGAGAGAGCCATCCAGTCTCCTAAGACACAAAATTTTAAGAGCAATTCATAAAGATATTACGGTAGTAAGCCTGGCATCCTGGCGCACGCTTGCAATCCCAGTGCTTGGGAGGCGGAGACAGGAGGATTACGCAGGTTCGAAGCCAACCTCGCTGGTTTAAGAGAACCTGTTTCCAAATTAAAAAATAGATATATAGATATAGATATAGAAATAGGTTTGGGAGTGTAGCCTGTGGGTAGAAGGGTTTCCAGTAACCCCAGTACTGAAAAAAAAAAAAAATTAAGGTAGTAGAGATTTTGATGTGATCACTGAAAGATTAATTATTTGCAAGAGCTAGTTTGTTTTTTTACTGTCCCACCTTATGAAATAGACTTCAGGTATATAAAATCCTTGGTCCCTAAATTCACTAAATAAAAGAGCTCAAGATATTTCTAGGTACAGGAAACCAGTCAATAATACTATTATCTTTGTTTTTTAAAGTTTAAAAAAATATTAACTGTTGACAAATTTATATAGAGTTTTAAAAATAAATGGATTTTCAATAAGTATTGGCCCCAAACATATAATTTTTAAAAAGGCAATTGATTTTTAAGCATCATTAAAAATGAATGTACATGACCCATCCATAAACATATCAAAGTCAGTGAACCAAACATTGAAGAAGGAAGGAGGAAGAGAATGAGATACAAACTGTAGAAGTGCTAAATAAATGATGTGTACATGTAGCCTCCACCATCTTGTACCTCATTAAGATGTGTGACAGCAATGCATTAATAAAAAATAAAAAAATAAAAGCTAAAATGAACAAACTTCGGACACTGCTATACTTTGTCTTACATACCTCCTAAAAGAAAGTATCTATTTTTATATATTATTTGTATAACAGAATTTAGACAGATTATTAACTACTATTATCTTGAAACAATAACATTTTCCTAACAGAAGAACACCTTGATTAAATTAGGATGCATAATTTATTAATTTTCTTTTCTACATGGATTGTATTAAAGATTTTGATTTGGTAAAATAATTTACTATAATTTATTTCTAAATTTGTTCAAATTGTCATTCTCACATGTTAAAACTATTCTGTTAAGATGGGGCCCGGGTCGCGGGACTCTGGGCCCCAGGCCGAACTGCGAGTAGCACGCCAGACCCCTGGAGAAACCAGGCCCAGTAAGACGCTGGGTTCTGGGCGGGGGTCTCGGGCTGGGCACGCCTGATGGGGCCCGGGTCGTGGGACTCTGGGCCCCAGGCAGAACTGCAAGTAGCACGCCAGACCCCTGGAGAAACCAGGCCCAGTAAGATGCTGGGTTCTGGGCAGGGATCGCGCGCGGGGCACGCCAGCTGGGACCCGGGTCGCGGGACTCTGGGCCCCGGGCCGAACTGCGAGTAGCACGCCAGACCCCTGGAGAAACCGGGCCCAGAACAGAAAAAGATAAAGAAAAATATCAGAGAGGTGGTAAGAAAGCCGTTATGGATGCCAGGACACTGGAGATGCAGACAAAACTTATCTAAATGCACTGGAACTTATGGAAAAATTCGCCGTGAAAGAGGACTGCTATTTCTCTATATTGTTAAGAATCTCAGACATCACATATAAGGAGAGAGTTTAGCGGAGACCAAGGAGAAATGCGGTGTTGAAAGAGTTCTCCGCGATGGTGGTGGAGACTGTATTCAGGAGAAGCAGAAACCGGATCTTACCAACTTTATTTTTTTGGAGAAATTACACCAAATGTCGAATGCTACCATCACGCATGCTTAGGAACACTGGACAACATTCAGAGTGGAAAAAGAGACTGGGAAGGATTTGAAACGGTGGAGGCAGTTGCAATGCCAGTGGCCAATATTCGGGGGAGGCAGAGATCTGATACATTACAACTGGAACCTTTGAAATAATAACCACAGAGACAGTGATCGGAAACTGCTGAGGGGTTAGGCGGGCGCCGGGGCCAGAGGCCGACATCGGAGCTTGCTGTGAGGCAAGGCCACTACTGAGGCCTCCGAGGTCGGGTCTGGAACTTGCTGAGGGGTTAGGCCGGTGCTGGGGTCAGCGAGGCCGGCATCGGAGCCTGCCGTGAGGCAAGGCCAGTGTTGGGGCCACCGAGGACGGGACCGGAGCCTGCTGAGGGGTTAGGCCGGTGCTGGGGCCAGCGAGGCCGGCATCAGAGCCTGCCATGAGGCAAGGCCGGTACTGGGGCCTCCGAGTCCAGGATAAGAGCCTGCTGAGGGGTTAGGCCGGTGCTGGGGCCAGCGAGGCCGGCATCGGAGCCTGCCTTGAGGCAAGGCCGGTACTGGGGCCTCCGAGGCCAGGATAAGAGCCTGCCGAGGGGTTAGGCCGGTGCTGGGGCCAGCAAGGCCGGCATTGGAGCCTGCCTTGAGGCAAGGCCGGTACTGGGGCCTCGAGGCCAGGATAAGAGCCTGCCGAGGGGTTAGGCCGGTGCTGGGTCCAGCGAGGCCGGCAGTGGAGCCTGCCGTGAGGCATGACCAATGCTGGGGCCTCCGAGGCCGGGATCAGAGCATGCCGAGGGGTTAGGCCGGTGCTGGGGCCAGCGAGGCCGGCATCGGAGCCTGCCGTGAGGCAAGGTCGGTACTGGGGCCTCCGAGGCCAGGATAAGAGCCTGCTGAGGGGTTAGGCCGGTGCTGGGGCCGGCGAGGCCGGCATCGGAGCCTGCCTTGAGGCATGACCAGTGCTGGGGCCTCCGAGGCTGGAATTGGAGCCTGCTGAGGGTTTAGGCCGGTGCTGGGGCCAGTGAGGCCGGCATCGGAGCCTGCCTTGAGGCAAGGCCGGTACTGGGGCCTCTGAGGCCAGGATAAGAGCCTGTCGAGGGGTTAGGCTGGTGCTGGGGCCAGTGAGGCCGGCATCGGAGCCTGCCATGAGGCATTACCAGTGTTGGGGCCTCCGAGGCCGGGATCGTAGCCTGCCGAGGGGTTAGGCTGGTGCTGGGGCCAGTGAGGCCGGCATCGGAGCCTGCCTTGAGGCAAGGCCGGTACTGGGGCCTCCAAATCCGTGATCGGAGCCTGCCGAGGGGTTAGGCCGGTGCTGGGGCCAGCGAGGCCGGCATCGTAGCCTGCCTTGAGGCATGACCAGTGTTGGGGCCTCCAAGGCCAGGATCGGAGCCTGCCGAGGGGTTAGGCTGGTGCTGGGGCCAACAAGGCCGGCATTGGAGCCTGTCATGAGGCTTGTCCGGTGCTGGGGCCTCCGAGGCCGGGATTGGAATCCTGCCAAGGGGTTAGACTGGTGCAGGGGCCAATGGCCAGCATCGGAGCCTGGCGTGAAGCAAGTTCACTCCTGCGGCCTCCAAGGACAGGACCAAAGCCAGCTTAGGGGTTAGACCGGTGCAGGGGCCAATGGCCAGCATCGGAGCCTGGCGTGAAGCAAGTTCACTCCTGCGGCCTCCAAGGTCGGGACCAAAGCCAGCTTAGGGGTTTGACCGGTTCAGGGGCCAGCGAGACCAGAACTGGGGCCTCCCATGAGGCAAGGCCGCTGCTTGAGCCAGTGAGGTCTGGATCAGTCCACTGAGTAGCCAGGCCACTACTGGGACCATCAAGAGTGGGATTGGTACTTGCAACGCAGCATGCACAGAGAAATATCGCAGAAAATATAATTCAGATGCTTCTCTTAATCAGCAATAACTAGGAGGAAAAGGGCAACAGGAAGAGGTTGAGCTATAGAAAGGGCCCTATAGTGAAGCAACTAATGTGACCAATCAGAGGGTATGTAATACTGGAGGATGGAACCTCTTTAAAACGCAGGAGGTACATAAACAAATGTATCAAAGTAAATCACCAAAGAAGTGTGGGATGGAGGGAGGAGGAGGGAATGGGATGGGGGCTGGAGGAGGGCTAATTGGATGATGTGTGCTTGTATATCCTCTCAAGTCTTGTACTCCAATGTGATTGATATATGACTACAATGCACCAATTTAAAAAATAATTAAAAAATAACAAAAAAATAAAAATAAAACTATTCTGTTAAAAATTGATTTAAAGCATATGTTTTGCTTTAAGTATTCTCAAGTCCAACAACAAAGGTAGTAAAAATATCTAAAAAGAGGGAAAACAGTATTTACAAAAACAGGATAAACAAAAGAAAAATGGTGTGATGATATTTTCTCTTGAATTTAAGAAGAAAGAGAATCCTTGATAACTGACTTAGTTATAGAAAGAAAGAAGAAAAAAACAACAATAGGAATCTGTGAAATATGCAACAGGTTTA
Source organism: Muscardinus avellanarius (assembly GCF_963383645.1). Classification (NCBI taxonomy): domain Eukaryota; kingdom Metazoa; phylum Chordata; class Mammalia; order Rodentia; family Gliridae; genus Muscardinus; species Muscardinus avellanarius. The sequence goes on along the minus strand of NC_137790.1, from coordinate 23,032,543 downwards.
TGTTCATCTGATACCAGGTACCCTTCAAAGTAGCTACTAGATTTAAAAGACACAAATAGGATTATAGGGAATTATCTGCAAATGAGTTATTATATTCATAGTCAAAGCGGAGTATGTACTACCACATTGAAAACAGAAGGATTATAAGAAAATGTATTAATTGAATAATGTTGCCAGTTCTCTCAGTTCTCATCTGCTATATAATTAGCAGGCCTTTACTGAAATATTCAACTCATTATAAAGAATGATAAATGTTTTTTAAAAGAAAACTCAGGAAACCAGGACAGTCATCTATATAATGATACTTGATTGTCTTTCATTGGATTCCCTAGGGATATTACACAAAATGTCAAAGAACCCTTCCTGTCCGTCAATGTAGAAGTATATAGCAGTCATACTTAGTTATTTATTCCTCAAAATGACTTGTTAGATATGATCATCAGGAATTAGAAAAATATACACTATAAAATTAGGCTAAATGACAATTAATTGCAATAGTTTGAGAAGAAGGCATGATAAAAATTCAATCTTCATAGAGATAAAAGAAGATAAATTTATCATGGATATGAACCATTATGCCATTGAGAAAACAAAGGAATAAACCAGTTTGAAGATAAAACAGCATATTTAGGTGAGAACAAAAATATGGTGCCTTTAAAAACAAATATTAAAAAAATGTGACATGATTTTCTGTATCTTTTATACCACAATGGAATTAAACTAGTAATCAACTATAAGAAGACTCAGAATTATCACAAAAACACATGGAGGCTGAAGACTACACTGCTGAATTAGAAATGGAGCACGCCAGACCCCTGGAGAAACCAGGCCCAGTAAGACGCTGGGTTCTGGGCGGGGTTGCGCGGGGCACGCCAGATGGGGCCCCGGTCGCGGGACTCTGGGCCCTGGCCGAACTGCGCATAGCACGCCAGACCCCTGGAGAAACCAGGCCCAGTAAGATGCTGGGCTCTGGGCGGGGGTTGCGCGCAGGGCACACCAGCTGGGGCCCGGGTCGCAGGACTCTGGGCCCCGGGCCGAACTGCGAGTAGCACGCCAGACCCCTGGAGAAACCGGGCCCAGAACAGAAAAAGATAAAGAAAAATATCGGAGAGGAGGTAAGAAAGCCGTTATGGATGCCAGGACATTGGAGATGCAGACAAAACTTATCTAAATGCACTGGAACTTATGGAAAAATTCGCTGTGAAAGAGGACTGCTATTTCTCTATATTGTTAAGAATCTCAGACATCACATATAAGGAGAGAGTTTAGCGGAGACCAAGGAGAAATGCGGTGTTGAAAGAGTTCTCCGCGATGGTGGTGGAGACTTGTATTCAGGAAAAGCAGAAACCGGATCCTACCAACTTTATTTTTTTGGAGAAATTACACCAAATGTCGAATGCTACCATCACGCATGCTTAGGAACACTGGACAACATTCAGAGTGGAAAAAGAGCCTGGGAAGGATTTGAAACGGTGGAGACAGTGGCAATGCCAGTGGCCAATACTCAGGGGAGGCAGAGATCTGATACATTATACCTGGAACCTTTGAAATAATAACCACAGAGACAGTGATCGGAACCTGCTGAGGGGTTAGGCGAGCGCTGGGGCCAGTGGCCGACATCGGAGCTTGCTGTGAGGCAAGGCCACTACTGAGGCCTCCGTGGCTGGGATTGGAACCTGCAGAGGGGTTAGACCAATGCTGGGGCCAGCGAGGCCGGCATTGGAGCCTGCCATGAGGCAAGGCGTGTGCTACGGCCTCCGAGGTTGGGTCTGGAACTTGCTGAGGGGTTAGGCCAGTACTGGGGTCAGTGAGGCCGGCATCGGAGCCTGCCGTGAGGCAAGGCCAGTGCTGGGGCCCCCAAGGACGGGACCGGAGCCTGCTGAGGGGTTAGGCTGGTGCTGGGGCCAGCGAGGCTGGCATCAGAGCCTGCCATGAGGCAAGGCCGGTACTGGGGCCTCCAAGGTCAGGATAAGAGCCTGCCCAGGGGTTAGGCCGGTGCTGGGGCCAGTGTGGCCGGCATCGGGAGCCTGCCTTGAGGCAAGGCTGGTACTGGGGCCTCCGAGGCCGGGATCGGAGCCTGCCGAGGGGTTAGGCCGGTGCTGGGGCCAGTGCGGCTGGCATTGGAGCCTGCCATGAGGCATGACCAGTGCTGGGGCCTCCGAGGCCGGGATTGGAGCCTGCCGAGGGGTTAGGCCGGTGCTGGGGCCAGCGAGGCTGGCATCGGAGCCTGCCTTGAGGCATGACCAGTGCTGGGGCCTCCAAGGCCGGGATCGGAGCCTGCTGAGGGGTTAGGCCGGTGCTGGGGCCAGTGAGGCCGGCATCGGAGCCTGCCTTGAGGCAAGGCCGGTACTGGGGCCTCCGAGGCCAGGATAAGAGCCTGCCCAGGGGTTAGGCCGGTGCTGGGGCCAGCGAGGCCGGCATCGGAGCCTGCCTTGAGGCAAGGCCGGTACTGGGGCCTCCGAGGTCAGGATAAGAGCCTGCCGAGGGCTTAGGCAGGGGCTGGAGCCTGTGAGGCCAGCATCGCAGCCTTCTGTGAGGCATGGCCGGTGCTGGGACCTCCGAGGCCAGTATCTGAGCCGGCTGAGGGGTTAGGCTGGTGCTGGGGCCAGCGAGGCCGGCACCGGAGCCTCCTATGAGGCAAGGCCGGGATTGGGGCCTCCAAGCCCGGGATTGGAGCCTGCCGAGGGGTGAGGCCGATGCTTGGGCCAGCAAGGCCGGCATTGGAGCCTGCCGTGAGGCAAGGATAGTGCTGAGGCCTCCGAGGCTGGGATTGGAGCCTGCCTTGAGGCAAGGCTGGTACTGGGGCCTCCGAAGTCAGGATAAGAGCCTGCCGAGGGGTTAGGCCGGTGCTGGGGCCAGTGAGGCCGGCATTGGAGCCTGCCTTGAGGCAAGGCCGGTACTGGGGCTTCCGAGGCCAGGATAACAACCTGCCAAAGGGCTAGACCGGTGCTGGGGCCAGCAAGGCCAGCATAGGAGCCTCCCGTGAGGCGAGGCCAGCATCGGAGCCTGCCGTGAGACATGGCCAGTGCTGGGGCCTCCTAACCCGGTAACGGAACCTGCCGAGGGGTTAGGCCGGTGCTGGGGACAACGAGGCCGGCATTTGAGCCTGCCGTGAGGCTAGGCCGGTGCTGGGGCCTCCGAGGCCGGGATTGGAATCCTGCCAAGGGGTTAGACCGGTGCAGGGGCCAATGGCCAGCATCGGAGTCTGCCGTGAGGCAAGTTCACTCCTGCGGCCTCCAAGGACGGGACCAAAGCCAGCTTAGGGGTTAGACCGGTGCAGGAGCCAGCGAGACCAGAACTGGGGCCTCCCATGAGGCAAGGCCGCTGCTTGAGCCAGCGAGGTCTGGATCAGTCCACTGAGTAGCCAGGCCACTACTGGGACCATCAAGAGTGGGATCGGTACTTGCAACGCAGCATGCACAGAGAAATATCGCAGAAAATATAAATCAGACGCTTTTCTTAATCAGCAATAACTAGGAGGAAAAGGGCAACAGGAAGAGGTTGAGCTATAGAAAGGGCCCTATAGTGAAGCAACTAATGTGACCAATCAGAGAGTATGTAATACTGGAGGACGGAGCCTCTTTAAAACGCAGGAGGTACATAAACAAATGTATCAAAGTAAATCACCAAAGAAGCGTGTGATGGAGGGAGAGGGAGGGAATGGGATGGGGGCTGGAGGAGGGCTAATTGGATGATGTGTGCTTGTATATCCTCTCAAGTCTTGTACTCCAATGTGATTGATATATGACTACAATGCACCAATTTAAAAAAATAAATTAATTTAAAAAAAAAAGAGCCGGGCGTGGCGCACGCTTGTAATCCCCGCGCTTGGGAGGCAGAGACAGGAGGATCACGCAGGTTCGAAGCCAGATGCGCGCCCTTAGAAGACCCTGTTTCCAAATAAAAATGTAAAAATAGGTCTGGGAGTATAGCCTGGAGGTAGAAGGGCTTCCAGGAACCCCAGTACCACCAAAAAAAAAAAAAAAGAAAAAAAGAAATGAGTCATAAGATGTGAAGAAAAAATTTAAGAAATTTATAGAAAAAAAACAAAAATAGAAACACAAAATAGCAAATTATCTGGGACATCTTGAAGGCAATATTTACAGCAAAATTTAGACCACTGAGTGCTTTGAAAAGAAGAAAAAAAAATCATCAAAGCCTAATCTAATCCCAAAGCCACTAGAAAACAAGAAATTATTAAAATCAGAACATAAATCAAATAAATAAGTAGAAAATAAAAAGATACACAAAATTAAGTAAAAATAATCAAAATATTGAAAACTTATGTAGAAAATAAAAAGTACATAAAGTCACAAAAACAAAATCTGTTTTTTTTATAAAAATAAACAAGAAAAATAAACCACTAGCCAACCTAACAAAAAATGAGAATAAACCCAAATTTCTAAAATAAAATAAAATATATTACCATTGACAGTGTGGAAGTCCAGATGATTATAAGAAATAACTTTAAAAAATATAGTCCAAATAAATATTCAATTTAGAAACTAATTGACAACTTTTAGACAAATACAACCCTTCTAATTTTAGGCAAGAAGGTATAATATATTTAAACCAACCAATAAAAATTAAAGAGATTTATGCAACAATAAAGAGCCTACAATAAAATGAAACCACATTTAACTTTTATAAAGCCTTTATAGAAGAGCTAATCTCAATATTCCTCAGTCTATTACACAAAATAGAAGAAAATGGAACTCTTCCAAATATATTTTGAGTCCAATATCACATTAGTATCAAAACCAAATAAAGACAAATCAAGAAAAATATATAGGCTTCTTTCACTGATCAACTTAGATGAAAATCTGCTCAACAAAATACTTCTGAGAATTCTTTATATGGTTTTCCTTAGTGGTTGAACTAATTTGCAATCCCACCAACAATGTATTAGAGCATCTACTTATCCACATCCTTGCCAGACTTTATTGCTCTTTGTGGTTTTTATACTAACAATAAATTCACTGAAAAAGAGTTAAAGAAACACTTCCACTCAAAATATCCCCCCAAAATAAAATACTTAGAAATAAATCTACTGAAGGAGGTAAAATATTTCTATAAGAAAAATTATTAACATTGAGGACAGAAATAAAAAAAGACCTTAAAAAGTGGAAAGAGCTTCCATGCTCTTGTATAGGCAGAATGAATGTCATCAAAATTGGCAGTCTTCTAAAATTGTTGTACAGAATCAATGTAATACCATTACATTTTTAGGGTCATTCCTTAAATTTATTTGGAACAATAACAAGAAGAAGAAAAAAAAAAAAGAAACAGAACATCCAAGGTAATTCTCAGCAACAATATGCAGAAGAGTCACATGCTTGACTTTGAACTATAGTATAAAGCCAGAGTAATAAAACAGCATGGTATTGGCACAAAAATAAAAACATAGGCCAATGGAGAAGAATAGAAGACTTAGAAAAATCCTCATGGTCATTTGATTTTTACAAAGGGTCAAAAATATACACTGGAAAAAAATATAGCCTTTTCAACAAATGACATTGTCAAAACAGGTTAATTCTATGCATAAAAGCAAACATAAACCCCACTTTTTCACTTTTCATATGAGTCAATTCAAGATTAATCAAAAATCTGAAAATAATATCAGAGACCATATTATGCACCTCTTTTTTTTTTATCAAGGCACAGTTCCAACACAGGCACAGATAAAAACTTTCTCTATAATATTGAAAAGGCAAAAGAAATTAAAAGAAGGACCAACATGTGGGATTGTATTAAACTGAAGAGCTTCTGAGCAACAAAGATTACTCTCAAGATTCTCAATAGAGAGCCAGCTGAATCGGAATATCTTTCCACTTATTTCTCAAATAGAGGAATAACAAGAATATACAGAAAACTCAAGAAACTCACCACCACTAAGAAAATAAATAACCCAGTAAAAAATGGTCAAGTGAACTAAATAAACCATTCAAAAATACAAATGACCAATAAATGTATGAAAAGTATATAGCATCATTACACAATTAGAGAGATGCAAACCAAAACTACCCTGATATCTCACCTAAACTCAGTTAAAATGGCAATTATTACAAACAAAAAAACAAATGCTGGTGAGGGTGTGGAGAAATGAGAATTCTCATACATTGGTGGGATTTTAAATTAGTGCAACAACTTTGGAAAACAATATGAAGGATTCTAAGAAATGTTAGAATGAATTTGTTATATAATCCAGTAATACCACTTTGGGATATCTACTCAAAGAATGGAAACCAAATTACCAGACTAATGCATATGTATCTGTGTTTATAGTGTCACAATTGCCAAATCATGGAACCAGATGAGACGTCAATAAACAAATGAATGGATTACAAAACTATGGGATATGTACACAATAGAATTTTACTCAGCCATAAAGAAGAACAAAATTATGCCATTTGCAGGGAAATGGATGAAATTCAAGAACATTATGCTAAATGAGATTAGTCAGTCACAAAAAGTAAAAACTCAAATGCTTTTCCTAATATGTTGAAGCTAGAAAGAAAATGGGTCATAGGAGGGAGTATAGACAAGAAAGTAAAAACCTTATATGAGCAAAGAAGGCTACCTGAGATAGATGGAAGGGGGAAGAGGGTAATTCACAAATGCCCATGATGGACATTAACAAACATATCAAAGTCAATCACTAAGCCAAACATGAGTAGCAGAGAATGGAGAAGTAATGAGGTGGAAATTGTGGAAATACTAAAGGAGTGATGTGTGTAGGTATGCCTCTACTATTTTGTACTTCATTAACATTAATCATTTTCTTATTAAAATGTTAAACTACTCAAAATACTAAACTATCCTAGCTTTATACAATAAAAAATAAGTGCATATATGTAAATATATGCATATATATTCTACTCTAAATTTTTTAGAGTACTATTTAAATTTTATAAAAGCCTAAAAATTTAGAGTATATGCAATTTTTTTGAAATTAGGCTCTCAAGTTCTTTTATTTTTATTAAGGGTAAGTCAGAACTCCATAAACTCAAAAAAATTAAGGTATAGATTGATCAATATTTTTATGAGTTTTATAATAAAAGAACTAACCAGAATAATGAATTACATATTTAACTGGTTTCATTTGTTTGGAATTTTGCAAAATTATACAAGGTTTCCAGCAACAACAAGGTATGTGATCTGTTTTTCAAAAATATGTAAGACTTAAATCAGTTTGTTTGATTTTTGTATGTTAAGCACAAGAATTTTACAGAACCTAGACTAATTGAAGAGTATATAGATTTTATACTCCTATATTTAACATTGTATGTTTTAATTTTAAAAGACATTTATGGTGTGTTAATAAAAGATAGAGCCAGTTTACACTTTTGGAAGTACCACTTTATCTGTTTAGAGTAATATTTTAAAATTATCCTTTGGAAAACACCATCTGATTTAATTATTACTGAGTAGAGTCAGAAGGATCACTTAGTGGAGGATATAAATCAGAAATTTTATTAGAGCATGAAATTAAGTAGCTCAAAAAGAATAAGGAAGCCTCAAGAGTTTAAAGAAGACAGTATTGACATATCAATTTATTTTAATATAAGTAATGAGTGGTTTTATTTATATAAATGGGTATAAGGTTCTGGTGGTATTAAGTGCATATACCAAATAATTTCATTAAAATTTTTAAATATCCTGAACTTACATTCATTTAACAATTCAATCACATATCTTTATTTATATAAAATATGCAGGTTAAATTATAATAGCCAAAAAAGAAATGAGAATTGTGATGATTATCTCAATGATTTAGACTAAAAGTCACACATGGAGTATTAAGGAACTGAAAAGGAGGAAAAATCTATATTTTGAATCAGAGAAGGAGTTTATCACTTAATACATTAAACTCTCTCTCTCTCTTTTTTTTTTTTTTTTTTTTTTTTGTGGTACTGGGCATTCTACCTACGAGCTACAGCCTCAGCCCTATTTTTTTATTTTGAAACAGGTTCTCACTGAGCTGTGAAGAGCCTCGCTAAGTAGCTGAGGCTGTCCACAAACTGCAACCCTCAGGTCTCTGCCTCCTGAGTGCGGGGATTATAAGCGTGAGCCACAGCAGGCTGTTTCTGTTTTTTCTACGCAAAGTCCAATAAAATGTGGCTGGCTATAATATCAGGTGTTTTACAAAAAAAATTTAACAAAATAAATAGTAGAAAATTGAAGGAAAAAAAACTAGGATCTCTACACCAAAAGAAAACATTTCTGAAAATGATACTGCGATAGTATTTTGAAATTTAAAATGCAGTGTTTTGAAACAATATCACAGTTTTTTATCTTATTTACTTGAAAGTAACTTAAAACATTTGCAATTTTTTTTTTTTTTTTTTTTTTTTTTAGTTAGTGTCTTGGCATACATTATCAGGATGATAAAATGGGAGAATGGGGAACAGAAATTGGAGTAGAAGAAATAGAGAAGAAAATTTTGTGCCTTCCCCTAACAAAAATATGCTGAATCCTAAGCCCTGATGTGATGGTGTTTGGATCTGGGTCCTTTGAAAAAAAAATTTAGATCACAAAGGCAGAGCTATTATGATTAGTATTTAGATATAAACCACACATAGAATTTGCTTAATCTCTTTCTCCTAAATGAAGATATGATAAAAAGTTGGTAATCTACAATTCTGAAGAGGCTTTGCCAAACCTGTTTTTATGTTATAATTGTACCATCTGACATTTCAATAAAATTACAAAATTCATTTGTGCTATCTTAAATATCTCTTGTAGATACTTAAACCAATTTTAAGAATTTATCTTTGTGTGTGTGTGTGTGTGTGTGTGTGTGTGTGTGTGTGTGTGTGTGTGTGTCTGGGGATGGAACTTATGGGCATTCTACCTCAGAGCTACACCCCCAGCACTATTTTTTATTCTTTTTTTTTGGGGGGGGGGTTCTGGGGATGAAACACAGAGGCATTTGACCTAAGAGCTACATCCCCTGCCTATTTTTTATTCTTTATTTTGAAAATGGGTCTCAGTTGCAGAGAGCCTCACTAAGTAGCAAAGGCTGCCCACGAACCACCATCCTCCAGTCTCAGGCTCCCAAATGCTGGGATTACAAGCATGCGCCACCACACTTGGCTTATTTTTTATTCTTTATTTTGAAACAGGGTCTCACTGAGTTGCAAAGGGCCTCACTAAGTAGCTGAGGCATTAGACTAAGTAATTTGTTATTCTTATTGTTGACATTTAACAAGCATAGGATCTTACTCCTATGCAAAATTTAACCTTAATTTAATCCCACTTTATGTATTGGCTTTATTGTTATTTATTCTTCTTAGGTGGAAGTAATTAGTAAAATGTTAGTCAGTTTTTAAATGACAGAAACTTTAGAGATAATAAAAAAAAGTTTAAAAAATCTCATTTGAAGCCGGGCGTGGTGGCACATGCTTGTAATCCCAGGATTTGGATGATTTGGATGCTGAGACCTCAGGAGGATTGCAGTTCGTGGACAGCCTCAGCTATTTAGCAAGGCCCTTCACAATTCAATGAGACCCTTTTTTAAAAATAAAAAAAAAAGACAGCCAGGCGTGGTGGCGCACGCTTGTAATCCCCATGGTTGGGAGGCAGAGACAGGAGGATCACACAGGTTCCAAGCCAGCCGCGCTAGCTCAAGAGACCCTGTTTCCAAATAAAAAAAGCAAAAAATAGATATGGGAGTGTAGCCCAGAGGTAGAAGTGTTTCCAGGAACCCCAGTACCACCAAAAAAAAAAAAAAAAAAAAAAAAAAAAAAAAAAAAAAAAAAAAAATATATATATATATATATATATATATATATATATATACTAAAAAATAGGACTGGAGTGAAGCTTGCAGGTAGAATGCTCCTGGGCTCCATACCCAGTACTGCAAAAGAAAAAAATTATATATATATTCTCAGTTTAAAGCAATACAGAAAATATAACATGCTATTGGCAATAGTATTTCTGTTACAATTGTCTGAATTTGGGGTTTGTATCTACTGTTACTGACAAACTTCACTCTTCATAAAAAATGAAGAATGCCAATCGAATTTTACACTTTTTTAAAAAATAGTGTGCAATAGCCGGGTGTGGTAGCATAGACTTGTAATCCCAGTGCTTGGGAGGCTGAGACAGGAGGATGGCACAGGTTTAAAGCCAGCCTCAGCTACTTAGTGAGGCTCTCAGCAACTTAGTGAGACCCGGTTTCCAAATAAAATATAAAGTATGTCTGGGAATGTAGCCGAGAGGTAGAAAGCCCCTGGGTTCCACCCGCAATAATACTAAATAAATAGTGTGATATTTTTCTTGTTTTTTTCATGCATTTTTATGAATAATAGTTTAAAAATAATCATTTGTCCACTTACAGTGGTTTCAAATAAATCCAATTTCATCAGCATACAATTATGAGGAATGCATTGAGTAATCACTTTAAGAAATAAACTGTCACTAGAAACTTTTGAATCCACAGCATGTCCTTTCGTTTTTCTCAGAAGTAATCAAATTTCTACTCTATTGTTAATTATTGTTCATCTTTGTGGTATTGCTTATTTCTTTGCATAATTCTCTTTTTGTGGACTCTATGGATTAAAATATACTCATGAATTGTTCTATAACTTAGTTTATTTACAATTTACATTATAATTTATAGATCATAATATATGTGTCTATACTTACTGTTTTTCAGTATACCATCAAAATCTTTTTTATTAATATACCAAAATATTATGGTATTTTATCACATAATTTGGGGTTTTGTTTTTGCTTGGCTTGTTTTTCTTTCTATACAATTTCAAAATTTGATACTATTAACAGTATATTGCCTTGTATATGTGCACAGAAATGCTCTAAGGAGCATTAAATAACTCTCCAGATGTATACCCAGGAGCGGTATTATATAGTTTTTATTTTTTTATTTTTTATTTATTTTTTTCTTGGTGTTACTGGGGTTCCTGGAAACCCTTCTACCTCCAGGCTACACTCCTAAACCTATTTTATGATTTTTATTTGGAAACAGGGTCTCTAAAGCCAGCGCAGCTGGCTTTGAACTTGTGCGATCCTCCTGTCTCCGCCTCCCAAGCACGGGGATTACAAGTGTGTGCCACCACGCCCGGCTTATAGTTTTTATTTTAAAGAAAAATTTATACTGTTTTTATGATAGCTGGACTAATTAAGAACCATATGCAAGTTTTCTTTTTTTTCCACATCATTGCTAGCATACTTTGCATTTAGACTTTTTTATGATAGCATTCATTAGTGGAATGAGGTGATATCTCATTGTCATTTTGATTTGCATTTCTCTGATTATTACCAATATTGAGTATTTTACATATACCTGTAAAGCATTTGTGTATTTTTGGAAAATATATATTTTTATTTATTGTTCAATTTTAATTGGTTAATTTGACTTTACTCTTTTGTTGTGGAGCTTTTGGCATTCTTATACATTCTCAATATCATCCACTTCTCAGTGTACAGATTGCAAGTGTTTTCTTTCATTCTTTAGTTCATCTTGTTACCCTGCTGATTGTTTCCTTAATTGTGCAGAAGTCTTTTAGTTTTGTTTGGTATCAATTTTCTACTTTTACTTTTGTTTTCTGAGTTTGGGGCGTTGTATTCAAAATTTTTTGACAATTCTAATGTCCTAAAATGTCATCTCTCTGATTTTTTCTCCAGCAGCTTCATATTTTTCTGGTCATACCTATAAAACTTTAGTCGATTTTGAGTTGACTTTCATAATCAGTGAGATAAAGCTTATATTCTGGGAATTGAAAAAATGAGATAATTTATTGTCATGATGATACCAATTTATGAATGTCTCTCCTCAATGTGTGTTCTTAGAATATTTGTTAAAAATTAGCTGGCTGTGAATGTGTGGATTTATTTCTGGGCTTTCTATTCTGTTATATTGATCTAATATCTACTTTATGTTAATACCATGCTGTTTTCGTGACAACGATTTTGTAGTATATTTTGAATTCAAACATTCAGATGCCATCTGCTGATGGCTTTGGTTTCTGGTGGTTTTGACTATTACCCTTATTAGCAGGAAGTTTGTAGAACATCTTTTGTTTGCTTATGTCCTATTTTTATGTCTGTTTCTTTGAAAGGCTTATATCTGTGTGGTTTATTAATAAGTAGTTTTTATTTCTTAATATAAAGAATGCTTTATACACTTTCTAAACCTTATGGTACTCTAGATTCTGAACATTTTCCATTTAATGTTTGATTATTATTTTATCCAAGTTTGTGGCCTGCATTTTCAGTCTATGTGGTACCATTGGATGAATGAGTCATAACTCATTGTACTTACATTTACATGTGTTTCCCTTTATTCTTTATTCCTTTTTCTTTAAATACATGATTTTTCCCAAAAGAAAAATTCAATATTAAAACATTTAGTTAGTTTTTCACATCTTCAGAAGACACTGCTATAGTATGGCAAAGTTTGGTGTCATCATTACTGCTTACTCAGAGGGGAGAAAGCATAGGTGATGAATGTGAATATTTATAAAGAAATATAAAATAAACAAAAGCCCAATTTTTGTCTCACAAATTAATGAAATTTTCAAAAAACAAAACAAAACCAAGAAAAATTTGGAGATGATTTTTACTTAACTATTTAAAGTTTTATTTTGTTTTTGTTTTTTGTGGTGCTGGGGTTGGAATCAAGGGGCATTGTACTTCCAATCTATACCCCCAGCCTGAATTTTTTTATTCTTTATTTGTAAACAGTTTTTTGGGGTTTTTTTTGTTTTTGTTTTTTTGGAGTGGGGGCTTCTACATTGGTACAAACTGACCAATGTAGAAGCCTAGGAGAGAATCTTAAAGGAAACAAAAACCAAAGACCAAGTGACATTCAAAGGCAAACCAATTAGAATCACTCCAAACTCCCCAAACCAAGTCTTGAAAGCCAGAAGGGCCTGGAGTAGCATATTACAAAGAAAACAACTTGCAGCCCCAAATTTCCAACCTAGCAATGTGTAAATTTAAAAAAAAATCTTCCACAAAAAATCAAAAGCTGAAGGGATTCATGTCTTCAAAACCAGCACTAGAGAAAATACTCAAAGAGATTAACTGCAAAGAAGACATACGTAGTACACACCAGAATCAGAAAAACAAGAATTCCCATCCAGCAAACAAATAAGCAAAGAAGAACAAACACTACATCAAACAGAAGTTAAATGTCAATTTGTTAAGAATTAAAAATCATCTCTTAATAATCACACCACATAAATGGCCTCAACTCTCCAATAAAAACATAAGGTGGCAAAATGGATTAAAAACTAGAATCCCAATTACTAGAGAAAAACATGAGACCAATTCTATAACATCTAAACAATGAGACACTTTCTCAATAAGAAAAATAACTTAATTTTAAGCAAATTTTTTTTTTTTGGCTGTACTAGGGATATAAAACAGGAATTCTACCTCTGAGCTATACACCCAACCCTATTTTTCTCTCTTTATTTTGACAAAGGGTATCACTATGTTGCAGAGAATCTTACTAAGTAGCTGAGGCTGTCCCAAAACTGCAGTCTTCCCATTTTAGCCTCTCAAGTACTGGGATTTCAAGCATGTGCCCAACTGTAACTTAATTTTTAGAAGAGGTGTCACCTTAAGAAAAATGTCCTTACTTCTTTGGAAAAAAATATATAAAATCATGATACACATTAATGTGATTCTCCAATTTCTGTTTGACATTGAAAAACATTTCTTATTACATGATCACCATCAGGTGAACTTTTAAATTATTTTTTAAAGAGCAGTTGGTTGAAAGATTGGTCAGAAAAGCAAAATGTTTTCAAAGGTCATGAAAAGGAGAATACTGACAAAAGATAACAGGACATTCTCCTAGGAAATGTCTTACATAATAATTTAATTTCTAAAACACTCAGTTGAGAAGGACATCTTTTATTCTAGTTTTATCTGAAAAGATTAGCAGGAGCTGGTATTTTCAGCAAGTAGCCAGAAATAAAAATTATTTAGCATATTAGAACCTACTGTTTTATCCAATGTTTTGTCATCTTATACTCCTGTTAATTTACTAAATCTTTACATCTAACTATCCTAGCAATGTAATTTATGTACAAATAGTTTTACAAACATTCTATTTTTCTTAAAAGTTTGAAGTCCTTGATGGAACTATAGGCTATATTATATTCAATAATATATTCAATAATCCTATTTATCTATAGGATATATTATATTCAATAATATTTTCAATAATTTTACATTTGTTCATATATGCACATATATGAATAAATATGAATCTATGTATATATCAATATGTAAAATAAATATGTATACATATATATGAATAAATGTAAAATTATTGAAATAATGAATTATACTCATATCTACTGAATTCAAGCATAACTCTTAAAAATATGACTTTACATTAGAAGAATATACTTTTTAAATATTGGTTTATTAGACAAGATAATTCTAGTTAGTTACATACACAGATATTTTGAAAAACTTTTGATTTTTTATGCCTGATAATCTAAAATTTTTCAATAAATGACAATGCTACAGTGTCATTTATATTAGAGGTTCTGTATTTCTCTATGTATATATACAGCTATCTCTCTGAAATAAAACAATCTTATATGCAGGCACTTCAAACTTAAAAAAATTTTTAAAAATCTAGAATCTAAGTCCTAAAATGTAAGAGTTCTTTACATTCTGGCAAAATCTGAATGCAATGGTTTGTCATCATTTTCCTCATTCTTTGTAGAACTCATGTATTTTTTTTTTCTCAGAGGTTGCAGTGTCATGCAGCTTGTTCACCAATGTCCTCAAAAAGTTACTATATGTGCTTTTTAGTTCTATACTTGTCATTTAAAGTAAAGATCTTTGGGCTCAAAGAATAATACCGTAAACTAACCTATTCCTTTGCCTGTTGAGCTCATAAAACTAAAAACATAAAGATTCAAACCCAGATATTAGATATCTTGAATCACTGACAATTAAATATGGTGGGATTTATTTTCCTCATTCCAATTTATATAAGAAAAACATAATCAAAATCAAGAAAATAATATCAAGGTAAAATAAGTCATAGGAATATGGCTACAATTATGATAATTACAGAGGGAATAATTAGCATCATTACTATCATAAAACAGAAGGTGGTATATGACAATTATTAATTTGGAAATGTGGATATTTTTATATATTTGCCTTTTTTGTGGATCTCTAACTTTAAGAGTATGTTGACTGTTGCCGGGCATGGTGGCGCACTCTTGTAATCCCCACCCTTGGGAGGCGGAGACAAGAGGATTGCGCTGGTTCAAAGCCAGCCTTGCTGGCTTAAGAGACCCTGTTTCAAAATAAAAAGAGTATAAAAAAATAGGTCTGGGATAGTAGCCCGGAGGTAGAATGGTTTCCAGGAACCCCAGTACCACCAAAAAAAAAAAAAAAGAAAAAAGAAAAAAAAAAGAGTATGTTGACTGTTGAAACGCTTCAGTTCATTATTTCAGCTTGTTCAGTTGATTTGGGGTATTTAATTTTTGCTTAATTAATGCTGTGCTAACTGCTTTACAAGTATGTTTATGAGGACTGAATCTCCTCATGGCAGGGAAAGCCATTAAGGAACTCATAAATTCACAGATAGCAACTATAAACTTTGGAAAAAATGATAATGAGGATTGGGATCAGCAGAATAGTGGGAAAGAACTGAGGAGTAAGGAAAAGGACAAAGGAGGCCTGTGAAAGAAAACAGAACAAATAATATGATAATATATGAAGGTATCACAACTTTACTACTCACGTATGAGAAGATAAGAGGGAGACAGAGAGAATTAATAGAGATGTTTCATATATGAATGTATCACTTTGAGTCTCATTAAGATGGATGTTTATAGTGGACCAATATAATTCTAAAAAATACACCTTAGAAAAATCTCTTAACAAATATCAGATTAGCAATTTACTGAGGCTCTCATCAATTTATCTAGACCCTGTTTATAAATAAAAAGAAATAAAATAAAAGTTGCTGAGATGAATGCCCCTGAATTCAATACCCAGAAATACAAAACAAAAACAAAAACAAAAACAAAAAAACAAAAAAAACCTAACATAATGATAATAATACAAACACAATTGACTGCTGAGAACAAGTTTAAAACTCAATGAGTCAATATCCTGTGTAGTTTTTTAAGAAATAGATTTGAACACGCAGAACAAGAATCAGCAACATGGGAACCGTATGGCTTATAAGCGAAGAGGTCTGCTTGGAAGCAGTCAGCATCCCTTGCAGATGATTCTGAAAGGACAGAAAGAAGTAAGTGATGGACATTTTGCAATTGTATTTAGAACTGGGCTCTCATATATGTTTTTCTAATTTCACTAATATTTATATATATTGATACATACATGAAAATATATATGAATGCATGTGTAAAAACACATATGTACTATGTGTTAGCATAAAAAAGGACAATGAAAATGTTTTAATGAATGTTTTTTATTAGCTAAAATGCAATAAAAAAAATTAAAAAGCTGGAGGATATTCAAAGCTTATTATGGCCAAACTTTTCAACACAAAATCAAATTCTTGAATTTTATGATACTGGAATCCAGTCACAAAAATAGTGAATGACCAAGCTGGAGTCTCATTTCTTGGATATTTTTTCTTGATACTTTACATTGATGATTGATTCAAGATTTATCTGAAGATATATAAGGGCTTGGGAAACATAAAGAAGAAAGCAGAATTTTATCTATATAATTAAATTTATTGCCTTTAAATTTCTTTAAGGTCATGCTATTCTGGGATGGTTAATAAATTCTGTCATATACATATCCATTGAAGTTGTTTTTACATCTAAAGTGCAGAGATAGGATACAATGTTTCCACAAAGCATAATGGAAATCATTCCCAAGAAAAAAATAAAAAATAGGGAAATATCATTTTACTATATAAAATATACTGTTTGGGAACAAGTATTTTGATGAGAGGCTTTGTAGAGCAAGATATATTATACGTTTTTAAGAAATGCCTATTCATGGTTTCATGTACCAACTTATTCCCTTCATGATGGTTAATTTAGCATTGTGATGAGACAAGCTGTGAAATTCAACACATTTAAAATTAAGTGAAAAAAAGAAATGATTGTGAAATGTACTTGAAGCTGAAAAACATAAGAAATAGAAAACATTGAAGTGTTTCCTGAACATTTTGTTGGATACATTGCATGTCTTAAATGTAGGGACAATAGAAACCCACTTTTGCTTTTATTATTTTGTTTTATTTTTAAATTAAGTATGTCACTCATAAATTGTTTAAAGACTATATGATTATTAGATTCATTTTCACAAATAATATTATGAATGGGGTCTATTCACTCAAATATAAAATTAACAATAATTGAAATGTGAACAACAGAAAAAAAAAAACACAAAAGACTTGCAACCCAAATTTATTTCCCATAGCCTTAATTCTGAGCTTAAACAATTCTAATATTTTCATAGGAATAATGACAGAGAAAGAGTTGCCTCTGGAAAAAGATGGGTTATTAATTCAGAATAATAAAAAGAAAAATGTGCTTGGATGATGAAGCAAAATATTCTTAAGGGAGTGTTGCAACAATGTGTTAGCATTCTCATTTAGCTTAACTTTCCCTGCTGCTTGTTTAATTTAACTTGAAGTCCATGTCACACTACTCTATTTTATCTATCAAAATATATAAAGCTTACCTTGGTACTTAATAAATATCTGATATTTAATTTTAGTGGGTAATTTTTTATTGAGTACTATGCTAAAATATGTTATATAGTTCAAGCTTTTATATTACATTAATACAGCATCGCATGTAGGAGAAGGGGGAGAATTAAAGAAACACTTCCATTGACATACGTGAGAATACCATGCCAGTCTCAATAGCATGAATGGGGAAGACATGGAGAAAAGTTCACCAAGTTGGAGAAATAGTGTGGATGCCACCATTGCACTGAACTACATTATGAGACTATACATTACCAATAAAAGTAAACCATTTGGTAATACAAAGAAAATTGAGTTTCTAAAAGGAAGTGTCAAAGTCAGGAACTACAGTCATAGCACATTAAAAAATTCTATACCATGTTAAGGTGGGAAAAAAAAAAACCCAAAGTTCCTATTTTATTTATTTTTCACAAAGTAACAAAAGCCACAAAATAGTATGGGGAGCAAAATTTAACTGAGTTATTGGAACAAGAGTTTCCACTAACTCTTCTTGTATCACTTATCCTCACTTTAATCTTATGATATAATACTTTCTTAAATTTCCTCTAGATTTTCTGGCAGATAATTCACTCATTTTGACACTTCATCTATCTTCTCTCTTTCTTTCGCATTCATGATTTATGCGTTCTCTTGCCTTTAAATTCAAAATAAAATGTAATATTAATATATTTTATATGATCATATCACAGCTACTTCAAATTTAGCATTCATAAACCAAACTCCTGATTCATTCCCCACACTTGTTCTGTCTAGAATTATTACCACATTCCTTCTGTAAGAATCTGAACTAACATCTTTATAATAGAAATCAAAATAGAATTTTATTTTACTTCTGGGCTCTCTTAGGCCCTCTGCAGGTATCATTCAAAATTAATTACTTGGTCCTTGTCATTATGGTAAAAAAAAAAAAAAAATCTTTAAAAGCTGTCATTTACTTAAAAAAAAAAAAACCATCTATAGCAGAGCATGGTGGCGCATGCTTGTAACCCCAGCAGTCGGGAGGCTGAGACCAGAGGATCATGGTTCACTGACAGCCTCAGCTACTTAGTGAGGCCCTCTGCAACTTAGTTAGACCTTGTTTCAAAGTAAAGAGTAAAAAATAGTGCAGGGGGTGTAGCTCGGAGGTCAAATGTTCCTGGGTTTCATCCCTAGACCTACAATAAATAAATAAATAAATAAAACCCATCTTTGTTACTGTAATCGAGAAGCTATCTTTGAGCCAAACACATAAATTTCCAAACATTTATTGCTACAAACTCCTTTGGTCATACCATATTTTAAACCCTATAGCCGCCTTTCACTTTCTAAAACACACGGAGTATTATTCTGGTTCAAAGTTTTCACCTGCATCTTTTCCTTTGCCTAGAATATTTTCAATAAGTATTCACAATTTGAAACAAGCTATTTTTCAGGCTTATCAATAAATATTACCTTGTCAGATAAATTTTCTTTCTTTCAAATTGAACCTATCCCAAAGCCCCTGGTATTCTTTACACCCATGAGATATAAAACAATATACATGAGATTTACAGCAATATATTATCTACTTTTCTGACTATAAGCTCTGTGAGGGGAAGGACTAGAAAATATGGCACCCAAGTACAAGCATAGAAAATTTCATGATGTATTGTCATTGACATAAAGATTTTAGACATTTACTTATTTTTGTTACATATAATATAATATTTGTTACATATTATATAATATTTTGTTACATATCATCATGCTCACATGTGTGAGAGAGACTCTTTTTAATGGTATAATCTCAATGAACTGCTAACAAGATAATTTTCACTTCTGGAAACAAGGGGTGGGTGGACATATAGCTGAACCTGGGATAGTTAAGTGTTCCCTTTATTTCATACATATTTTTAGCAAAATAAAAAGTAATAAAAATGAGTTTCATTTAATTTGGAATAATTTTTTACTTTAAAAAGGATAGCTACAAACATGAGGTGTGGGGTGTCAAACAGTAGTGGCCTGTGGGAAGAAGGCGGGATGGTGAATGGAGAAGTCATGGTAAGGGTTCTGGTGTGCTGGAGAGACTACCTTTTGACATAAGTATTGCTTATAAACATTGACCAAATTATTTTTTAAATCAAGGCACTGGGTAAATATAATAGGCATTTATTAAAGATGTTGGTTGAATAAATTTTGAGGAGCTTAATTTGAGATAGAGAAGCCTGGCCAAGAATATTCTTATAAAAATGCTTTGCATTTCCTCTGTCTTAGGCTACTACTGCTACTATGGTTTGTGTTCATGATATGGTGTTATCTTCTTGGGTTGTGTGACCATTCACATATTCTACCTTTACCTTATTTTGTGAGTTTTAGTATGCAGTGTCAATTGAGATAATGGTGCATATGACAAAAACTCAGCTGAAGTGACATTTCTAAAGAGAAATATTTCTTCTCACAATTGAAATAACTTTCTGAGATGACGAATCTCTGTGATTGGTTATTCAGTGCTAGTATAAAAAGCAAAGTATTTTTTTTCTGCTTTTGACATCATTGTGTTATATAACTACTCAAAATAATGAGATATGTACAGATACAATAAATATATGTTCATACATAAAATCACACACACACATACACACACACACACATACACGTACACTCACACTCACATATGCATTAACAGTTTACTAGAAACAAGAAAATGTTTCACCAAATTCCTACCTGCAATATTTGTTTTTCTTTAATCTTCATTGTCCAGTATTGTCCTATTTCTTTTGCTGGCAATCACTTCTAAGAAATTAAATGACTTGATTGACTTAATCAAATTATAGCACCATAAAATTGTTAATTAGGCTTAACGAAGCATATGGAAACATAAAAAATGAATCTCTTGAAATGGAATCTCTTCGTAGTTTTCAAAACACAGCTCTTTTCAGTAGTTTTATATCCCAATCACAATAAATGGAACTTCACATCTTCTTGGATATAGAAGCATTGGATGGTTACAAACCATTGGAACTCCATATATAAACCAATTGAAATAATTTCTAGTTCTATTTCTTTTCTAAATACATGCTATTGGATGAGCTATTTAAACTTTTGATGGTCTCAGTTTTCTGATTTGGAAAATGAGATGGCACTAGCAATTTTGTAAGAATCCTTTTAGTTATAACATTCTCTAAATCCAGAGCTGAATATCTGTACTGAAATACAAAGTCCATTTATGATTTTCTTATTAACCATCTTGTTTCTTACATCTTGGCTTCCAATATTAAATCACATTAAAATTTAAAAGAACTCTGTTCATTCAGGACAATAATTTACTTGATAACATATTACAACTCAATTTTTCTATAGATGGAAAAACTGTACAACTTTATCAAAATACAAATGCTTCAAAATTACTGTTTTTCAAAAAAAATCTAAAAACCACTGTTATGCTAACCTAAAGAGTTTCTTATAGCAAAACATAACATATAATGCCTTCTTTCACTCTCTACCAAAAATGATTTTGCAGTCTTAGAAGATTAATCAATAGAAAAGAAATGCATATGCTTTCATACAATAATACATCTCAATAAGTTGGCTTACTTAATCTTTAAAAATACTTTATTTTCATATTATGCATATGTCTTATTTAAAATTTTTCTACAATTTCTTAAAAGTGAAGACTATGTTTTTTGTATGTCATTGTTAACATGATTTACATTATGACATAAATTTACATTATGACTTTAATGCACCAAATAGCACAAAAATAAAATTCAAAATAAGGTCCACTGACTAAGCACAAACTTTGTTGGGTAGAGAGAAGGTGAAGCAGAAGAGGCATCAACAAATTTTTAAGATACTTGTTATTTTTCGGTAGATAGAACTACGCAACTTGATTATTAAAATGCAGTTATAAAAACAATAAAGAACAAAAAGGTTGAGAGATAAATTTATGATAATACGTTTAATTTAAACAAAATTTAACTGGTAATATGTTTAACTTTACCAGCATTATTTGACTTAAAAATTACAACAGCCTTATGAGTTAGCATTGCACAGAGGTATAAGATGATTTGTCTAGTTAATACTTACTGAAAAATAAATTTGCACGATTCTAAATTTGTTTGATCTAAATCCCATATATTCTTTAAATGGCTACTAAAGTGTTGGGTTGAAACATTAATCGTTTAAATAAGCAGAGCTTTTAAATTTAAAAAAGCACTTCTAAAATACTTGTGTAATATTTCCTAGTCTACCCTCTTCGGTTTACATGATACTATTTGACTTTAAATTCTTTCATTATTTCAACAAAACTCACACTATTATGGTTTGGATATGATTTGCATGTTCTCACGATGGTTTAGTTGTTGAAATTTAATACTTTTAGTAATATATTAAAAGTGCAGAGACTTAACGTACTTTAACATTTAGAGGTGGGGCCTTTGTGAGGTGATTAACATTAGGTAAGTTTATCTAGAGCCACATTTGTAAATACCGGTGGCTTTTAAAAATAAAAAGACAATGCAGAATAAGCACCAAGATGCTCCATGTCTCTTGTAAAGTGATGTAATAAACTGCCTCAGAACTCTGTCATCTAAAAGATAGCAGCCGATGCAGGCCTTTGAAGCTTCAGTTCTGTGGAGTAAATAAAAATCTTTTCTTTATGCTGTACCCTAGCTTCAAATATTTTATTATAGAAACAAAAATAAAATTCTTCAGAAAACTGGTGATGGGAAGTGAGGTTGTTACTAACAATGAATATCTGAAATTGTAGACATATCTCTATAATTGTGTAATGGGCAGAGATTGAAAAAGTGTGGAAGAGCCGGGCGTGGTGGCGCAGGCTTGAAATCCCGTGCTTGGGAGGCAGAGACAGGAGGATCACGCAGGTTCAAAGCCAGCTGTGCTGGCTTAAGAGACTCTGTTTCCAAATAAAAAAGTATAAAATAGGTCTGGGAGCGTAGCCCAGAGGTAGAAGGGCTCCCAGGAACCCCAGTACCACAAAAAAAAAAAAAAAAGAAGAAAAGAAAAAAGAAAAACGTGTGGAAGAGCTATCAAAATAAGACATAGATTATTATAAGTAGAATATTATAGGCAATTCTGGTGAGAGTTCAGAAAACAAGTACCCTAGGTCACTAGTACCAAAGAAAAATAAGGATTGTGTTCAAAATTCTACTGATGACCACTTTTGTTGCACTGTGGCAAAAAAGATGTATGCATTATACCTCTAACCTCTTTAATTTTTTAATTTTTTTATTTTTTAAGGCATGAGGGGTAGAACCTGGCGCATTCTACATTCAAGCTAAGCCCCCAACCCTATTTTTTATTCTTTATTTTGAAACAGTGTCTCACTGAGTTACAAAGGGCCTCACTAAGTCAAAGCTAAGACTCTCCACAAACTATGATCCTCCTGTCTCAGCCTTCCAAATGCTGGGATTACAAGCATATACAGCCTCACCTGGTTCTCTGACCTCTTTATAAAAGGCAAAATTTAAGAATAATGTCTTAATATATTTGTTGGAGTACATTTCAAAACTCAGTGCATTCAGACTGTGACATAAATATTATTGTCTACATTTAGTCACAATGAAACTAAGAAAAAAAGAAAGCAGACTGGAAAGATTTAGAAAATGCACAGCCTTCCCAGAAAAAGAGCAGAGTGTTAAAAATGAGGTTGAGGCCGGGCGTGGTGGCGCACGTATGTAATCCCCGTGCTTGGGAGGCGAGATCACACAGGGTCAAAGCCAGCCTCACTGGCTTAAGAGACCCTGTTTCCAAATAAAATATAAAATAGGTCTGGGAGTGTATCCCAGAGATAGAAGGGTTCCATCCCCAGTACCACCAGAAAAAGAAAATAAAAAGGAGAGAGAGAGAGAGAGAGAGAAAGAGAGAGAAAGAGGTTGAGTATGAATACAGTGCACGAATAAATAAAATGAGGTTGAGAAATCACTTAATGAAAATTCTTTTTTTTTTTACTTTTGAATTAATATGTTTGAACCATTAGAATTAAATGATTGCATTTTTGTGAAAATAAATTAAAACATGAATTTCAGGGGTAAAATGTTGTAGTTGATCATGATTTGAATGTGTCCCCCTCTGGGTTCATGTGTTCAAATTAATTCTTTATTTTAAATGATTAAAAGAATGGGAACCCAGCCTAAGTATGGTGCTGACAAGTGAGGCTTTTAAGAGGTGATTAGGGTTTTATAAAATTTTATGGTAGAATCTCTGCAATCCAATACCCATGGCTTTATAAAAAAAAAAGAGAAAAAAATAGCAGGCATACATACACACTTTTTTTATCTTTTGTCCATGCTTTTCTGTGCCATCTCAGCAAGAAGGTCACCATAATATTTAAAACTTTAGACTTCCAAAGTGATCTACAAGAACACTGTTTTCTTTTTAATATAGAAACCCATGCCCATGTATTTTGTAATGGTAACAAAAACATGTGTTGTCTGAATTACACTGGAAAATAAATATTCATAGACTGAATAACAAGTAAAATATAATATGCTAAAAGTCAAGCCACGACTCAGCAATAGCACATCTGGGCATCTTCCTAAAAATGTAAAATCAGATTGTGATACTTATATATCCATGTTCATAGCAGCACAGTTTACAATAGCCAAATTATGAAGCCAGCTTAGTTTAGGAGTTTATCAAAGATCAATGAATCACAAAACTTTGGTACATAATGGAAAATAGAATTTTACTCAGCCTTAAAGAAGAAAAAAATATTTCATTTGTAAAAAATATGAATGACACAAGATAATTATACAAAGTAATTATAGCCAGTCTCAAACAATGAGTAAATTTGTTTTTCTCTTATATGTGGAAGCTACAGATAAGTCAGAAATAAGAACAATATTAGATAGATAAACAGAAACTCCACAAGAGTGACTGAAAAAGATTAGGAAATGGAGGAGGAAGTTAAAGTTATAAGGAATGTAAAAGATACACTATGAGTATATACAAAACTACCAACTTTATCTCAAAGTCCTGTGTGGGTCTTGGGGAGAAGGAATTTGGTAGGGAGGAAATAAAAATCTGAGTGCATGTATTATTCTGACAGTCTGAACCCCAATATGATGTAAAATTAAAATGCACCAAATAGAAAGGTGAGTTTATTTTTTAAATGTCCAATATTAATTATGCTTTACATAACAAAGATTAGATAGAATTCACTGAAAGTGTCTATTTATTGGAAGATTAGAAGATTGTTAGTTACTTTCAATACAACTTCACGAGACAGTATTAAGTATTAGTTTACCTACAAATCTAACTTGAAGCTTAACAAAATAGAGAGAAAAGTTTAGAAAGAGAATAAAATATGTTATTAAAAAGTACTTTTCAAAATTAATTCTTTTTGGAGTTAATACTGTTCATTCAAAGAAGAAATAAAAAAATGCGAGCAATACCATCTGCATGAACAAAGAAAAAGGTTGAAGGTAGATGTGGGTTAGTGTATCAATAGGAGTAGATCCTGAAAGAGTAGAAATGAACACGTGCCACTGTAAATATGGAAGAAAGGGAAGGTACTTGGAGAAAACTTAAAGAGCTCTGTAAGACAAACCTGTCTTCACAGTAAAGTTGATGGCTTGTTCATCAGCCAATGAGAGGGAGGAGAAAGTAAGTGTGCATTTTGAACAAAGGAAAGATCTAAAGTAGTTATGTGGAGCAGTCAATAGCCAATCAATTGAAGGGGAGAAAGGCATTGCTAAGCAATTTAGCAACTTGGTTGATAAATGGACTTGTCAAGCTCCTAAAATGTAGTACCAAATTATTCCTGATTTCATTGTAAACTGTTGAAATTTAACATATAGAAACAAGGGTGATAAACAAATACACAATGTGATTCAGGCTCAGAGGAGCAGCACTGTATAAAATGTTTAGTGCAGTGATGTTTCCAAAGAATGCTTTTGTTCCATATTTTATACTAATTGAAAAATATGTAACCTAACAAAGCAATAATGGTCTGTCTCAGTATATTCAGTTGCCTTGTTTCACACTCGACCTGTCCAGGTGCCCCTCGATCCACTCACCTCAAACTATCATCACCTGATATGATCCGTGAAAATGCTCATTTGCTCCTGCCATCTACCACATCTAAATGCCCTTTTCTTTTCATAAATACATATTGGTGTTTAATATACATTTATTGGTGCATTATAATCTCACATCATAATTTAAATCATATTGTGCTCACAACACTTTGTAGATGCTCCCACCTCCCCATCTTCCCCTTTCCCAATACAGAGTGCTGAAATTGACATTGTTTTTTAACATATGTACACATAATCAATGGTAGTAATCCCATTGATAAAACTCACTCTTTTCCTTCCTTTTCTCTTAATCCACTTCTCTGGCTCAACTGAGGTTTCTTCTCTTTTATCTCCAGTACCTCTGGTATCCCCAATATCTCTAACTTGTGCGTATTAGAGAAGACACGTGATCCCCTCACTTTCTGTGATGGCCTAATATCACTTAACATAATATTCTCTATGTCCTTCCATTTTCTTGCAAATGGTAAAAGTTTGTTCTTTTTCTTATTGAGTAAAATTCCATTGTGTGTATATACCATAATTTTGTAGTCCACTCATCTGTTGATGGACATCTAGCTTGGTCCCATAATTTGACTATTGTGAATTGCGTTGCTTTAAATATGGGTATGCATATATTATTGTAGTTCTTTATTTCAGCCTTTTTGAAAAGATACCTTGCCGGGTGTGGAGCACGCTTGTAATCCCCGCGCATGGGAGGCAGAGACAGGAGGATCGCGCAGGTTCAAAGCCAGCCGTGCACACTGGCTTAGGAGACCCTGTTTCCAAATAAAAATGTAAAAATAGGTCTGGGAGTGTAGCCCAGAAGTAGAAGGGCTTCCAGGAAGCCCAGTACCACCAAAAAAAAAAAAAAGAAAGAAAGAAAGAAAAAGAAAAAGAAAAGAAAAGATACCTAGGAGTTGTATAGCTGGATGCCATTTTTTATCCAACTCTATCCACTTTATTATATTTGTCCTTTCCTTCTAAACCAAGAATTTTTCTCATGTGTGACATTCTAGTCATCTTCCCTCCTTGTCCTCTTCTAAGCTCTTAACTCCTGGAAAGTAAAATGTCTTGATTACCTCTGAACACTACGTCACTTTGAATTACTATCTCAATGTACAGCAACATTATTTACTAATTTAAATAATATTCATTTTTTTCATTTATTTTCTGTTTCCCTGAGTATTTCTATTTATTTGCTTGTCTAATTATTTAATAAATATGGTAACATTGAAGAAAAATATACTTCTGTGGATTTCAATGTTTTTCTTCAAATGTCAAAATAGAATTTGTTTAAAGGTTCTTATCAGCTTATTGGGTTTCTAAAAACTTTTAATTAAAGTAATCAGGTTTCAACTCTAATTTTATTAAACTATTTTATTTAAACTTTTGAATTATTTTTTATTTTAAAAATCTTGAGGACTTCCGGGAAGATGGCGACCGAGAAAAGTGGGGCTTAAGAGCCCCGCTAACAACAAATCTCCATTACCACAAAATCAGCGCCTTTCATAGCCAGAAAACACCATCACCAGAGAAACAAAAAAATCACCATGCTCCAGAGACAAAGCGGACTGAGAACAGAGCTCAGAGCCACAGAGGAGATACACCAGCCTCACGCCCGAGACCGCGGCAGCAGCGCCATACTGCCGGCGGCAGCGGCGACTTCACCGGACGGCTACAGCAAGCTGAGGTGAGCCGCTGCGGGACAGCCAGGCAGGATTTCTTGCCACAGGTAAAATCTAAAGCTCCTAGTGACTGAGCTCAGCACACGCTGCAGGGATTCAGAGTGGAAATCAAAACCAAGAAGAAATACACCAGCCTCACGGCCGGGGGCATAGCAGCGGCGCCATATTGCCACCGGCGGCAGCAGCAGAGATTTCACCGAGTCCAGTACAGCTACATCTGCATACTAAAGAACAGTGAGTCAAATTGCGGGCCACAGAGGAGAAATCTCAGTACTGTACTCCCAGGGACTTGACCCAGTGGGGGAGTGGTGGTGGCAGATATTATACTATAGGAGAACGCCCAACCTGGCACCCCCCCATAGTCTAAAGCAGCCTCGATTGACTCCCTGAGTCTGAGACTCTGAGATACAACCCAGTAGAGGAGTAGTGGGAACTGAGATACCATAGTCTCGAGATCCACAGCACCTTAAGTGAAATTGTAGTGACCCAGGGAAGAACCCAGAGAAGACACAAACTTCTGAAATCATGAAAAAGAGGAATAACAATGGAGCAATGAATGCCCACAACCCCACAACATCAGAACCTGATAAAACAGAAATTCAGAGATTTATAGAAGATCAAATCAGGAAAATAACTGTAGAAATAATAGAGGTGTTTTGAAAAGAATTCAGAGAGAGCCAAAGAGAGATAAAGGCTGCAATTAATAAAGTAAAGGCCTCAATTCAAAGTACAAACAACCGATTAAACCACATGGAGAATAGAATCTCGCTCCTAGAAGATGATCATTCAAAAAATGAACGCATAGTTTCTAATTTAGAAAAAAAAATCTGACAGCAGGAATCTGACATTGAAGAAATATGGGCCCATTTTAAGAGAGCTAACCTAAGAATAATTGGAATAGAGGAGAGAAAAGAAGGTGAAACCAAAGGGATTAACAATCTTTTCAAGGAAGTAATAGCAGAAAATTTTCCAAACATAGAGCAAGAGGTCGATACACAGGGCCAGGAAACTTATAGAACTCCTGTTAGAGAGGATCAGAGAAGAGGATCCCCATGCCACATAATTGTCAAAATGACCACTGTGGAAGCCAAGCAGAGAATCTTAAAGGCAACAAAAACAAAGGGCCAAGTGACATTCAAAGGCAAACCAATTAGAATCACTCCAGACTTCCCAAACCAAGTCATGAGAGCCAGAAGGGCTTGGAGTAACATATTCCAAACTCTGAAAAAAAACAACTTCCAGCCAAAAATTTCCTACCCAGCAAAACTTTCTATCAAATTAGATGGAGAAATAAGAAGCTTCCATGACAAACAGAAACTGAAGGAATTTATGTCTTCAAAACCAGCGCTAGAGAAAATACTCAAAGAGATTAACTACAAAGAAGAAATAGGTAACACACACCAGAACCAGAGAAACAAGAGTTTCCATCCAACAGACAACTAAGACTGGTTATCTGTGGAGATTCATTATTTATGTTAGTCTTTTACCTATCTCTAAATGGTATTGTTTGCCTTTATTGTTGTTAATTTTTAGGATTTCTAGTTGGAATATTAATATACCTTCAGATATAGCATTTGGAAATATTTTATCCCATTCTATTAGTAACTGTTAACTCTGTTTACATTGTCTTTGGATATACAATATTTTTTTTTTTATTTTTTAGGGAGTTTGTATACTCTTCTGTTGCCTGTGCCATTGAAATCATATCCAAGAAATCACTGCCAATTTCAATGTTGTGAGGTTTTATGACCCAGATTTTCTCCTAAAAGTTTATAGTCTTAAGATTTATATTTAGGTCTTTTATCTATTTTGAGTTAATATTTGTATATGGGATTAGGTAAGGGTCCAACTTTATTCTTTTCCATGTAATTATTATGTTTCAACAATATTTAGTTAAAAGATTACTATTTCTACCACCAAATGTTTGTGGAAACCTCATCAAAAATAACTTGACAATATAGGGAAGAATTTAGCTCTAGGCCTTTATTTAACTCCAATGGTTTATATATCTGCCTTTAGAATAGTACTACACTGTTTCAATTATTGTAGCTTTATATGGTTTGAAATCAGAAAATATATATCTTCTAGCTTTGTTCTTTTTCAAGATCGTTTTGGGTATCTAGAGTCCATATTCCATATTAGGATATATTATTTTTTCTGAAAAATAAATATATAAGTATATGATAGTTTCACCTAAAAAAATAGAAAAAAAATATTCTCTGGTAAGAAAGAAAGTAAAAAGAAATATTGAAATGTTATCTTTAAGTCATCAAAAGCTTGGTATCAGACAAATGAAACTGTTATGTGAGATTATCATTTTTAATTTTGTATAAATTGCTATAATACTAGATGTCAACCACTAAGCCAAGCATGGGAAGGAGGGATGGGGAGAGAATGGGGTGGGGATCGGGTGGGGGCTGACTGGGTGATGTGTGCATGTATGTCTACAAAAGTTTGTATCCCACTATGATGTATGAATACAGTGCACCAATAAAAAAATAATAATAATAAAAAATCTTTAAGTACAACCATTCAAATAATTTGTGGACAGGTCTTTAGAACTTAGTATTTTTATCAATTTCTCAGAATTTTTGTATTAAGTCTGCTACTTATGAAAAATGAAAGCTAATAATCATGTAGCCATACTTTAAATACTTTTATGCTCAATGATACCTATATTATATTTCTTTTTTTTTTTTTTTTTTTTTGGTGGTACAGGGGTTCCTGGAAACCCTTCTACCTCCAGGCTATACTCCCAGACCTATTTATATTTTTATTTGGAAACAGGTTCTCTTAAGCTGGAAAGGCTGGCTTCAAACCTGCGTGATCCTCCTGTCTCTGACTCCCAAGTGTAAGGATTATGCCCAGAAATACCTATATTATATTCTAATAAACACATAATGCCAGAAAAAAGATTCTTAAAATTAAATATAGAAACGTATATATTGACCATCCATAATCTAAAAATCTTAAGTCCAAAATGATCCAAATGCTGAATTTTTTTTCCCTACTTGATGCTACAAATGAAAAATCTTACATCTGACTTAATTTGATGGCCCTCAGTCAAATTTCAAATACACTATAAACATAAGATTACTTTCATGGTATGTTCATAGTATGTAGAAGATACATAATTATTTAGAGGTGGGTCCTATTGTCCAAAGATGTCATTGTGTATATTCAAATATTTCAAAATCTTAAAATATCTAAAATACCAAACAAGTCTAGTTCTAATGATTGAATTAGGAGTACTCAACATGTAATTTTGTTTATATGCTTATTTTTAAAAGTTTCAAGGGGAATATATTGAAATGTGATTTATATAAAAATTATGTTTCTTTTTTAAACTTTTTAAATTGGTGCATTGTAATCATATACCTTAATTGGGTCCAATATGGTAAAGACGTACATGCACTTATCACTCATTTAGCACTTCACCAATTCTCATCCCAGTCCTTCCCCCCTCTCTTTTTCTCATGTTTGGCTTACTAACTTTGATATGTTTGTTAATGTATACTATGTGCATTAGAAAATTTTCTTCCTTCCCTCTCATCCCCCTCAGTTAGGTCACCTTATTTGTTCATCTATGGTTTTTCCTTCTTCATCTGGAGTTTCTTCTATGATGTAGTTTCTGCATATTAGCAAAGAACATCATAATCCAGCAATACCCAAAAAAATTATTTAAAAGAATGGAAAACAAACTACCAAACTAATGAAAGTATATCTCTGTTCATAGCTTCATAATTCACAATTGCCAAAGTATAGAACCAGCCAAAATGTCCATCAACAAATAACTGGATTACAAAACTATGAGATATGTAAACAATAAAATTTTACCCAGCCATTAAGAACAAAATTACATAATTTACAGGGAAATTAATGGAAGTAGAGAAAATTATGCTAAGTAAAATTAGTCACATAAAGAAAATAAATTGGATGCTCTTCCTAATATGCAGAAGCTAGGGACAAAGAAGGTCATAGAAGGAAGTATAGGCGAAGAAGGAGAAACCATGTATGAGCAAATAAGGTGACCAAACTGAGGGAGATAGGAGGAGGAAAGAGAAAAAAATTCCTAATGTACATAATGTACACTCACAAACATATCAAAGTCAATCACTAATCCAAACATGAAAAAAGAGAGAAGGGAGGAAATGAGATGGGAATTGAGGAAGGACTAAATGAGTGATGGGTGCATATATGCCTCTACCGTCTTGTACTCCTAAGATGTATTAATACAATATGCCAATAAAAATGTTTTGATTTGCCTTGACTTTTTATTGAAGTTTATATATCATTCAATTGATCTTTATTAGTTTTTTAAATTTATGCAAAACATACACACAGAGCAACTTTATATTAAATTTATTTTATATTAAATAACAAAACCTTTCTGAAATACAACATAATTTTTAAAGTTATAATTTTATAACATTTTCCTCATCTGTATAGCTCTTTAAGAGTAAAGAAAAATCATTGTTTTCAAAGAAAATTGTCTAATTACAAATTTAAAAGAAAAAGTGACATTAAAATAGTGTCAGCTGGGCATGGTAGTGCACACTTGTAATCCCAGCATTCGGGAGGCTGAGACCTGAGGATCGCGGTTCTAGGACAGCCTCAGCTACTTAGTGAGGCCCTCTGCAACTCAGTGAGACCCGGTTTCAAAACAAAGACTAAAAAATAGGGTAGGGGCTGTAGCTCGGAGATCTAATGCCCTTGGGTTCTATCCCCAGACCCACCCACACAAAAAAGTATATATATATATATATATATATATATATATATATATGTGTGTGTGTGTGTGTGTGTGTGTGTGTGTGTGTGTGTGTATAAATAAAAAATAAAATAGTGTCAACTTCATTTTTGTTACAGCATCTAGTACTGTCAACTTAATTAATGGGTCACTAATAGCTTAGATATAAAAACGAGCATAGAAGATTTTGATAAGATTATTTATAATATTTGAATTAGCTTTTAGATAAAAATCACCATAACTAACATTCACTACTGCATGCTACTTTGGGCTAGAGGTGGACAACTCACTTATTCTTGTCATCTATAACTATATTGGTAGTAAAATTTAGAAAAAAAATTTTTTTTACCAAGTAGGCTTTGGATTACTTGTTTGTTAGTCATTTAAGTATACATAAAAGGAAATAAATACATTTGAATTATTTAATGGACTCATATGTCATCTCAGCGAATTTGGTAAAATAGTTTTTTCTAGAGGAACATATTTTTGGTTCATTACTCTATATCTCTTATACATATGACGCTGCACCCCATGGCACCGTACTCATAAAATAGTAGACTTACATTTTAATCTTGCATTAAATAATATAAATATATAAAAATAGAAATATAATTTTATTTTTCAATTGTTGATACATATAAGTAGTGAATACATGTAAGTGAATAAAATATTCAAATATAAATGTTTGAAATACAAAATAAACCCATGGCATGTTTAAAGTAGTTTTCAAATTAATAAAAAATTTGATAAAATTAACTTATGAGTAAAACCTCCATATCTTCTTACCACATAATTTTAATTACATTAGTATATTACATGTGTTTCATCATATCTAAGAGAATCAATAGATTAACTTTTTATCTGTTCTTGATTTTGTAAGATATTCCTTAGCAATATTAAGAAACAATGGATAATTGGTGGGTTAAACACAAATCAGTCTTAAGGATTTTACTTTTTAGGTGACAATATTTTAGCAAGTATTGAGTTAAAATTTTCTTCTACTATTATTCATTTTGATGTTGAGGGTTTTAATGTGTTACAGATTTTTTAATTTAGATACATAATATATTTAAATAAATTATAATAATCATTTTCTAATATAAATACATTTTTATTAAAATGTAAGTAAATGTTACTATTATCAAATTGCTATATATAATCAATATTAATCTTGAATACAGTTATACCAACTATGCAGCTAGAATAAAATTATTATTTGAGTAAGCAACACTTACATTAATACAATAATCAGCCTCAAATACCCCC
Source organism: Muscardinus avellanarius (assembly GCF_963383645.1). Classification (NCBI taxonomy): domain Eukaryota; kingdom Metazoa; phylum Chordata; class Mammalia; order Rodentia; family Gliridae; genus Muscardinus; species Muscardinus avellanarius. The sequence continues at coordinate 22,999,138 of NC_137790.1, read as the reverse complement.
ATCTACCTTTGCATTCACAAATATATGCAGTATTTCTAAGTATAATGAAGGTTTGGCAATTTGTGCAAACTTAAAAAAATTTCTCATGTCTGTGGTATAGAAGCTAACAAATGATTAAGATTTACTTTTTTTATATATCTGGTTGAATGTGGGTTCATTGTACTTTAGCTAAACAATGTAATGTATGTCATTTTTCTTCGGACTTTTTGATTAGTGTGTTTAATCAATATTGATAGATAAATAGCATGGAATGCTAATATTGAATAATATCTTGTATGAAAACTCCACCATGGGGAGTAACACTGAACCTCAAAACGAGTCTCATCTGCATCAAAATACTTACTACATTATTTTCTTGAAATTTACATTATTTACAGAACTAATAGTAAAATTCACAGAAGAGTCACTGAGTGAAAAGAACTAGACTTCACCTCTGTTCTTCTGACTACTTCTTTAGACCTCTTTCTCCATCCCTGAAGGACTGAGCATTTAAAAAAAAAATTCTGATGACCTTTAAAAGATGTTCTACTCTCTGTGTATTTTCTAAGGCTTATTCCAGTACCTAATCCAGAATACACATTTATAAAATGATTTCTTGGCTTCAGATGTGGAAAAGTATTACTTTATCATTTCTCTGAAGTGAGTGATCAGTCAAGACTTTATGAATATAATGTCTAGTAATTTGATAAACAGAAAGATTGTACAATTAGAATTTTTTAAGAAAGATATACCCAAAGTGACACTGATTAGAAAGAACTGGGCAGCCTTCCAGGTAATTCCTGCAGTGTATTCTTGAATTAATAATACTCCCAGACATTTCTGCAAATGCAAGACTTCTGGCTTCTCTCAAATATTTAACTATTTAATTAAATAGCATGAAGCAAATTCCCTACTGATTTTTCTGAGCTCTAATAACAAACCATTCTGTTCCATTTTGATATTTACAAATCACTGTTTCACTGTATATTTAATCCTCATAATCATTTCTTTTTTCAAGTCTGTGCCTGAATGAGAGAAATAAACTTAAAAAAACAAAAAGAGAAGACATGATGAAACACAAACATAGGTTTTATCTTTTAAAACAATTGTACTTCAATTTTGCCATGCTTTAATATATAAAAGGTATGTGACTTTTTTTTTTTTTTTTAGTTTGGATTTAGTGCTTTCCTGCTGTTTATTCTTTGACCAAAAAGTCCAATCTATAGAATCAATACAATCCTTATCAAATAAGGTTCTTTATGTACCTAGAAAAATCAGTCACAATTTCATATAAAGAAACAAAAAAACCAGAATAAGCAAAGCAATTCTCAGTAATAATAAACATAAATGAGGTGTCATAATTCCTGACTCAAATTACAATAGAGATCTATATTAATTGAAACAGTATGGGCCTAGTCTATAAATAGGCATGTAGATTAATGGCATAGAATAAAAGATAGAAAAAGAAATTCATACACTTATAGTCAATTAATCATATTGAAGATTTTATTATAATTTTAAATATTATATTCATAGCAATAATTTCTTAAGCACACATGTATATGAATATATATATATATATATATATATATATATATATATATACACACATACAGATAACTAAAATATAAGCATATATTTATAGATATACTTTTCACATTTTTTGGTTATTTTGAATGCCTAAAAATTTTCTGAAATCATGTATTGTATTCTGTTTTTTAAGAATAAGATGCAGCTTTGTTATTCTTAAGATAATATGTTTACTCAATACCTGTTAATTTTTTAGATTTAGTTGACTTCAGAATTAGAATTTTATACTAAGTTTAAATGAAAAAACAGAACTTTTTACTTATGAATATAAGGATATATAGTAATATAGAGCACTGGAAATGGTTACTGCATGGGTATATACATAGATAGATGATAGATAGATAGATAGATAGATAGATATAAATATAGATAAATGTATATATGTACATATAAAATTACAAAGATTAAATTGACACATTTTTATTTTCCATATGACTATTTTCTACATTTTTACTTTTTCTTTAATTTTGTAATTAGAAAATTATTGACAAGTTACAATGTATACTGTGAATGTATACATAATACAAAGTCACTCAAAATATTTTAATGAGGCAAGATAAAATAAAAAACTAGATAGGACTATTTTTTAAAAGTAATTTAAGCTTAAATCTAATTACATAATCAGTTATAAATTATAAAGATGCTTTGTATCCCAGCCATAATTTTTGTTTTTGTTTTGAAACAGGGACTTTCTAGGTTGTTGAAACTGTCCTCAAAACTGTGAAACTTCTTCTGTCTTAATCTCCCAACTACTAGGATTACGGGTTTGCATCACCATGCCAGGATCTCATTGTATTTTTTAAAAAATTATTTATTAACAACAAGAAGAAGTATAGTATAATGAAACAGACTTTCTAATAGATTTCTAACTGCTATTAAAAACAATTCTTCTGGATAATAAGAATTATTTTGACAGGAAATCTCTCCATGCTGGTTGCAGAATATGCTGGTGAAGTAACATTCTTTATTGAAAGACTTCATCATGATTAGACGCCTGACATTTACATTTTAACATGCTTTTCTTTGCCAATTTTTAATTTTTTTGTAAAAACAAATACCGTCTGTCATGGTCACATTTGAGGAAGATCCATGGTTTTGAGATCAAACTAAATTCACATCAACAAAACAAAAACAAAATAAAATGAACATTAGTAGACAGAAGGCAAAAAGAAAATTCTGTGTCAGTAAGTTTCACAAGAAATTTAAATATATTAATTTATATCTTAATGAGGCTTTTTAAAGAAAAATTTCCATATGTGTTACTGGGGATCGAACCTAGGTTATTCTACTTTGAGCCACACTTCCAGCCCTGTTTTATTTTTTTACATTGCAACATTTGGTGATACTGGGGGTGGAACCCAGAGTCTTTCTACTTCCAGGCTATACTCCCAGACCCATTTTTTTAAATATTTTATTTGGAAACAGGGTCTCACTAAGTTGCTGAGAGCCTCACTAAGTAGCTGAGGCTGGCTTCAAACCTGTGTGATCCTCCTGTCTCAACCTCCCAAGCTCAGGGATTACAAGCGTGCGCCACCATGCCCGGGTCACCCCTCACTTATTTGAGTATAAATAAAAAATAGGGCCTTTCTGAGGAGAAATAATTGCTGAGAGTCACAGTTGATATAAAAAACCTTGCCTCAATTTCTTTTCTCAATCACTCTCTTGTTCAGATCCTACCTATGTGAATAACTCAATCTAAAATATTTCTTTTCTTTTTGTGGCATTGAAAATTGAACCAGAGGCATTCTACTTCCAAGCTACACCACAACCCTATTTTATTTTTATTTGGAAACAGAATATTGCTAGGTTGATGAGAGTTTCACTACTTGCTGAGACTGTCTTTGAACCTGAGCTCCTCCTGTTTCAGCCTCCCGAGTACTGGGATTATAAACATGTACCACCACATTTGGCTTTAAAAATATTTCTGAGAGCAAGGCGTGGTGGCACATGCTTGTAATACCAGCACTTGGAAGGCTGAGACAAGAGGATCACAGAGGTTCAAATCCAGTCTCAGCTACTTAGTGAGGCTCTCAGCAACTTAGTGAGACCCTTTTCTAAATACAGTATAAAAAAATAGGTCTGGGAGTATAGCCCAGAGGTAGAAAAGCTGGGTTCTATCCCCAGTACCAAACACACACACACACACACACACACACACACACACACACACACACGAGCCGGGAGTCAAGTCAAGCAAGATCTCATTTATTCCTCTTCAAGCAATCATATATATAGCACAAAACCATGAGGGGAATTTCCATGGGAAATAGCCTAGCCTATCAGGATAAAGATCACTAGCATGTAGTTCACAGCCAATCCCAGGCCAGTACATGAGCCATTCATGTGTGCGGAAGCTCCTTTAAAGGTAAAAAAGGAAAAACTACTCAGTCTCCCCACCCATAATGAATTGGAAAACCACGCCTTCATAGCTTCCTTCAGGTGCCATTTAGCCCCTTTTCTGCTGAATCATTTTACTGTGGAAGTTCTTAAACTTTACCTAAAGCTTTGCCTTAAGCTGCAGGCCACTCAGGCCAAGGGAGGCTGCATCTCTTTAGGCGCTGTATGGACACACCCCAACACAATCTCAAAAATTTAGTGAGGCCCTCAGCAACTTAGTGAGACCCTGTTTCAAAATAAAATAAAATGGTTCAATCTCTAGCACCAAAAAAAAAAAAAAATTCATGTAATGTTATTTTTCTCTGTTAAAAAGTGTCAGTGCCTATTATTTAAAATGGTAATAGTTTACATTTATATTAGAAAAACCAGCCAAATAACCATAAATTTTTAAATATAAATTTTTCAGAAACAAGTATTTTAAAAGATTCTAAAGAAGAGTTTTATAATCACTTTCATTTCTCTATCTAATTCCCACATTACTAAACTTATAGAACCACCAAATTATTCAAAAGTACTTGCCTACTCTGACATAAACTTTTATCCTTTCATCAGTAATAAAAGTCTTAAAAGTATTTCAAAGAAAAAAAAAACTATAGTCATTAAAATTTATTACATGGACTATTAAAATTTTATACATTTAAAAAGTAAAATTTCTTACACCAATTATTTCAATAATTTAATATTATAAGAAAAATAGTTCACATTGAAGTATAAACAATTAGGTAAAATCTTGACACTGTGAGGAGCTAGTGCTTTATTTTTCAAATAATTATTTTGTATAAAATTGTGTATGTGTTTGTGGTGAATGTAATGTTGCTGACATAGCCAGACATCAGACATCTCAAAGGTTACTGGAAAGGTCATAGAATAACATTTGAAGGCTAAGCAGAAAACACTAGAATGGGGAGGAATTTCCCTGAGGGCATCTGTCAATCTACCAATGAACTTTAAACCATCAGCTACCAAAGGGAACTATTTCTTGAATTAAGCAGAAGTGCAAGGAGAGGAGTAAGGATAGTTCTTGATCTAGAAATTTTCTATAGACATAGTAAAAGGAAAAATAAATTATATCTGGAAGAAATATTGTTCACTTATGCTTTCTGATTTTATATAAAAAGAAGAAATTATGAGCTAGAAAACTAAAACTCAAAAATTCTATAAGCACCAGAACCAAAACTGAGCCAGATGATTCAGTTCAGCCTATTACCATAACCAGAGTTCTCTCATTGCCTTAGCTGGGCTGCTATAAAAAATAAAATCAACTAGATGCTTTAATGGAAAAAAAAATTATGTCACAGTTCTGGAGTCTAAAAACTGTGATCAGGATGCAAATTTGGTAAAGTTCTGGGGAGGGCTACCTTTTTAGCTGCAAATTACTACCTTATTGTCAAATCTCAAGTAACAGTGAAGCCTTCATCAGTTTTGCTTCTCTTGCAATTACATTAATCCCATTCGTGAAGGTGACATCTGCATAACCTAATAACCTCTATAAGGCTCTACTTTAAAATATCATCACATTGATGATTAGTTTTTAAATATAAGAATTTTGGAAGGACACAATTATTTAGTATACAGAACTAACATTTTCTGCAAATATTCAAATAGTTTGGCTCTGCAAGCCATAAAGTTTTAGTGCAGCCACATAAATTTGCTGTAGCATAAACATTTTCATAGGCTGTGTATTTTCCTCATAGCAATTAACAATAGCAGAGCATAATGTTACATGCCTACAATTCTAGTACTTGGTAGGCTGAAACAGAAATATCTCTGGTTTAAAGCCAGTCTCAGTAACTTAGTCAGACCCTCAGCATCTTAATGTGATGCTGGTTCAAAAATTAAAAAAAAAAAACATAAATGACTGGGGGGGTTGTAACTAGAAGGTAAAACACCTGTGGATTTAATTGCCACTACCCTCCAAAGCAATTAAAAATAACAAAAGATCTATGTGTATGTCAAAATTTCAAAAAAGATAATAAAAATATATGGAAAAAAATTCCAAAAAATAATTCCAGAAACTGTCCCAAATTTGTTGAAAATCATAAAACTAGATATTCAAGAAGCTGCAAAAATCCAAACAAGATAAATTTTTAAAAATCATGTCAAGGCCCATTCTAATAAAATACCAGAGTATAGAGGCAAAGCAAAATATTAAAAATAGCCACAAAGTCACAAAACATTGTATCTAAGGAAAGAATATTTATAAAATACCATATATTTATAATCAGAAAGGAATGTAGAACAAAAGAAAATTGGATAACATTTTCAAGTTATTAAAAGCAAAACAAAAATAAGTCATCAAATGAGAAAGGTATTGTTACGGTTTTGGGGGGAACTGTTCCAGGGGACCTCTGTTAGGCTCCCAGAAACTGTTCTCTAGCCATGGGTCCTTGTCCAGAACCAGGATAAATATACAGTAGTTCGAACTCTTGCTAAAACCTTAAATGAGTTTATTATTACAAAGATAGAAATACAGAAGATAGTTTATATCCCTATACTATCCAGGGATAGTATGGAGGGATGGCCTGAAACAAAGTCACTGGCGTTCAAAGTACACAACAGCTTTTATAGACACAAAGTCACCCATGTTGTTCTACCATGTAATCCTATGACCTAGGTGTAAGTTCACCCTGTAACTCCATGCAGACTTCTTCTGTTATACTTATGGGGATTTCTGACCTGGCAAAAAACTTCCTGCCTAACTGCAGGTATAAGCCTAGGTTTCTTTGTTAAGACCAGAATGATTCACAAGACCAGAATGATTCACATGTTATCTGCACACCTTTCACAAAGGTCAGTACCTCTTTCCATACTATTGGAGAATTCTTAGCCTCTTGGTAGATATCATTTATTATGCAAACCTGTTTTTTGGATGTGAAAGTTCTAGGTCCAACTCCTCTATCCACTTGCTAATTATGTTAGTGAGGGTATTTGCATTATAACAGCTACTTGAGTGCCTGGCAGTAACCAGGCCCTAACAGCTTTTCTGTTTTGCAGATCTGAACTCCACTTTCTATAAACCAATTTTTGATATACATATTAATAACCAAAACTACTTTTTCAAATCTTTTTAGGCCATTTCCTAATACTGGTACAAGTATATTCATTTAAAATGTCCTTTAAAAATTAAAGTGAACTCTTGCATTCTGAATTAAAGAAAAACTAAATGCATGTGTAGAAGATCACAAAAGAATTGCTAAATGAGTTTTTATAAATATAAAAATTATATAAGAAGAACATCTAAAATATCATGAAACCAGAAAAACAAAACAGTTAAAATTTGGAAAATCAGAATATATTATCTCCTCTCTTCAATTTTATTAATTATGTAATATGATTGAAGAAAAAATTAAATAGCTGAATGGTTCACAACATATTAAAGTATTAAAATACATCATAAGGGAGAAAATAAAGAATATAAATAAAATTAAGATTTGTATACTTTACTTGAAATGATGAACTACGAAATTAGTTTGCATTATACACATATGGTATGTAGTTTTGTTGTGAAAAATCACTAACAATTCTATGGTTAAAGATGTCCAAAAGTTCCATAAATATATTAGAATGAATATAATTTAAAAAAATATGCTGAGTAAAAAAAAAATAAGCTCAGGAGCATAAACATTTACTGAGTGAGGTTGCATAGAACTTTACTTCTAGTACTTGGAAGGCAGAACTAAATGAATCTTAGGACTAAGCCCAGACTCAGCAATTTATAAGACCCTTATCTACTTATGAGACTGTCTCAGAATAAAAAATAAACAAACTAGGATGTCACCTGCCTAGAAAACAGAAACCAGAGATCCATGGTCGTTCCATCTGGGGCAGGCCTTGGTGCAAGAGCTGGCTGCTGTCAACAGCTTTCAGAAACCTCTAAAAAGAAACTGGATTTGTTGTGAGGCTTACAAATACAGAACATCAACAAAAAGAGTCAACATTTTGTCCCACAACAGGGATCCCACAGAATACATAATTTAACTGGACACCACAGAAGCTGTTTAACCCATCTCTTATAGCAATATCTGGAACAGCACCCATCAACAACATAAATTAAAATGTTCTCAGAGGTGAAGCTGGCCCTGCCAACCCACAGGAACTTATATGACATGAAAATAAGACTGGAAGGGAGCCTTATACCTTGCATACCACCTTTGTGGTGGTAGGGGTGAGGACTACTATTGAATACAGCAGAAAAGTGAATTAGTAGTTGGCCCTTAGAGGCAGACAGAGGGTACTGCACTTCTCAGTTAACTGAGCCCATGTAAGTTCAATAGGAATCACCATGGGTCATCCACAAGTGGTCCCAGAAATAGCTCAACATAACAAGTTGCAGGCTCTAAAAGCAGAGAACTTGGGTACCATGAAGCTCCAGCTCTGAAGGACAGTAAGGCCCCCAGGGAGTGTATCTGCCAAGGACAGTGATGGTGCACTTGGGGCTAAAAAACTGAGCTACCCAAACCCTAACTTGGAACATTGCAATCTCTCTCTGCAGGACTTTGGGCCTTGGGCAAAGAGTGGCAGTGGTGCAGTATCAGCCAGACAGTGGCAAGAGGACAGGGGCCCAGCAGTGTAATTGCAGCATAAAACTGTGAATTAAATACTCTCTCAGAGAGCAGAGTTTGTAATTGGCATGCATATAAGCTAGTGAATGAAAGTGCTTCATATGACCATAACAAGCAAATCTGGAGTGGTGTCCTTGGGACCATCAAAGCTCAGTAAACTAGATATGTTTGAAACTAAGCAATCACTAGTTTGCTAGCCCTAAGCCTACTGGACACAGAGGCCAGAGGTCAGCACTCTGTAGTATCACAGATTCACAATCAGCGGAGCAGCAATGGTCTAGGTTGTATTAAGTAAAGAATCCAGTCAATAGATGGGCAACTAAATTGAATAGCCACTTCAAAAAAAAAAAAAAGATACAAATACCAGATACATAAAACAAAGGTTCATTTTTACTAGAAAGTAGGGAGTTGTATATCAAAACTACATTGAGATTCCATCTAACCCCAATCATAATGGTGATCATAAAGAAGTCAAATAACAAAAAATGTTGGCAATGATGTGTAGAAATAGGAACTCTTCTACACTGTTGGTGAGAGTACAAACTATTTCAGTCATTATGGAGATCAGTTTGTTTATTCTTAGTAAACTGAGAATAGATCTACCATAGTTCTGGCTATACAGCTTCTGGGTATCTTTAAAAAGTGGTTAAAACCAGAGAACTAAAGTAATATATATACATACTTATGTTCATTCATTAGCAGCACAATTCACAACAGCCAATTTATGGAACCAATCTAGGTGTCCATCAACAGATGAATAGATTACAAAACTATGGGAAATACATACAATGTAACTCTACTCAGTAATAAAGAGGAACACAATTACATCATTTGCAAGAAGAATCAAGAACCTGTAGAACATTTTGTTAAGTGAGACTAGCCAATCACAGGTCATATGTTTTCTCCAATAGGCACAAGCTAGGGAGTCATTGGGCTATGAGAAGGAACCCAGATAATAGAGAAGAAATCTCAGTGGAGCCAGGTGTTGGCGTCTGCACAACCGCCTGACAGAACTTCCGATGAATCAGCAACATGTAGCACCGAGCGGATATGGAGGGCGTAACTACTCCCCTTGCCCCCGCTAGCCCAATTTGGTAATGTTGAGCCTTATTGGCTCATATAATGCTTCCATGCTCGTGAACCCCTCATGCATTGGATAATGATTGGCTACAAGTTATGTGCCTTGCGCATGCAAGAGTGACCTTTAGCATGTTATGTTAGAATCGTTTCCTGTTGGAAATCCCCCTTGCAATTTTTTTTTGCTTTAAATTGGGTTGCCGGAGAGAAATAAACGAGATCCTGCTTGACTCAATCCCGGCTTGTGTGCTTCTGTTCGGGCCATCGGCACTCACCTTCCTGCTAAGCCCCACCGCTAAAGGGCTGGACCCGTCAGCCAGGGAGGAAATCTAAGGGTAGGGGAGGAGGAAGACTGAGGTTCATTAATAAAAAATACTACCTTTGGCTATGTATACAAATGTGAATATGCAAATATTAATCTGGTTACTCTGTATTAGGAAGGAGTAAAATGAGGAAGCTGAGGAGTCACCAAGTGCTGTGTGTTTGTCATTGTCAACATAATTTAAATTATGATGTGAGACTATAATGCACCAATAAAAGCACATATAAAAAATGAATTAGTGTGTAGTTCATAGAAGGCCTCTGAGTTCAACACCCAGTACCAAGAAAGCTTAAATACTCTATAATTCTGTTTATATAAACACTTAAAATTACAAAATTATACAGATGGGGAATTGAATAAAAATCTATCAATATTTAGGGAGAGTTACAAGGATTGTATACAGGATTACAAACAGAAAGCATATAAAAGTTTGTAGTAGAACTTTTTAAATTATTTTCCTGGTTACATAAGTCTACACATGATAAACTACATGTAAACAAATACACACACAAATATATTTAAAACTTGTGAAATCTGAGTGCATTTTGTGGATTGTACAAAAACTAGTTTTCTGAATTTTATATTCTGCTATGGTTACTTGAAATGCTATCATTGGAAAGGATAAAGCAAAGGCTGCCAGTATCTTGCCACTTTTACACCTTTCTGTGAATTTATAATAGTAAAAAATATTCCATTTAGATACTTGTATGTATACATTTGTACTTATATACCACATATATTTATATTTCAAGATAAAAAGTTAAAAGCAAAGAGATGTAGTACAGATGATAGTTTTTCAAATTTAAATTAATAAAATGTTGCAAAGCTGAGATAGGAGGGTCACAGTTCAGGAGAGCCTAGTGAGACCTTGTTTCAAAATAAAGAATAAATAATAGGGCTGGGGGTGTAGCTTGGAAGTAGAATGCACCTTGGTTTCATCCCAAGAACTGCAAAAATAAATAAATAAATAAATAAATAAATAAATAAATAAATAAATAAATAAAATGATAGACATATTCAAGTATAAGTGATAAAATAAATTTTAAAAAACGTTCACTGCCATCTGCATTTTTAAATTGCTGCATTGTAAATACATACCATAATGAGATTCAAAGTTTAATATCACACATGGCTACATCATATGATGCATTTCCCAAAGCATCTCTTCCCACTTGCCTCTTTTTCTCCTTCTTTGGGTTGGTGAGATTGGTAGATATGTCTTCATATATGGACATAACATTATACTTCCTTCCTTAATCTTTCTTTTGTATTTTCCCACCATCCTCCTCCAATCTCCAGCATGCACTATTTTTTTTTCTCTTCAGAAGACCCCTCTGCTTTTTTTTTTTTTTTTGTACTGAAGATTAAACCCAGGGGCATTGTACCTCAACACCCCTAGATGTACTTTTTATTCTTTATTTTTGAAACAGAGTCTCACTCAGTTTCAGAGGACCTCACTAATTAGATGAGTCTGGCCACAAACCTGGATCCTCTTGTGTCAGCCTCTGAAGTACTGTGATTATAAGCCTGTACCACTATGCTTGGCTCAGAGGAATCTTTGGATTCTTTTTTTTTTTTTTCTACAATCCACATATAATATAAAACATGTAGTCCTTGACTTTCTTAGATGGGCTAATTTCACTTAGTATAATATTGTCTTGAAAGTTCTAAAAGACATAATTAAATTTCATGTTGCATACAGAGAAAAGGAAGTGAAACAATACAATAATGCTATCAAGTTTTGGAAAATAGTTTGTAAATCATTGGCAATTCCAATACAAATTTTCCATAAGATTAGTTGCAAAATTTTTACATTGATTATAAAAATGCACGAGTTAAGAGCCAAGAATAGTAAAAAAAATCCCGAAGATGTTAGAGGACTTTCTTTTATGTATTGCTATGATATATTTAGAATTGAAAGTTATTGGGGATTGATGAAATCATAAATAATGATGATGAAATATTTGTGTATCTTCATGGAAAATAAATTAAATTGGGTTTTCAATCCATATTGTACTATAATGATTTTCAGTGTATGATCGCTTATCTAGATTGTCAATATCAACTGGGAATACTTTAGAATGTGTAGTCTCGTGCCTAAATCAAGAATGACTGAAGTGAACACTGCAAAATGAGACAGCAATTCCCATTGCAATAAACATACTAATCCAAGTGATACTAATGCACATTTTCTTGAGAACATCCATCATAACATATGCATCCATCAATAGATCAAACATGTAGAAGTAAAAAGCATATTACTAAATATTTTTAAAGATCATATTTTTGAATATGAAAAAAAATTTTTGAAGTATTATTTTTGAATTTGTGCTGTAAGACAAGCTTTTCTTTTCTTTCTTTCCTTTTTTTTTTTTTTTTGTTTGGTGGTACTGGAGTTCCTGGAAACCCTTCTACCTCTGGGCTACACTCCCAGACCTATTTTATATTTTTTATTTGGAAACAGGATCTCTTAAGCCAGCTCGGCTGGCTTCAAACCTACGCGATCCTCCTGTCTTTGCCTCCCAAGTGCGGGGATTACAAGCATGCGCGACCGCACCTGGAGACAACAAGCTTTTCTTAAATAAAATTCAAAATATGTTAAACATAAAAGAAAAGAAAAAAAAATCACATTCAAAGTAAAAATTTATATTTTTAAAAAGAAAGTGAGAAAAGCTTAATCTTTTTTTTTTTTTTTTTTTTTTTTTTGGTGGTACTGGGGTGGAACCCAGGGGCTTTCTACTCCAGGCTATACTCCTAGACATATTTGTCATATTTGTTATATTTTATTTGGAAACAGGGTCTCACTAAGTTGCTGAGAGCCTCACTAAGTAGCTGAGGCTGGCTTCGAACCTCTGCGATCCTCCTGTCTCAGCCTCCCAAGTGCAGGGATTACAAGGATGCACCACCAAGCCCAGCTGAAAAGCTTAATCTTTAAAAATGATTACCATACTGTTTTCCAAAGCGGTTTCACTCATTTGCAATCCCTCCAACAATGTTTTAGAGTTCACACTTCTCCATATCCTCACCAGCATTTGTTGTTGTTTGTATTTTGAATGATTGCAATTATAGTTGGGGTTAAATGAAATCTCAGGGTGTTCTGATTTGCATCTCTCTGATAATGATGTTGCACATTTTTTATGCATTTATTGGCCATTTAAATTTCTTCCTTCATGAAGTGTCTATTTAATTCACTTGCCCATTTTTTGGATTGGGTTATTTGTTTCTTTAGTGCTGTTTCTTGAGTTCTCTGTATATTGTAGACATTAGTGCTCTATTGGAGGAATAGTTGGCAAAATCTTCTTCCATTGTGCTGGCTCTCCTTTGAGGTTCTTGATAGTTTCTTTTGTTGTACAGCCAACCCATTACTGCTACACTTTGGAACCAGCCAAGATGTCCATCGGCAAATAAATGGATTACAAAACTGTGAGATATGTACACAGCTCAAAGAGTGCTGTGTGCATGTATTTCTACATAACCTTAAACTGCATTAGGTGTATGATTAAAATACAGCAATTAAGTCAAATAAAAATATATATTTCTAAAACATTACATTAAATATAGCACTTAAAGAAATTATAAATAATTGCTTTTTCTGAATTTCTAAACCAGCACACGTATTGTACATAGTTTATTATCTTTATTTTCTTTATACTAATTTTATTTTCATTTTAAATAAAAAATTAAATGAAAAAAGAGTAAGTAGCTAAAATTAAGTAGTATAAGATATTTAAAAAATCTCTAAACCTAATATTATTTTAATGTGTACATTGATTAAAAACAGAAATATATACAAATTCTATTTCAGGAAAAAGTTCAGAAGATGTTCTGGGAAGTACATCGTCAATTTTATTATTCTTGTCCTTCAACTTGGTGATAGGTTCACCAGTGTTTATTCTGATAAATAAAACTTATATATACTTATAAACATTCTTTTATACATTTGTATCATAAAACAGATGTTCTTTTTTATTTTAAAAACATTGAAATATACAGTGCTGTTCAAATGATACTTTAAACTGTTCAGAATTATTTCCATCAATTTAATATCATTGTTTTTACCACATAATGTCCATAGATTGCAGTGTTTAATGCTACTTTCCAAAAGAATGCCTGTTGCTCTTCCTATGCTCATACTTTGGGTTTCTAGAAACTACATTTATATTCTACAATTCTCTCATTGTTAAAAAAATTTTAAGAAGTGAGTATATTATAGCAACACTCACTTTATTTTTTGTAATTCACTGGAAGTTCACTTGGCCCAAAGAAATATTGCAACTGTATTGCTTCTTTAATGAATACAAGTAATGTAGTGTTGACACAACTCTATTCAAATTCTAAACAAAAACAAGACAACAATGAGGATCTCCGTGGGAGTTCATTAAAGTTCTGTATACACAGAAAGAGTAGGCAATGGTTTTTCCTAAGAGTCTCTAAAGATTAATTTTAGTGATTTGCTGACTAAAATTTTGGCATGCCCAGTTATATAGTTTGGTAAAAGATATAAAGACTTTTATTTATGCGCATTAAAACTTGATAACTCCATTTCACAGTTGCTGATCATGTGAACTGCCTCTTGTATCTCTGTTCTCAACACAGAAAAGGAGGATTCAGAGTGGGGTGGGGGGGTGGCAGGGAGCAGGGTAAGGGTATGCATTCTTAGAAGAGCAAAAAGTGACCTGAGAAAGATAGGAGGGGAGAAAAGGGAAATTCCCTAATGTAAATGATGTACATTCACAAACATACTAAAATCACTAAACCAAAAATGAGGAGGAGGGAAAGGGGAGGAAATGGGGTGGGAACTGAGTAAGGGCTCATTGGGTGATATGTGCATGTATGCCTCTACCATCTTGTACTCCATTAAGATGTACGACTACAGTGCACCAAAAAAAAAAAAATTAATAAAAGTAACCAAAGACAGAATGACTTTGTGGCTCTCAGCTTTCCCATCCACTCTATTGAAACACAGACAAATATCCTGTGATATTCCATTTGAAACACAACGAATATTCTGTGAATACAGTTTTTGTGCCTTGGTGTTTAATGTTCTAGATAACATCTATCTATTCAATTTTATGCTTCTGGTACAAAATAATTTGGTTATTCCAAGATCTCAAAAGCTCCTGCATGATCATTTAGGACACATTTTTTTTCCTCCTGTTTCAAGTTAGATAGACAATGTTCTTTCTCTTTTTTTTTTTCTTCTGAAGCATATTTTATGGAAAATTCAGCAGCTTATTTAGATGGTGTAAAAAACCAACATTCCATCTTTGTTTTAATGTTTGAATTTTAATCTGCTTAAGCATAAGAACTAAATAAAAAAAATAACTTGAAACATTTTATCACATCACAAGCTGCACATTTGATTGAAGGAAAGCAATAGCGTTGCAGCTGCTGTGCTCTTAAAAGAGAATATCTTAAGTCATCATTGTTCCCATTCAGAAAACTGAATATTAGCTAAGAAATCATGTAATTTTTTCTACTTTTTCCACTTTTTCAGTTGAATTCTAAAACATTAATGAGTGAGGTAGGCACTTTTTATTGTTTGTTAACCTGCCTATATATGAAAGAATTCAGAGTCCTTTACCTGAAAAACATTTCAAAAAATGTAACTATAGCTTTAAAAATTATTACTGATGAGCATTGCATACACTAAAAATCATCAATAATGACTTACATTTTCTAAACATTTATTAAAGGAGAAGACATAATTGAAATACTGATAATTGAAGTATCAGCAAATGTAAGGTGTGAATCCAGGTGGATTCTAACTCTGAGCAACATGCCCAGTCTTATTCTACTTTTTATTTGGAAACAAAGTCTCACTAAGTTGCTGAAAGCCTCTCTAAATTGCTGAGACTGGCCTTGAACTTGTGATCCTCCTGCCTCAGTCTCCCACTTACTTGGAATATAGGAATGTGCCATGATGCCCATCTTAAAATATTTTTAAAATAAAAATATAGAAAGAAATAACAACACATGTTTAATATTTTTTTATTTGGGGACTACAACTTCAATTCTATAATCTGAATTCCTTACATAAAATATGTAATAATAGTGAGATGTTAATGCCTTTAATATTGATAGAACGTATTTGATATGGCTTGTTACACAGTAGGTAATATATGTAAGTTTCTTTTAATATGTTTATGAAGTTGTTTTATTGCATGAAAAAATAGTCAACCTGAAAAAAATTTACTATTATAATTTTAAAGAAAAAAACCCAAAACATATGTGTTTATATGCAAAAAAGAAAAGGATGGTTCTGATTTAAAAAAAGATTTAATGGCAAATACTAGGGTTTGCATGTTCTTTCATTTAACTTCATAAGATCACTGAGTGTTTATACGGTATCAAACTAAATGATATAACAAAATCAAACAGGAGAGAAGACAGTGCAATTATCCAATAATCCACCCCCAAACTGAAAGGATAGCAAATTCTCCAAGGAACAGAGATTAACCCTTCAAAAACAAAGGAAGAAGTTCAGTGGAGACACACGGATAGAAATGTTTCAAGTTCATAATCCTGTGCCCACAGTTCCCAATATGCAAAAACCTCTGGAAACAATTTGATGAACAAAGAAATTACTGCATGTAAATATCCATTTAACTTCCAATAAATTATCTCTTATTTTATGAAGAAAATAATGTATTTGTTTGATTTTGGTCTACCACTCATGTTCCCAATTGTCATTTCAGAATATACAGTGATTACTGTCATAAAATATGACAATATTTTATTTCACACTCACAATTGAGCCAAAATTATGAGACAAAAATAGACTTTTGTTACTTCTGAGAAAATATTTTAAATGAGTGATGAGTTAGCATTTGGAATTAGGTTACATTTTTCTCTACCTCTAGAAGAAAATGGGAACATATAAGCAATTACAAAAATTAAAGAAAATAGCATCTATTCTGCTAATTTGATTATTTTGAAACACATTTATTTTTTTATCGATGTAGTATCCTTGTTTTTAATTGGTGCATTGTAGTCATACATCTTAATGGGGTACAAGATGGTAGAGGCATACACGCACACTTCACTTTTTCACACCTTCCCCAATTCCCACCCCGTTCCCTTCCCCTTTCCGCCTTCTCATGTTTGGCTTAGTGATTGACTTTGATATGCTTGTGAATGTGCATCATGAACATTAGAAAATTTCCTCTTCTCCTCTCTTATCCCCTTCAGTTAGGTTGCCTTATTTGCTCCTCTATGGTTTCTCCTTCTTCATTTAGAGTTCTTCCTGTCACCTTTTTTCTCCTGTAATGTTTTTCAGGGACCTTGTTTATACATAAATATATTCATACCCTTTCAGTACCGACCACTGACTTTAAAGTTGGTGTGAAATGATAAAGAACAAGAAAAGCTATTTTATTCACAGAGGAAGCTGCATTTTAAGCAAAGTAGAGCAACAAATAGAAGCACTTAGGGTCCCCAAGTCAGTCAACCCCAGGTAGTTTATACTTAGAGTCTTATTTGTGGAAAGACTAACCCTCCATCTTGTTTCAGCCACATCTTATTTCTTCTCTGTCATAGCAGCCAAGCCACTTCCCAGAGCAGTATAAACATACTCCTGAAACCCAAGGCACATAAATTATGAGGCATCATTGAATTAATTTGGATTTTTAGACAAAGTTGGCAAGCTCTTAAAAATTGGGTGATACTGCTTTTAAACATTCCTTAATAGTCATATTGGTACACTAGAGTGTCACATTGTAGTGCGGTTCATATCGATAGTGATATACATACACACAGCACTTGAGCTTTTCCCCAGCTCCCTCCCTCCATAATGCAGATTTTGTAACCCAGGCAATGTTTCAGTTAATAATTTCCATATTCTCATTTAGTTTGAATCCTTGATTCATGAAAGTGAAAAAGAGAGCATAGTTTTCCCCCTTTATCCTTGTGATTTAAACAATCTTTGTATTTATATGGTATGTGTATCTATTAAATTCACAAGTTGACAAATGTTATATTTTTTAGATTTATAATATTTAATGCAGTATATTTACACTCTGTGCTATAGTTCATGCCGTATCCTTGGCATTCTACTTCTTTTGATGTGAAGTATACATTTATGCTTTCTTTTTGCTTCTGTTTAAAAAGTATCATTTCATACCTATAGAACTTTGACCTTGACTTCCTGAGTCAATTTGTGTAGAAAATGTACATTTATGTTGTTAAATTCTCTTGCTTTTCATCTTTCACTAAGTAATATGAATATACCCTCTTTGATAGACCTGGGAAAGTTTATTTACTTATTTTATTTTTTCATATTACTTATAAATTTTCTTAGTTTTCTATTGTAAAATAAATTTATTTTCATTTCTATCTTTGTAGTGTTCTGCAAGTTGCTGCACTATATTGATATCTCTATATTAAGTTAAAATATTATGGTGTATTTTGAAAAAGTTATATACTTGATATACCTCTGTACTCTCCCAATGTCCACTCCAATTAAAGGGAAGATATTCAATCTATTCCTTTTCTTAACTCCTTGCAAATGATTTCCAGAAATGTAAAATATAATATTATGTCTTAAAACACAATTTACAGTTGGAAATTTATTATTCTCATGTTATACATTTTGTCCATCAAGCATGTGTTTCGACCTACATTATCTAAGTCAAGCTTTTTGACAATTAAATTTTGTGACACTTTTTAAAATTTGTTATATTTCTAGCATGATTGCATACTCAAATATTCTACTGGGACATCACTGTGTATTTTATGACCCATTTATTTGTAAATAAATCAGTATAGACAGAACCATAGATGATTTTGGTTACTAGAGCTGAGAACACCCAGGATTTTGCGTATGAATCAAGAAAACTACCATAAAGTATCCTGCAGTCATCAGCCATGTTAGTTAGGTGCATGGAAGGGGGGAATAAGAGGTGCAATACACATTAATTGTAATCTCAAAACCCATTGAAGCATGAGAGACCCTAGTTCTTCACAATAAAGTATCTTTCATATTTTTCATAAAATGTGAATGGTTGGATTATTGATGGCATATTAACCAAAGAGTTTTAAAGGAGGAAATTTAAAAAATGTCATAGATCCCACCCAAAATTGCTACAACGAGCTATTGCATATCATTTTTCTTGCTGGCTGTTAATGGCGTATTTGTTGCACACAGGTGAAGGTGAGATTTTACCCAGGAAGTCAACCACCCAATAAATTTCTGACAATGCAAAGGCAGATGATACGCCATCAAAGTGGATTATACTTCCCGTGTCAAGTCATGTTTCAGATTGTGCCATTATACTAATATAAGGGCTGGTGTCTAACTGAAATTTTGCCCTTTTTTTCTTTGTCTGTCCTGCCTTTCCATAGTTTCTAGTCTCCTACTGAACAACTGCTTAAAAAAAAAAAAAAAAAAAAAAAAAAAACAGACTTAAAAAGAATCCCTATCTCAGGATTTCCTTTTAGGCACCCTAATCTAAATCAGTATTTCTTAGAATCATTGATATGTTAGATATTTGGAATTTTTTGATAAAGTATCTGAGTATAATAAATTTACTATAAAACTTTATGTGTTGCTCAACTCTTGCTGAAGTTTATTCCTGCAATAAAGAAGTTTACGTTAATCTGACATTTATCCTTGCATTTCTCAATTGAAATGTGCCAGTGTAATCAAGATATAGAAATTGCACTGTTTTTTGTTTTACATTTTTGTTTTTGTGGTACTGAGGATGGAACCCAGGGGCATTCTACTTTTGAACTACTCCCCTAGCCCCATTTCTTTATTCTTTATTTTGAAACAGGGTCTCACCGAGTTGCAAAAAGTCTCAATAAATAGCTGAGGATGTCTGTGAACCACTATCCTCCTGTCTCATCCTCCCAAATGCATGGACTACAAGTATGCACCACCATGCCTGGCTACATTGTTTTGGTTTTAATATTTTATTTTAAAAGTATATGATTATTTTCTATTTGTATTCATGTTTTTTCCCCATTCAACTTGTTTTAACTAATGGGCAATTGGCACTTATTTTGAGCCCATATTATTAGTATTCTAGTAGGGTAAGTTGCAATTATTTTACCAGTATATCATCACTTCATTTTTTAAATATATTATCTATATTCCATAACAAATGTCATTTAAAAGATTTTTGCATTATTGTTGCTGCTGTGTTAGGGATTAAACCCTGTTGGGTACCTTACCTCCAAGCAATACTCCCAGTCCTACTTTATTTTTTTATTTTTGAATTTTGAATCAGGGTCTAAGTTGCTGAGGCTTGCTTTAAACCTGAGATCTTCCTTTCTCTGAGTCCTAAGTACTAGCATTACAGGCTTGTGCCATCATGCCTGGCTATGATTTTTAATTTTTTATCAATCCAATTATATGTCTGTGTTAAGTATATTTGTATGTAAATATATGAATGGTGTTTATCTTTAAGAATCATTTTCAGTTAAAATTCAAATAAAAATCATAAGGTTTAACTAATAAAACTTTATATTTTAATTCAGAAAATAACCTAAAAATGCATACTATCTCTAAATGGAACAGCAGAACAAGAAATTCTTAGTATACACGGTAGGTAAAAAGCACTAAATTTGTCTTTTTAGTATGTCTACTCATTATTCATTTATTTCTATAAATTATATTTTGCAAAATTCTTTTAAAAATATTGTTCTTTTGTTTTTATAAGCTTAGAAAACACAATACATGTTATATTGCCTTTCATCCATTTTCTTTCATTATAAAAGTCACCGTGTTATGGTTTTGATTTAAACATTAACTGTATTCATAAGGGCAACTGACCGGCTGAAGAGTCCCTGATGATTTATTCAACAAAAAAACCCTGAAGTTTTATATTTACTTCACTTCATTTCTTCTTGCTCATAACATAAGAAAAATTTTATTCAGTATTTTTCCTTCATACTTAACCTGTTTCCAAGTAACAGCAAATATAAATTCATTTTTTTTTTCCTTTCAGGAACTTATTTTATAAATGATGACAGAGATTGAGTAGTCTACATAATCCTATACACCTTTTGTAAGGTGTACCTTTGTGCAGATATGGTTTACTAAACCACTTCAAGTTTTTCTGAGTCTTTATATCGCTATGAGAAAAAGAATATTGGGAAAGCTGCTCTTTTATAATTTTTAAATATGTGTACTTTTAAGGATTATTTGATTTGATTAAATTTGTGACTAAAATAATGCTGGCCTCAAAAGACTTTTAATAAGCACTTTGAAGATTTGTTTCTTCTCTTCTGTAGTTAGTTATACTAGCTTTTAATCACTATAACAAATACGTGTTATAACCACCTTATAACTGATAAATGACAATTTTATTTTATCTCACAGTTTTCTAGGTTTAAGTTCATGATTAATTGGCCTCGCTGTTTGGGGTGTGTGTTAAAGGAACACATCTTGGTAGAATCCTGTGTGGGAGCAGAAGTGTTCGCCTCCTGGCAGATAAGTGAGATACAGGAAGAGAAAAAGAAACAGATGCCATGATCCCCTTCAATGCTCCATCACCAATTACTTGAGGACTGTTATAAGGGCCATCTATTAAAGGTTCCACCATCAATATTGCCACAGGATGGGGGCCAAGTCTCAGGAGATGCTGGGAAACACTTATCAATATCCTTAGGTGGAACTTTATTTTGGAGTGTGGCAAGGATGTGGAATGCTGGGAATGAATAACTCGGGATTTTTAGTCGCAATTGGTAGAAAATATCCTTAAGTACTAGAGAAGTAGTATGGTTCACAATGAAATTCAACCTATGAACTTTGATGGGGAATAAAAAGTTGGAACTTTATGTCCACTTATATCAAATTGAAATGTAGTATATATTAAATAGATACAAACAGTAAAAAGTTATATTGCAGCATTGACCTGCAACTTGTCTAATTAAAATTAGATGCTTTTATATCACATTACAGTTTCTGCTGACATATGGATATATATTGACTGCATAGCATTTCTTTGGGTATTCGTTAAAAAATTTATCTCTCTTTATACTTGTAGTTTTCAAGAATTTGCTTGCAACAGGAAGTGTAAGGAGAATATAATTTTTGCTGTTCAATTTTATTCTGACCCCCAAAACTGCTCTAAAAATAAAATTTATTAATTACAAAAAATAACAAAGAACTGCAAGATGTTTTGAAAAGGCAATATCCTGAGCTAAGAATATTCTTCTTAGAACAGTTTGGGCTAGCCAGGCATGGTGTCACATGTTTTTAATCCCAGCATTCAGGAGGCTGAGGCAGGAGGATCACAGTTCACAGACAGCCTCAGCTACTAAGTGAGGCCCTTTGCAACTCAATGAGACAATGTTTCAAAATAAAAAATAAAAAATAGGGCTGGGGATGTAGCTCAGAGGTAGAATGTCCCTCGGTTCCATCCCCAGTACCACAATAAATAAATAAATATATAAAAAATATAAAGAACAGTTTGGGCTCTGTTCCAGTCACCTTTTTTTTTTTTTTAAATTGGTGCAGTGTCATCACACATCTTAATGGAGTACAAGATGGTGGAGTCATACTTGCGTACATCACTCAGTTATCCCTTACCCAGTTTCTACCCCATTTCCTAACCCCCTCCATCCTTCTCATATTTTGCCTTAGTGATTGGTTTGATATGTTTGTTCACAAACATATCAAATATGTCCCTCTTCCTCCTCCCACCTCCCTCAGTTAGGTCTCCTTATTTGCTCATCTATAGTTTCTTTTTCTTATCTAGGCTTTTTCCTATGACTGATTTTTCTCCTTACCTTTTCCTTATTAAGAAAAGTATCTGATTTCTTTTTGTGTGTGTGACTGCCTAATCTTACTTAGCAAAATGCTCTCCAGTTCCATCAATTTCCCTGTAGATGATATAATTATGTTCTTTGTGGCTGAGAAAAATTCCATTGTGTACATGTCCCATAGTTTTTTAATCTATTTATCTGTTGATGGACATCTTTCTGGCTTCATAGTTTAGCAATGATTAATTGTGCAGCTATAAACATAGATATGCATGCATTAGTTTGGTAGTTTGGTTTCCTTTCTTTTGGGTAGATACCAAGAAGTAGTATTGCTGGATCATATGGCCAATTTGTTCCCACTTCCCGACATCTGTACCAGCATTTGTTGTTGTTTGTGTTTTTAATGAATGCCATTCTAGGTGGAGTTAGGTGAAATCTCAGGGTATCATCTTATAAATAAAGGATTTTCTTTAATGCTTTAACTCAAGATCATGAAGTCTGAAAAAATAAAACCCAGGATATGTTGTTTTTCAGGATCCCTAAAATTAATGTATGTGTTTATACACAGATAAGACTCTTTATCCACTCTGGGAAGTTTCTGTGAACTTTGAGTATAGTGGCTCACAACTAATATGAGGCTTCTGTTGTTCCTCATTGTTGTTTATCTATAAAAAACTGAATCTGATTCTTATAACTCACTAAATGTGGATTCATTCTTATTGGATGTAGGCAAGGTGATAACCAGGGCATTAATGCACCTACTTCACATTTATAATAAATGCTGATGTTATTTATTGATAATTTTGGTCCTACCACATGAATTCATTATTTGATATATCAATATAAGCACATATGTAACTATATTTTAATTTTAAATAGCTCAATTACTATATTTCTTCTTTAATTCTTTCTTTTATTGGTACATTGTACTTATACATTATTATTTCTTACAAATACAATATTCATTTTATTTTATTTTTGTTATTATTTTATATTTATTTACTATTTCATATTAATAAAATGTATTTAATGTATTTTATATATTTATATTATGTATTTGTTATTATTGGCTGGGTATTACTGTGAATACAGAAAAAATAAACCAAAAGGAAAATGAATATTAGTAATCTGAGAGAATTATACATTTTTAAATTTTTAAATTTTCTTTTGTTTTTTAAAAATTGTATTTCTTTTTTTGTGTTAATATTTTTAAATTATTTATTGGTGCAATGTATTCATACATTATAATGGGATAAAAACCTGTGTAGACATACATTGACACATCGCCCAATTAGACCCTATGCCATCTCCACACCATTCTTCCTTCGCATGCTTGGTTTAGTGGTTGACACTGATATGTTTGTTTAAGTATATCATGTGCTTTAGAGAGTTTGCTTCTTCCCCCTCCATTTCCTCATTAAGGTTGCCTTTTTTGCTTCTCTATAGGATCTCCTTTTTCACCTGGAGATCATCCTATGACCCATTTCACTTTAGCTTTCACATATCAGAGAAATCATCCGATTTCTTACTTTTTTCAACTGACTAAACTCACTTAGCATAATGTCCTCCAGTTCCATCCATTTCCCTGAAAATGATGTAGTTGTGTTTTCTTATGGCTGAGTAAATTTCCATTGTGTACATATCCCAGTTTTGTAATCCTTTTATCTGTTGATGGACATCTTGGCTGGTTCCATAGTTTGGTAATGGTGGATTGTACAGCTATGAACATAGATATTCATGCATTAGTTTGGTAGTTTGGTTTGCTTTCTTTTGGATAGATACCCAGAAGTGGTATTGCTGGTTCAAATGGTAAATTTGTTCTCATTCTTCTGAGGATCTCCATACTGTTTTCCAAGTGGTTGCCCTAATTTGTAATCCCACCAACAATGTTTTAGGGTTCCTACTTCTCCACATCCTCACCAGCATTTGTTGTTGTTTGTGATTTGAATGATTAACATTCTATTTGGAGTTAGGTGAAATCTCAGGGTAGTTTTGATTTGCATCTCTCTGCCAACAATATTGAACATTTTTTCATGCATTTATTGGCCATTTGAATTTCTTCTTTCGTGAAGTGTCTATTTAGCCTACTTGCCCATTTTTGATCGCATTTTTTTTTTTTTTAGTGTTGAGTTTATTAAGCTCTCTGTATATTCTAGATATTAGTCCTCCCTTGAAGGAGTAGGTGGCAAAAATCTTCACCCTTTCTGTTGGCTCTCAGTTGAGGATCTTAGTCTCATTTGCTGAACAGAAGCTCTTCAGTTTCATGCAGACCCATGTATTGATTTGCCTTTTAGTTTCTTGTGCCTTTGGGGTCTTCTTGAGAATGTTTTTATCTGTGCCTATGTGTTGCAATGTTGGACCTACGCCCTCTTCAAGGAGCCTCAAGGTCTCTGGTCTAATTTCCAAGTCTTTGATCCATCTTGAATTGACTTTTGTGCAGGGTGAGAAAGTGGAATTTATTTCCATTTTTCTGCATATAGTTAACCAGTTTCACCAACACCATTTGTTGAACAGACTATCTTTCTTCCAGTGCATGTTTTTGGCTCCTTTGTCAAATATCAATTGGCTAGAAGTGTGTGGATTTATTTCTGTCTTCTATTCTGCTCCATTGGTCTATGTATCTGTTTTTGTGCCAGTTCCATGCTGCTTTATTACAATGGCTTTGAAGTATAGTTTAAAGTCAGGTATTGTGATTCCTCCTGCATGGTTTTTGTTATTGAGAACTACTTTGGCTATTCTGGGTTTTTTGTTGTTCCAAATGAATTTAAGGACTGATTTTTCTATGTCTGTAAGGAATGATCTTGGTAACTTACTTAGTGTTGCATTGAATCTGTAGATCTCTTTTATCAAATTAGAGTATGGCCAATTTGAGAATATTTATTCTGTTTATCCATGAACATGGAAGGTCTTTCCATCTTCTAGATCTTCTTCAATTTCTTTTTTCAATGTTTTACAATTTTCTTTGTAGAGGTCTTTTACCTCCTTTGTTAAGTTTATTCCTAAGTATTTTTTTTTTGTGGGAAATCCTGAGTGGAAGTGTTTTTTGAATTTTTTTCAATGGATTTATGGTTGGTGTACAGAAAAGCTTCTGATTTTTTTTTTATGATTGATTTTGTATCCAGACACTTTGTTGAATTTGTTGATCAGTTCTATAAGTCTTTTGGTTGAGTTGTTGGGCCTTCTAGGTATAGTATTATGTCTTCTGCAAATAGCAAAAGTTTGAGTTCTTCCTTTCCTATTTGTACTTCTTTGATTTCCTTTTCTTTTCTTATTGTTCTGGCTAGAATCTCAAGTACTGTATTGAAGAGTGGTGATAATGGACATTCTTATCTTGTTCCTGTTTTTAGAGGGAATTCTTCAAGATTTTCCCACTTAATATGATGTTGGCTTTATTGTATGTTGGGTTTATTGTAGATTGCTTTTATGGTGTTTAGGTATGTTCTTCTATTCCAATTCTCTGCAGTGCTTTTATCATAAGTAGATATTGAGTTTTATCAAAGGCTTTATCAACATCTATTGAAATGATTATGTGCTTTTTGTCTTTGGATCTGTTTATATGATGAATTACTTGGACTGATTTTTGTATGTTTAACCAGACTTCCATCCCTGGGATGAAGCCTACCTGGTCATGGTGTATGATTTTCTTGATGTGGTTTTGATTGTGTGTTGCTAGTGTTTTGTTTAGCAGTTTTGCGTCCAAGTTTATCAAAGATATAGGGCTGTAGTGTTCCTTCCTTGAACTGTCTTTATTTGGTTTTGGTATTAATATGATGTTGGCTTCATAGCATGTATTTGGGAGAGTCCTGTTTCTCTCTATTTTGTGAAGAAGGTTGAGGAGTGTCGGCATCAGCTCTTCTATAAATGTTTTATAAGATTCACTTGGGAAGGCATCTGGTCCTGGGATTTTCTTTGATGGTAAGGTCTTTACTGCTGTTTCAATTTTTTTTATTGCTACTGGTTGGTTTAAGTTTTTTATGTCTTCTTGACTTAGTTTACAAAGGTTATATTTATCTAGAAAGTTGTCAATTTCCTCAAGATTTTACATTTTGTTGGAGTATAGTTTTTTTCAAAGTAATCTCTGATAATCCTCTTGATTTTTGCACTGTCAGTTGTGATATCTCCTTTTTTATCTCATATCTTCAAAATTTGGGGTGTGGGAAGCCTGTGCTCATGTCAGCACCCACCACTGTGGGTGGAGCTTTTTTTCTCCCTGTTCCATCTTCTAGTCTTCTTTTTCTATGTCACTTCTTATTATTGTTCTTATTCCTCTGCTGATAGTATTATCTGGTTTTGTAGTGCTCAGTTTTGGGGACAATGGGGATTGAGTGTCAGCAGGATTCGTACACACTGCTACTCTTGGTTCCCATCTTCCTCTCTCTCCTAAATTTTTTTATTGGTGCATTATAGTCATACATCTTAATGGGATAGAAGACTTGTGTACACATATATGCACACATCACCCAATTAGCTCTTACCCAATCCCCACCCCCTTTCCTCCCCATCCCTTCCTTCCCATGCTTGTCTTAGTGATTCTAAAACATTGTTGCCAGGATTGCACTTTAGAAAACTGTATAAAGGATCCACAGAAGAATAGGAATGAACTTACCATTTGATCCAGCAATACCACTTCTGGGTATCTACCCAAAATAAAGGAAACCAAGCTACTAAACTAATGCATGGTATCTATGTTCATAGCTTCACAATTTACCATTGCCAAAATATGGAAGCAGCCAAGATGTCCATCAAAAGATGAATGGATTACAGAACTGTGGGATATGTCCAAAATGGAATTTTACTAAGCCATAAAAAACACAATTATATTACTTACAGGGAAATGGATGAAACTGGAGGACATTATGCTAGTAACATGAATAGGTCCCTAGTTGAGATCGCTGTATATGCACATTTGAAAAATATTTGGAAATAATAAGAAAAAATCATTCTCTCTTTCTTAAAACCCTTAAAATATTTCTTATTTCTAATATTTACATATAAATTTTAAAATTCTAGTTAACTCACATTTTAAGCAAACATGTTCTCATCTTTCAGAAAATAGCAGGTATAAAGACAAATGATATAATCATTTAATGAGGGATGAATTTTTTTTGTAGTTTTGAAAACCCCAAGACTTACTATATAAATGCACTCTCTAAAGCATTATGTCAACTGTTTCTTTCTTGCATCTGTAAAAAAAATAGCACATATTAGGAAGTAGATTATACGTTCCAGCTCAGATACAAGAAATAACACGCAGTGTAGCACAGTATGCTCCTAATTATCTCTAGATCCCGATAGTGCTGTTACTGATAATGGTGATCCAAATTGGAATCCATTTGAGTAAAAGTAAGTGTTCATAAAAACTAAAATTTCAACCTGACGATTTCACTTGTAATAACCTATAGTTTTAGAACTTCCCAAAAGGATGGAAGCAGAAATTTTAGAGAATGTGTTCAGATTTGGCCTTTGCATTTTATGATCAGAAGCTACTTTTATATAGCAGTGCTCATTAAAGATATGGTTAATAAATATTGGATTTATTTTTGCCAAAAAACTGGCAACACATAAATTGTCTTAACCTGTGTTACTAATTATTATTAGTAGTAATGAAGTCTTATAACTTTGTGACTTTGATCATCATGCTCTTGCTAAAAAGAGAAATTTATTCAGAGCTTGAGTGCAGTTAGTTTTGGTGAATGGCAATTTTATAAAGCAAATGTGATAGACAGATTAAAATAGGAAGGAGAAATGCCAACATAAATGCTATTATAAACAATAACAGTGCAATTAAAAATGGATTCTGTTGTATTTCCTAATTTGCATATACCATGCCTTTTTGTACTGCAAACCAAGAGAAATGTTTTGATTTATTCATTAAATGTCCCCTGTCCCCATTAGTCGATGTTTCTGGAATACTTGTTCTCCCACATTATCAAGTTCCACTTATACTCATGATGAATGGGCTCCGACAGTGTTAAAAGGACACATGACAAATAAAGAAAACATATAGTGACACACTTAAAGTGATAATTTGTCAGCTAGAGGAGAGTCTGTTCCAGGGTAGAGCTTCCTTGAAATCACTGATGCACCGAGTGCGGGAGATGTTGGCTACTACAGTTTTCTACTTCTATCCATGTCTTGTACTCAAAGCCACTCTTCCCATTATTTTTAATGAACCTACAGGAGTACAACAAGCTGCAGATTCTCCAAGACACTTTGGAACATTCTCAATTGCTTCAACTGATCCCAAGAACAAAACAGACACTCATCTTTGTTCTCCGGGATTCATTGCAGAGTTTGCATATTGTTTGTTATATTTGTTATGAGACAGACTTTTGTTTCTCTTCTGACAGGTCACAGTTGTTGAAATTATTAATAGTTTTTTTCCAGTGCACAGAAACACCAAAAGTAAATATATCTAATGCACTTTTTCCCTTGCTACATTCTGTAGCTGTAACCATAGCTTTGTTCCTTGGAAATGAGAACCTTTAATCTCACAGAGCCCCTGACTTCAAGAGAAGGAAGATTAAATTTACCAATTGGGAAGTAGGAAGACAGTGAAAATGGATAATCTCACTTTTACCCATTTATTCTGTTGGGGGGCATACATAACCATTAATGCTTAAATGAATATAACACATCTTAAATTACATATCCTCAAAGATATTGTCTCTGAGTTGAGAAATTAGTTGTGCCTAAAATATGATATTCTAATTTTCTATTAATTTGCTGCCTTTACATGATTTGTCATATGCTTTTGTCTTTGACCCCAAGGTCATAAATCAAATGTTGCAACATTAACAAATAAATGGTGCACTGCCACTGAGGTGGTGATGTACTGGAACCTGTATTGTTAAGTTAGGAAATTTGTAAGGGCTTGTATAGAGGCCATAACTAATTTCAATTCCAGTAAAAATAAATAACTATTATTACATGTTTAAATCATTAAGGAGTTGAATAATATAACCCCCAAACTCATATCTATCTAGAAAGAACTTCTTTGAATGGGGTCATATTTGGAGGTAGTGTATTTGCAGATATTATCAATTAAGAATCAAAATAAGACCATATTGGGTTACAATGGTCCCAAACCCAGTGACTAATGTCCATGTGAAAACAGGAGAGGATTCAGAGACAGAGACAGGTGTCATGTGAAGATTAAATCAAAGTTTAGAGTTTTGCAGTTATCAGTCAAAGAATGCATGGGAGCATCTGAAGCTGTAAGGAGCCAGAAAGGAATCTTTCTTGGAACTTTCAGAGGGAGTATAGCTCTCCTGAAGTTTTGATTTTATATTTCTTGCCTTCAGAACCATAAGAAAAGTGATTCTCTTGCTGAAAGCCATGATTTTTGTAGAAATTTGTAACAGTACCCCTATGGAAATAATATACAAACAAACCCACGTTATTTATATCAGCTATCTGGATATTCATCATCCTCGTCGTCTTGAACATTCTAATGCTTTCTGTGGCTGGCTGGTCAGAAAGCTAAATGTTTTGTCCTTAGGATTAATGTACACATTCTTTTCCAACCTTTAATGTTCAACTACATGTTTAGGCATAGAATAATTGGGTTATATGGTAACTCTATGTTTAATATCTTGAGAAACTGCCAAGTTGTTTCCAAAGTAGTCATTCCATTCTATATTCCCAATGACGTAGGAAAGCTCTGATTCTTCTTTACCATTTATCATATTTGATATTACATGTTATTCTATTACAGCCAGTTTAGCATTTGGGAAGGGATATCTTCTCATTGTCATGTGCATTTCTATAATGAACAGTGCTGTTGAACATTTGTTATCTTTTCACATATAACTTATGGTAATATATATCTTCTTTGGATAAGGATGTATTCAAACTCATTATACATGCCTAATTACTCTCATAGTAATTGCTCTTAGAACAAAAATATGGTTTTTAAATTATAACATTAAATTTGGAATTGAAGTAGCTTTTTTCTGAACTGATGGACAAGTTATTTTGCTATAGCTATTTGTCTCTTAGTTTTCTGTTATTTTCTCACATTATATTTATATGTAGTATAAACTAAACACTAAATTGTCATTATATTTATGCATTCCTATGACTTAAAAATAATTTAAAGGAAAAGATAAAACAATATACTTATATGAACTTGCATATTTAACTATATATTTGCCTTTATGGTGTTCCTCTTTCTGTTTTTAATCACTTTATCCATGTAATAATGTTTCATTTCAGTCTGTAGTTTTACTTTAATATTTCTGAGAAGGTAGCTCAACTCTGCTATAGCAATAAATACTTTCATTTTTTATTGAATGGAAGTGTACTTAGGTAATACCTATGGAATTCATTATAACTTTCTTTCTTTTGTTTCAATGAGGTATACTTGAGAAACAAATACTGTGTATATTTACTGTGTAAATACAATACTCTAATTATCCATAGTTGTTGAAATAATTATGACAAACTAGAAAATATGTTCCTCACCTGACACATATCATTTTGCTATTTGTAATAAGAACTCTTAATATCTTACCTATAAAACTTTTTAAATATAACAACAGTACAATTAACTATATCTAATATACTGGATCTTCAAAATTATTAATTTTGCCTAAGTAAAACTTTGCATCTTTTGAAAATGACTACTAACTTCTTCCACCCCCTATTACTTGGAAACCATATTATTCTCTTTTTTATGACTTTTAAATTCCTGGTTTTCACATATAAGTGAGATTAATATAATCTACTTTCAGCTTATTTATGTTGTGGAAATGTTAGAAATTATTTGGTTTTTAATCACTAAATAATATTCATGTATATCTCACATTTTATTAATTCAATAATCAAATTAGGGATACTCAAGAGTCTTTGATATCACAAATAATGTGGCAAA
Organism: Muscardinus avellanarius; assembly: GCF_963383645.1. Lineage (NCBI taxonomy): Eukaryota > Metazoa > Chordata > Mammalia > Rodentia > Gliridae > Muscardinus > Muscardinus avellanarius. The sequence continues at coordinate 22,967,628 of NC_137790.1, read as the reverse complement.
AGAAGAAAATTTTAATTTTTTTGATAAATACCCATAGGTGGGATTGCTGGGTTACATATAGATCCATATTTACTCTTGAAGTAATTATATATATATATATATATATATTAGTATTCATACTAGCACCAACCTTTTCCCTTCACATGGTTTAATTAATATGTAGTTACTTATACTCTTTTCAGGTTCTTCTATGCCTGAATTAAGATGTTTCGATCAGTAAGAGATGTCTGTAAAACTTATAAAAGTCTCTTTTAAAAATATCTTCTAGATCTCCCTGCTAAGCAAGCATCTGATTAGTTGGCTACTACTTGCTCTTTCCAGGAGAATAATCTGAGGCTCCAGGAGACACTCCCAGCTTCATTTACCACTGGGCTACCACTATGACTAATAATTTGTCTGGATACTGAGTGTTATTGTTCTCACTGTGAAACACCCCTTTATCAATGGAACTATTGATTTTCACAGCCAACCTGGTCAAATGTAACTATCATGCCACAATATTGAGAGGAAATGGGGATGATCTTAGGCGATACCATTTAAGACAGTCATTGCTCATATCCAAGATTTTGTACTTTTTAAAGAATAATTATAGCCGGGAGTGGTGGCGCACGCTTGTAATCCCCGCGCTTGGGAGGCGGAGACAGGAGGATCACGCAGGTTTGAAGCCTGCCGCGCTGGCGTAAGAGACCCTGTTTCAAAAATATAAAATAGGTCTGGGAGTGTAGCCCGGAGGTAGAAGGGCTTCCAGGAACCCCAATACCACCCCCCAAAAATAATAATAATAATAATAATTACATCCAATTTTTTACACATCTTTGGTTTATTTTTATATAAATTAAATGGCTGTTTCGACATGTTCCGTTCTATGATTTTTTTAAAGAGGAAATATCAAATTCTGTATTCTGCCACACTACATTTTTAAAACCCAAAGATTTTTTTTCTTTTTGTATTTTTGTAAAATTACTTTTAAAAATTCCTTTATTCTTCCTTTCACATTTATTCTTAAAAATTACAGTAATTTAAAAGAAGTATTTACTGTATCTAATGGCTAATAGTGATGAATATTGTCCAGAAATTCTAAGAAACAATTAAATATTTTAAATGTTAAATTAATTCTATAGACACAAAATATATGTGGGTACTGATATTATTAACATCAGTTTTTAACATGGCTTTAAGCATTTTGTCAAAATAGTAAGATTCATTGCTTATTTGAGTGTTCTCGACTGTTCTTTCATAGAATTATTTGAGAAATCAAGGAATTAACCCTTGATTTTTATTAGAAATGTGTCACTTTGACAGAGGCAAAAATTCTACCCTAAGTTAAGAGGCATGAATGGCTAACTTGCAGATTATTAAACAATGGTAATGGAGTTCAAGTTTTTTGTGTAATGAAGTTCAAGGCTTTTTGATAGTGTTATGTGTTAGCGTAAGAAATGAGCTCAGTTTAGAAAAAAAAAAAAGCCAATCTGTTTTCAAAACCATAAAGTGTGAGTTATTTTGGTGATGGTTATTGTGCAAAAATGCTTAGTACATGAATACTTAGCGGTACATTCTTCAAAATGCATTGTGCTATTAAATGTAACAGATTTGAATCATAATTTCTACATATGATTAAAAAGCAGCTGTTGTATTTATTCTCCTACAACAAATTCCACTTATAAATATACAACATTTATTTAAAATCTGGCATACTTATTCAGAAATTATTCATTGCAATGTGATTTTTTTACATTATGACCTGCAGATGGTCATACTGGTCACTCATTACCTCTGTGAATATTAAAAAAGCCGTACGTGGTGGTATAATCCCACCATCTGAAAGGCCAAAACAGAAGGATCGTGGTTAGTGACCAGCCTCACCTATTTAATGAGGCCCTTTACAACTCAATGAGATCCTATTTCAAAATAAAGAATAAAAATTAGGGCTGTGGGTATATCTCAGAGGTAGAATGCCCTGGGTTTTATCCGCAGTACTACAAAAGAAAAAAATAAGATTAGAAAGTTATGTTTCAAAAGTATATTTTATGGCTATATGATTTGCAAATTGACTTTATATGTACTTAATTTTCTTACTCATGTATGTGCTAAGTTTAGAAAAGCCATACATCCATGTAAATATAAGTGTACAGTCATCTTAAGGATGTTATTCTATACAAGTGACTTAAAATAACACTACATGAATAAAAATGTGTATAAATATACACACAGATGTATATTTAAATTCTGACATAGCACATCAAAAGATTTATTTGTAAGAATAAAGACAGAGTTAAGTAACTACTACATAGAAGATTTTGTCTTCTCCTACTGGGATGATCATTAACTGGTATAAATTCACAGTGAAGAATAGCATTCACTTAAAGTAGCCATAGAAAGAAAGCACAACTAATTAAAATTACATGATAGTAGGCATGCATAATATGAGGAATATTAAACATTTGAAAAAATGGCATTATTGCATACCATCCAGAGTTTAAATCCAGAATGAGTATGATGAAAGGTCTTAGATTTTGTAAAATATGCTTGCTGATTTAAGATTTGGGCAAATAACCTATAATAAAAAAATTGAGTAAGGGCTAATTGAGTGATATTGCATAAATGCCTCTACCATCTTATACTCCATTAAGATGTATAACTACATTGCCTCATTAAAAAGAAAAAAAAAGAATGTATAAGTCAGGGTAAGTTTAAAAGATATTTAGAAAGCAGACTATTTTGGTATGATTTCAAGTTTCTGGAGGCTCAATTTGTAAATTTTGTGGACACTGAACGGTAAGGCATTAAGAACAGAGTTTAGGAAAACAAATTGAAAATTGCTTTATAATAAAAAAAATTGTCATCACCTAAAGTTAGAGAAGTTAGAGAAGACAGGACTTTCTAATGGGTTGAAGAATGGGTTCTACATGACAGTAAGAGATAAAGGTATCTGACACTTAAGCTTTTGATTTCAGCTGCAGCGTTACCTAAAGTGTCAGTTGTCAACACAGAAAAAATAGGTGGGAAAGTGGGCAGAAAAAGTCTAAACAAATCTAATTCATAGGTATATTTTGAGATACTCCTTGGTTGACATTTAAAAATGGAAATATTGCCAGATGTGGTGGCACACGCTTGTAATCCCCGTGCTTGGGAGGCTGAGACACGAGGATCGCACAGGTTCGAAGCAAGCCTCAGCTACTTAGTGAGGCTCTCTGCAACTTAGTGAGATCCTGTTTCTAAATAAAATATAAAATAGTTCTGGGAGTATAGCCCAGAGGTAGAAAGCCCCAGTACCACATACACACACAAAAATGGAAATATTGAAGATTTTTAAAAATATTTTGATATGCATGAAAAAATGCTCAACATCATTGGCAATCAGAGAGATGCAAATCAAAACTACACTGAGATTTCACCTAACCCCGACTGAAATGGCAATCATTCAAAACACAAACAACAACAAATGCTGGTGAGGATGTGGAGAAGTGGGAACTCTTAAACATTGTTGGTGGGATTACCAATTAGTGCAGCTACTTTGGAAAACAGTATGGAGGATCCTCAGAAGAAATGGAACAAACTTACCATTTGATCCAGCAATACCACTTCTGGGTATCTACCCAAAAGAAAGGAAACCAAACTACCAAATGAATGCATGCATATCTATGTTCATACCTGCACAATTCACCATTGCCAAACTATGGAACCAGCCAACATGTCTATCAACAGATGAGTGGATTACAAAACTGTGGGATATGTACACAATGGAATTTTACTAAGCCATAAAGAAAAACACAGTTACATCATTTACAAGGAAATGGATGGAACTGGAAGACATTATGCTAAGTGAGATTAGTCAATTACAAAAAATAAGAAATCGAATATTCTCCCTATTATTTGAAAGCTAGGAAAAAATGGGTCATAGAAACTCTAGATGAAGAAGGAGATTCTATAGATGAGAAAATAAGGCAACTTGGAAGGATGGGAAAGGGAAAGAGGAAAATTCTCTAATGTATATGATGTACTTTAAGAAACATATCAAAATCAGTCACTAAGCCAATGATGAAAAGGAGGGAGGGGAAGGGAATGGGGTGAGAATTGGGTGAGGGCTAATTGGATGATGTGTGCATGTATGTCTCTACCATCTTGTATCCCATTAAGATGTATGAATAAAATGCACAAATAAATTCTTTAAAAATAATAAATAAGCTGGGCATGGTGGTGCACGCTTGTAATCCCCGCGCTTGGGAGGTGGAGACAGGAGGATTGAGCAGGTTCAAAGCCAGCCGTGCTGACTTAAAAGACCCTGTTTCCAAATAAAAATATAAAATAGGTCTGGGAGTGTAGCCTGGAGGTAGAAGAGTTTCTAGGAACCCCAGTACCACCAAGAAAAATAATAAATAAATAAATAAATAAATATATAAGTAAATAAATAAAAAATTACACTCATCCCTTACACTATGTTATAACCACTTTTATTTCAGCACAAATTGTATATGTATAATTTTTACAGCTGTTGCACTCTGACACTTTCTTGCTTTCTTGTATTTTTATTACAGATGGTTGTACTATTGACTGTGCCCTTAGTCCCCAGTGACACTTCCAGATCATTGATCCATAATCCTCTTCACTTGAAAACATTTGAATTCCAAACCTTGTTTGTAGCTTTTATCCTTTTCAATTAGGTTGGCTGTCTATTTTTTATTTATTTATTTTTTTGGTTAGGTCTTGTCAAAAGTTATATACGAAGGTGCAGAATATTTTTATTTAAGATAGCTCCTAAAATCACCTTCTGTGCTGTTAACATCTATGTTGAGAAGTTGTATATGTCTTTGATATTTATATTCCTCAAGCACTTTTATTTTTTTATTGGTGCATTATAGTTACACATCTTAAAGAGTTATAAGATGGTAGAAGCCTAAATGCACATATCACTCATTTAATTCTTCTCCACTTCTCATCCCATTTTCTCCCTTCTTCCTCCTTCTCAAGTTTGGCTTAGTTTAGATATGTTTGTGAGTGTTAGCCTATAACAACTTAAGCTTTCTTTTAGAATATCACGCTTATTGCTTATTGCATGGCACATAATTTAAGTGGAATACCTCCTTTCCTACAATGTTAATCTTTTCAGTCTAATATTGCAATTCCTACCCATGAATAAAACTCATGATTATTTTAGAATAATTCACTAATCAGATTCCCTGACTTTCCTAATGTTTTTAGCCCACTTATATATTGCTTTAATTTTCTAAATTATATTGTCAGGGGCCGGGATGTAGCTCAGTGGCAAAGCACCTGCTTTGCAGGTGTGGCACTCTGGGTTCAATCCCCGGTTCCCAAAAAGACAAAAAAAAGAACCCCTTTAAAAAAATAAGCTAAGAACAAATATATTATATTGTCATTAAATAGAAATGCTAAGTGAATGTATGAAAAGTATTATATGAAGAATTATCATAATATGCACATTCCTGCATTGTCCTAATACAGAGCACCACCTCTCAAAATATGAGATTAGTTTTAGCTCATTATTTCTTTTTGTACTAAGAAGGCTTCAAAGAGGACTAAGATCCTTAAAGAAATGAATCCAAGAAAAATATGTCATGTAATTGCAAAAAGTGTATATTTTATTCCCTCTATATATGAGTTTTCAGTTACTTTTTTCCTAAGGATAAACTGGAGCTTTCTTTAAAATTAGACTTCTCCAACAGGGACACATGACCATATCTCACATATACAAATCGTAATGCCAAAGGGGAATTTGGTGTTGGGCTGTAGCAGATAATTTTTATGTAGCTATAATAGATTCCAAATAGCATGTTTGATCCTTTTGTGTCTAAAATATTGATTCTCTGGTGGTGATAGATTTATTTTATATGTGCGCTGAAATTTTGTATCTACCAGGCTGATGTGGCTATTGAGCACATAAGGCTAGTGTGGCTATTGAGCACATAAGATGTGGTTAATTCAAATGAACAAATAGATTTTGGATTTAATTTAATTTAAATTAATTAGAATGTATATAACCACTTGTGGTTGTATAAATAACCACAGTTACAACATCATGTAGCACATCTTCAAAGACATTCCTTTTAAATTTTTGGCATAAACTGATAGTTGGAAAAGTATACTCAGTACTCTCAAAATGTTATTTTTCTGCCAAACATTTTATGTTACATTATCTATTTTCTAACAACCTTAAATCTACTCTATCAAAACCAAATAGAAATAAAAACAAAAATTGACCACAACTCAGGTCTAAGCAATATTGTTATTTTATAGCTCAACTTTATTTAAATGGTACTTCTTTAGCCAACAGCTGACACTTGCAATCTGGACTCTATACACAATTATTTGCTATTTCAAATATACTTTAAAAATATACTTACATAATAATTTAGCTATGTGAATAAGATATTTGCACACCATTAATAAAGGAGTAATCCAGCCAGGCATGGGGGTGCACACTTGTAATCCCAGTATTTGGAAGGCTGAAACAGGAGGATCACATTTCAAAGACTACTTAGTGTGTCTTACTACTTACATTTCAGCTACTTAGTGTGAGGCCCTTTGCAACTCAATGAGACCCTGTTTCAAAATAAAGAATGAAAAACAGAGCTAATTGTGTAGCTCAGAGGTAGAATGCCCCTAGGTTCCATCCTCAGTACCACACACACAAAAAAGGAGTGATCCTAAGAGATAATTTTTTTTTTTTCTAAAGAGTCCAGCAATTAGATTTGAGCACCTTGATATCATTATTCTGTGAACTACTCTGGGCATTAAACTTATTGTCACATATAATAAGGATCTTTCAAGGTGTTAGCTATTAAATATCTGACAACTCACGAAGCCTTCATTATATCATATAACATATTGATATTCTTATGACAGATGTACCATAATTCAAAATTAGCTTGCAAAAGAAAACATAATATTTAAGTAGAGTATTTAGAGTGAAGAAAGCTACATGGCTATAAGAAACATGTGTGTTTGTGTGTGTGTGTGTGTGTGTGTGTGTGTGTGTGTGCGCGCGTGTGTGATATATCTATTTGGCTGCTGCGCATTTAATATGCATGAAAATATTAAATATTTAGAGTTATTTTTCCATATCTTAGAACCTGTTGATAATTTCAACTTTCTAAAACTTAATATTAAAATTAATAATTAATTTTCTGAGCTTGGGGAGAAAGTTTCTATCTGTGCCTATATGTTGGAATATAGAACCTATGCTCTCCTCTAATAGCTTCATAGACTCTGGTCTAATTTCGGGTATTTGATCCATCTCGAGTTGATTTCTGTGAGAAGTAATAGGTAAGGATTTAGTTCCATTTTTTTTTGTTTTACAAGTGAATAGCCAGTTTTTTAAAGCATCATTTATTGAAAGGCTATCTCTTCTTCTCCAGTGCATGCATTTGGCTCCTTTAGTCAATTGACTATAAGTGTGTGAGTTTGTTTCTGTATCTTCTATTCTGTTCCATTGGTCTATGTGCCTGTTTTTGTGCCTATACCATGCTGTTTCAACTACTATAGATCTGTAGTGTGTGTGTGCGTGTGTGTGTGTGTGTGTGTGTGTGTGCGTGTGTGTGTGTGTGTGTGTGTGTGTACACTCTATTTAGTATAAATATTATTTTTCTGGTGCTGGGGATGGAACCCATGGGCATTCTAACTCCAAGCCACACCCCCAGTCTTATTTTTTTATTTTTTATTTTGGGTTACTCAGTGACACCCTGTTTCAAAATAAAGAATGAAAAATGGGGCTAGTGGTGTAGCTCAGAGGTAGAATGCCCCTGGGTTCCAGCCCTAGTACCACACACACACACACACACACACACACACACACAATGGATGTGCCTCGTAGCATTGAAGAAAATTCTGTATGGAAGAATACAGGGAAAAATATATTTTTTTTTGATGTGAAAAAAGAGTAAATGAATTTCCCACCAGGACATTAAGCAAAAATATGATTTAAAAGATATGTCATCCCAGAATATATATGACATAATATGGAGTTCTAAAAATCTGAAATTGTCAACATTATTAATAGCTTATTTTGTTATTTCTTGATTTCATTATTACAAGAAAGATAAATTATTTTCACCACATAAAATGAGTATTAGAGATTATCTTGAAAAATAGGCAAAGTTGTATTGGAAGGATATGCATGCAAAAATATAAATAAAAATTCTGAGCCCAGTGTGGTGAAGCACACTTGTAATTTCAGTATTTGGGAGGCCGAGACAGGAGGATTACAGGTTTGCTTTCAGGCTCAGCCACTTAGTGAGCTGCTCTGCAACTTAGTGAGACCCTGTTTCAAAATAAAGAATAAAAAACAGGGTTGGGGGTGTAGCTCAGAAGTAGAATATCTCTGAGTTCGATCCCCAGTTACACACACACACACACACACACGTAAAATTTCTGCATAATTTTAATAGTTAAATTTTTACATTTCCTAAGATTCTATCACAAATTTCTATTTAAACTATGTTTTTAAAATATACCTCACAAAATCCCTCATTTTAATGATGCCAATAAATGGCAATACCAATTTAAAGTACAAGGCTCAGTTTTTCCACTTTAGCTTTCCACTCATTTCTGCTTTTCTTATTTGTATTAATTAATCATAAAATTCTACAGTGGCCTATATAATCTTTGTGTATCCCTTCATCAAGGGAAACCAGTCTAAATTGAGTTTACCTGAGAGTGAATAGTCATTTATGTGTACCCATCGCTTATCTTTCATCATAAGCACATACTAGGAACGTACTTGCTATATATATATTTTACATCAGTTGAAATTAAGCTTCTCATTAATGCTAACCAATATAAATAGATATTAAATAATATTAATAGTTACATTTATATTATACAGACACATATTTATGTAAAGATATACATATTTACAAATTAATGTACTAATTTGATATGTTTTATAACAAATTCCATGAAGATTAGCAGGGATTAGATTAATTGTGGCGTTTATTATCTTATACCTCTGATGATCAGTCTTAAAATTCAGGTCCTGGGAGGTCTGTGTTCTTTATAGAAGCTCTAGGAGAGAATCTGCTTACCTTTTCTAGCTTATAAAATCTGCTGCATTTCTTAGCTTGTGTCTTCATCTTCCATCTTCAAAGACAACAGATTAGCATCTTTCCATTTCTATCTGACACTCAATCCCCTGCCTTTTTGTTTTAAAGACTCTCATGATTACATCGTGCCCACATGGATAATTCAAGATAATATTATAATTACAATAAGCTTAACTTAATTACTTCTGCAGTTTTTAATTTTTTTTAAATACAAAATTACATGTTCACTGGTTCTGAGGATAAAGATGTAGATTTCTTTTCAGGATATTACTCAAACTACTACAGAAATAAATGAATTAATATACTAGCTTATGCACAAACATAAATCCAGTACTATATAGGACTTAATTTCTATGGTTCTTCATAGCAGATAAAATAAACTATGCATATAAATGTTTACTATAAAAGAAAACTAACACTGTATTAAAGTAAAGTATTCTAAGATTCCCAATAGATAAGAATATTCTCAGTGGAGCAAAATTGATGACCATGTTCAGAACTCCATGCTACAGTTGAATATAGATAGACTTTGAAATTGCAAAAGTGAGGCAGTTGCTAAATCAAATAATAGTCTTTCACTATTGGTAAGAACATGAAAATATTACTCTTCTTCTTAAGTATACTTTTATTACTGCACTGTAATTATACATTTTTGTGAGGTTCAGAGTCGTATAAACAAACATGGACATAGATTTTCGTTAGTCTCATCCTTTTACCTGACTCTCTACATACATAAAAGCCAGACTGGTAATGATCTCTTCAAACACGGATATAGCATACCTGGAACTTTTTGTCAGTCCCTCCCTTCTTCTTTCCTACTACTCTCCTGATCACTTTCCTCAATTATCTCAAGTCCCCTTACTTCCTAATTTTTGCCTAGCTTCGACATATGAAAGAAGACATTTGACCCTTGACTTTTGATGACTAAGTAATTTCACTTAGCATACTATTGTCTAGTTCCATCTATTTTACTGAAAATTAAATAACCTTGTTGTTTTCTATGGCTGAATAAAATTTGATTGTGTAACCGGGCGTGGTGGTGCACGCTTGTAATCCCTGGGCTTGGGAGGCGGAGACAGGAGGATCAAGCTGGTTTGAAGCCAGCCTCGCTGGCTTAAGAGACCCTCCTTCCAAATAAAAATATAAAAAATATAAAATAGGTCTGGGAATGTGTAGCCCGGAAATAGAAAGGTTTCCAGGAACCCTAGTACCACCAAAAAAAAAAAAAAAAAAATTGTTTTTTTTTTATTGTTTATATATAGAACATTTTTGTTATCCATTCATTTGTTAAAGAATATCAGGTTGGTTTCATAATTTGGCTACTGCAACTTGTACTACTATAAACATGGAAATACATGTATTATTATGGAATTGTAGCTTTGCTTTTGAAAAGATATTTAGGAGTCCTGTACCTGAGTCATATGGTGATTCTATTCCTAGTCTTTGGAGGCACCTCCATACTGATCTCTATAGTGGTTGTACAATTTGCAGTTTGAATGATAGTATATGAGTTTTATATCCTCACATTACCACCAGCATTTTTGAATGTTTGTATTCTTCATTTTTGCCATTCCAATGAGTTAGAGGATATCTCAATGTTATTTTGATTTGTATTTTCTTGTTTGCAAATAATGTTGAGCATGTTTTTGTATATTTATTGGGTTTTCATACCTCATTTCAGTGGTGTCTATTCAATTCAATTCCCTACTTTCTGTATGGGTTATCTCTTTAGTGCTCAGTTTTTAATTTTAATTTTTAATTTTTATTTTTTGCAGGTCTGGGGATGGAAACCAGGGGGTTCAACCTCTGAGCTACACTCCCTGCCCTATTTTTTTATACTTTATTTTGAAACAGGGTCTTGCTAAGTTGTGGAGAGCCTCACTAAACAGCTGAGGCTATTCATTAACCGTGATCCTCTGGTCTCAGCCTCCTGAATGCTGAGATTACCAGCATGTATACCACACCCGGCTTTTTTTTTTTTTTTATAAATTCTAGATATTAGGCCTTTATAAGAGTAGTTGAAAAAGATCTCCCATTCTATAGACTCTTGCTTGTTTTTGTTGATTCTTAATGGTTTCTTCTGCTGCACAGAAACTTTTCAACTTGATGCCATTTTATTATTAATTCTCAATCTTACTTTTTTTTTTAACTTTGGGGGTGTTATTGAGGAAATCTTTACAATTATGTATATTTTGGAGCGTTAGTCCTATGCACTCTCATAGTGATTTCAAATTGTCTGTTCTAATTTCCAGGTATCTGAAGAATCTTTAGTTGATTTTTTTTGCAGGATGAGAAATTGGGATCTATTTTTATTCTTCTACATATAAATATCCAGTTTTCACAGCACCACTAGCTTAAAATGCTGTAATTTCTCCAGCATATTTTTGGTTACTTTGTCAAAAGTCAATGAGCTGTAAGTATTACACTTGTAATTATTTTGGAAATATGCTTCATTTGAAACAAAAAGCTCATTCTAAGTTAAGTTTAAAGTAATAAGTTCATACATTCTTTTTCTATAAACATATATTTTTACCACTATTTATCTTTTCATAATATGCATGTTTTTTATCTAGCAGCTGGGTTATCATACTCACTAAGTGAAATGTCAGTAATTTTTAGTTATATTAATACTAATATAATCTACAATTTTTGATGGCATGATTTTCAAATAATGGATAATTTCTGATGTTTCTTTTATTATATGAATTATAAAAAATTTGAAAGATGATTATTTTCAATATTATTTAATAGTAATGCTTCAACATCAATGCTTAAGTCTTTTGTTGTTTGGCTCAACCATTTTTTATGGAAAAACTTATCACTAACAAAACTAGATAAATAGCTATATGTACACATAAATATTTTAATTACAAAAATAAAAAACATTAAACAAACACTAAATAATAAATAGACTATAGTGGAATTATTTTACTATAATTACCAGAAGCCATTTGAATTTATTATATCTTATACTGTCAAAAGAAGAGAATAGAAGAATGTAAGTTTTATTACTAGTTGGTGGTCAGAATATAATAAATAATTTTGTAAGCAATATTTATAGTAAAATATAAACTGTTATTTTAGCATTTGTGGAAGTAAAAAAAAAGCTACATACCTGGGTCAATTGAATAAGTAGCATATTAAATGATAAAAACTGGTGATTTATACATTGTATGTTCCCTCAGAATCTAAATTCATAAGCTAATGGAACAGGGAAATGGGAAATTTTGCAAAAACTAAAAAAAAACCTTAAATTATTTCTTAGCCTTATTGTTCTCAGCACAATGAGATATATGACATTCATGGTTTTAGTTTCTATTTGTATAATATGGAGCCTGGACAAATTTATTTCTATCATCTTTTTTACTTCTGAACTTTAGTAATAATTATAGCACTGAAATATAATATATAAATATAATTTTATATGTAGTATATAATTAATTAAAATTCACAAATATATTATTTTTATAAATTAATTTGTATTTTCCACTTTGGTATAATACAAAAAACTTGAGAGATAGTTTATTAAATTAAAAGACTTTTTAGCCAAGCATGGTGGCGCACTCTTGTATTACCCGTGTTTGGGAGGCGGAGACAGGAGAATGACACAGGTTCGAAGCCAGCCGTGCTGGCTTTAGAGACCCTGTTTCCAAATAAAAAAATATAAAATAGATCTGGGAGTGTAGCCCAGAGGTAGAAGGGCTTCCAGAAACCCCAGTACCACCACACACACACACACACACACACACACACATAATAATAATAATAATAATAATAATAATAATAATAAATAAAAACTTTTTAATGTACCAATAAAAGTATAAAAAGATACTATTTGTGCATTATTATTAATATATACCAAACAATATATCACATAGTTGCACAACATTGAAAAGAAAATTTTCATTCTGAAAGTTCATGATCAGTGAACTTACCTCTCGTATAAAAAGAGCATGGATAAATTCACACAATTTAGGACTGATTAATAATTTCCCAAAGGAAGGATTGGCTAACTATGGTTAATGCAAGCCAGATCATATCTTCAACTTGCTATGTGAATAAATTTTTATTAGATCACAATAATGCTCACTCAGTCTGGCTAAGAGATCTTTCATACTAAAATGCATGAATTAAGTAGTTGTAACAGAGGCCACATTGTCTGCACAGCCCCGTACAATGGTGTCTGACAATCCCTATTTCAAAAATAGTAAAGAAAACAAAACACAGAAGTCAATCAGATTAGCTGGGCATAGTGACTTATGCTTGTAATTTTAATACTTGGGAGGCTGAGACAGGAGGATTGTAGATTTGTGATCAGCCTCAGCTACTTAGTGAAGCCTATGCAACTTAATGAGACCCTGTTTCAAAATAAAGAGTAAAAAATAGAGCTAGGGGTGTAGCTTGGAGTTAGAAAGCCCCTGGGCTGAATCATCAGTACTGTAAAAAAAAAAAATCATAATAACCAAAATACCATTTACATACAAAATCTAAAAAATGCATAATAGCATTGATGCTATATACATTCATTTACAGATAGCTTTCCCTTATGTAATTCAACAATTTAAATATTAATTTACTCAATTTTGAAAAATTTCTTGTACTAAAGGTACATATTTTAAAATTTTTATTGGCGTATTGTAGTCATACATCTTAATGCAGTACCAAATGGTAGAGACATACATGCACACATCACTCAGCCCTTACTCAATTCCCACCTCACTCTCTCCTTCTGCCCTCTAGACGAAAAAGGAGAAACTATGGATGAGCAAATAAGGAGACCTAACTGAAGGGGTTCCGGGGAAAGAAAAATTCCCTAATGAACATGGTATACATTAACAAGCATATCAACTAAGCCAAAAAGCACTTTTTTTTGCAGGCCTAGGGATGGAACCCAGATGCATTCAACCTCAGAGCTTTACCCTTGCCCCTATTTTTTATTCTTTATTTTGAAAAAGGGTCTCACTAAGTTGCAAAGCCTCACCAAGTAGCTGAAGCTGTCCATGAACCGCGATTCTCTGGTCTCAGCCTCCCGAATGCTGGGATTATAAACGTGCTCCACCACACCCGGCAAAAAGCACATTCTTTTGCATTGTCTGTGAGCTGGAGAAAGTTTGGAGTAAATATTTGCATCATATACTATGGGCACTTGATAGCTAAACACAATGGGTAACACAACAGCAGTTGGTTATTAACAATAAACAAATTAAAATGAAACCAATGAGTTTTAGCTTGCAAAGTCTAACTCAAGGTCTCTGAAATTAATGAAATCATTTAATGCAGCATAAACCCCAAAGACTTAGTAAATGTCAAGTGTGATCCATTTTAATAGTTATGGGTTCTAGACGGCTTCTCATGACTTTCCACTTAGGGTAGCACAAGTTCAACAAACAAGGCTTCTGCTACAGACAAGTACCTCTTTCTTTAATAAATGTATTGGTTTTGTTTGTTTTGATGCTGGGAATCCAACACAGCCTCACACATAGTAGAAAAGTGTTTTGCAGCAGAGCTCTATCTCCAGTTTTTTTTTTTTTTTTTTTTTTTTTTTTTTTTTTTTAACTGGGAACACTTTTAGAATATAACATGATGATCTAAGAGTTGCACTGGGCCCTGGTACTGAGTGTTTACCATCACAAACCTGGTATTCTTTCCTAAGTAAGATGAAGAAATTTGAAGCTCATGCAATCCAGTTATGTCTGTTGTGAGTACATTCTGTGATCCATTTCCATTGTCTAGATGCTTTTCGTGCTTTTATATAAGAATCCTAATAATGAATGATATCTATGATAGCTTCTTTTACTAAAGGCCCACATTAGTTTTGGCTTCCAGTATTTTTTTTTTTAAACTGGTAATGCCATTTCTGAAATACAGGTTATGACTAGCACAGCTTAGAGTCAGTACAGAAAAAGGGTTTAATTCTTTCCACAATTCAGTATAAGCTGTGGCAGGTTGAGAATTGAGATTATTCTTTAAAAGTTAGTTGTCCTACTATATGAGAAAATATTGCTTATGGTATAAAGTGTGTGATATCCTGGTACATTGACCGCCTTCAATACACAAGAAAAAAAAATAAAATCATAAGATAAAAAATAAAAGGTAGAGATGGGATATTATTTGTTCTTCAGTGAAATTGACATATCATTTTTATGCAAATATATCTTTCTTTTTCCTATTCTGCATGCTGTTTCTCTCATAAAAAGATTTTTAGACTAATTGTTGTATCTGCCACTTGCTAAATCTGTTTTCTAAATTACAAATTCAGCCTTCACTGCGGGTGCACTGCCAGCCACTTCGTTCACAAAAGATCTTTATACTAATTGTTTTATCTGCTGCTTGCTAAATTTGTTTGCTAAATTATACCTTTCACTGAAATAACACCAAGACCTACTCAGGAAGCAATTAGTAGGTATTGACATTTTTTTTAAAGCAGAGCTTATATGCTTTAGATTGTGTGGGAGGGCCTGAAAGATAAATGTGCAAATAATGTTTCAGTTAAGGGGCTATAGGGCTTTTAGGAGGACATAACGTTTTTCATAAATGCATTTTCAAAGATATTTCTCAAAAATAGGTCTCATGATGTTCAATGTGCCTAAAACTATGTAAGCACTATATGACTTTTTATGAGCCATTATTAAAAATAAATCTTTCAGATATCTGCTCTAAATTTAAAATATGAGAGTCTGCCTAGATTTTAAGTAATCATATATTTATTCCCCAACTCTCAACTAAGAGTTGCTTAGTACATTGTATTCTTGTTTCAGGAAGAGGCATTCTAGGAATTATCCTTGATATGCTTGCAAAAAGTCCTTTAAAAAGCCAGGCATGATGGTGCATGCTTGTAATCCCAGAATTTGAGAAGCTGAGACAGGAGGATCATGGTTTAAGGTTAGCCTGAGCTGCTTAGTGAGGCCTTTTGCAACTCAGTGAGACCCTGTTTCAAAATAAATAATAAAGAGACCTGGCCTGCAAGACAGCAAGGTAGCTACTTGTGTTACTCGGTACTTGGTGAAGGCAGAAGACTGCCCGGAGCAGACGCAGGACCCTGGCAGGCTAAGACCTGGCATCCCATCCAGGAGGTAGTCCAGTTAGAATCCTCAGAAACACAAGAAAGTCATTGTGTTCAAGGCAAGGTGCCTGCACAGGGTCTTAGAGGGTTGCCCCAAGACTACACTGGATGCTCTCTGCCACAGAGGTGCACTGTGTCCTAAAGAAACCTAGCCCATAGGACAGCAAGGTAACCACTTGTGTTACTCATTACTCAGAGGAGGCAGAAGACTTAATTTCTGAGAGGCCTTGGGACCCCAAGGGTCCCAAAGAACCTCCAGAGACACAGGAAAGGCATTGTACCAGTATTGTGAATGGCTTAGGAAGATTTGAGAAAGCTATGATTATTAATAGATATATTTCAGAAATAATTGTTTCAAAATGGCAGACCTAGAGAGAAAGGTTTGGCTTCAGTTAGGAAGCAAACAGCTATTGAAACTTAGATTGACTTAGCTAAAAGTAATTGGCAAGTCAATAGGAGAGGGGAGAACTAGGACTTTCTCTGTCTAAAGACAGATCTATATGATTAAAGGAGGGGGTTGACCTGACCTTTGATCATGACCTTCATGAAAAGAGACCTAGGCTGAAAGGACACCTGGGCTCCACCTTGGCAGGGAAATAAGGGGACTACATCATAATAACGTGAACAAGATGGAGGTCATGAGTATAAAAAAGCTGGGTCCACCTGTGGTCCCTTTGGTGAATTCGCTTGAATCACCCCCTCCCCCCGCCCAGTGCCATTTCTGAATGGCATGGGGCTTTAACTGTCTTTTGTATTTCTATCTTTTTAATAAACGTCTTTAAATCTTAAGCAAGACTCTGGGCTAATGTGTATTCACCCTTAGCTCAAGACAAGAACCAGCTGTTTTTCTGCTTTTTTCTGGTTTTGGATTTTTTTGTGTGTTTTGAGGAAAATTGTGCCCGGAACACTAACAGGGGTCCTAGGGGACAGTTTCCCCCAAACCATATCATCTCCCACCATAACGGGCATAATGCTCAAGACATGGTGCCTGCAGAGTCACAGGCGGTCTCTCCAACACTATGCTGCTGGATGCTCTCTGCTGGTGCAGGTAGGGAGGCACAAGACCAGGGAAGGAAGGTGCAAAGCACAAGGCCTGAAGTCAAAGAGCCAAGGACTGAGTGCTCAGAGCTAGGGCTGGAGGGTATAGAGCACAAACTCATAGTGTCCAAAAGGTGACAATAGGTTACAGAGCAAATGAGAGACATTGGAATATACTCCAGAATATGCTACAGTGAACAGACATACAGATATTATATGAGCCTGGCCCCTATATATGTAAATTGGCAAGACTACTGTTTTTTATTTTTTTCCTTTTTTTCTCTCACACTGTTGCTAGTTCTTCTTTTTTCTTTCTTTTCTTATTTTTGCTCTTTCTTTTTTTTCTTATATCTTTTTTATTCCTTTTGGTTGATTTTTTTTGTCTTTGATTTATAATTGTTAGTTTTTATAACTTGTTTTGTTACTTCATACATGTTTGTTTCCTTCTTCCCCCATTCCATTTACAAATTTCCGTACTCTAGCCTATCTACTCTAGTCTCTCAAAACTTTTTTTTTTTAACTTATAAGGAATTTTTTTCAAGAATAGGCCAGGGGAGATATGTGAGGATGACTTTAGTAGTAAGAAATTGATTTAGGATGTTTCTGGTCCTGACCTTTGCCCTCTTATCAGCAGTTATTCTTTTAAGCTATTCAAGGGTAGCCAGCAATGTTAAGGAAATGACTGTCTTGGAAGGTGATAAAAAAGATTATTCTTATTATGTGATCAGTCTTGTCTAAACAAATAAGTCAAGCCAGGTGTGGTGGCACACTCTTCTAATCCCAAGGGTTGGGAGGCTGAGACAGGAGGATCTCACAGGTTCAAAGCCAGCCACTGATACTTAGTGAGGCTCTCAGCAACTTAGTTGTACCAGTATTGGGAATGGCCTAGGAAGATTTGAGAAAGCTATGATTATTAATATATTTCAAAAACTGGGTGAAGGGCAAATCTGTGCAAGGACTTGGTTTCTGCCTAAAAACAGGCAACTGTTCCAATGTAAATTAACCTAGCTAAAAGCAATTAACCAGTCAATATGAGAGGAGAACTAGGCCTGTCTCTATCTAAAGACAGATCTTAGTTGAGGAGAACTAGGCCTTTTTCTAAAGACAGATCTACATGATTGGATAAGCTAGCTAAGATGGTTGGTGGGGTCAACATTCATGAAAGAGACACCTTGCCACACCTTGCTAGCAGAGGTCCTGAACATGATTAAGGGGAGGTACCTTACAGAGAAGTTCACTACGTCAGAATTACATAAACAAGATGGAGGTCATGGGTATAAAAGTCAGGTCCACGTGCAATCCCTTTGGTGTACTCATTCGAGTCACCCCTCCATGCCAGTCTGGTATGGAGCTGTATTTCTATCTCCTGTATTTCTATCTTTTCCTCTTTTTCTGTTATTCTGTTTTTTGTGTATCTTTGGGGAGTTTTAGGGAAATTATTTCCAGGGGTCTAACAAAGATCCCTGGGGACAGTTTCCCAAACCGTAACATTAGTAAGACCCTGTTTTCAAAGAAAGTATAAAATAGGTCTGGGAGTATAGCCCTTAGGTTCCACCCCCAGTACCACCAAAAAAATAAAATAAAATAAAATAAAAAATAAATACTTCCCACTGTGTGGCTCAGTGCTTAGTATCCCATGCAAATTCCTCAGGAACCTTTGTGTACCAGTATTGGGAATGACTTAGGAAGAATTGAGAAAGCTCTGATTATTAATAGATATATTTCAATAATAATTGTGTCAAAATGGCAGACCTGGAGAGAAAGAGCAAACAGCTATTGACTTAGATAAAAGTAATTAACAAGTCAATAGGAGAGGGGAGCTAGGGCTTCCTCTTTCTAAAGACAGATATACATAATAATCTAGGTAGGATAGGAGAAGAAGGTCTACTTTCAACCTTCCTGAAAGGAGACACCTTGCCACACCTTGCTGGAGGAGGAACCTTACAGGGACATTTACTACCTCAGAATTATGTAAACAAGATGGAGGTCATGGGTATAAAAAGTCCGGTTGTCTCTTTGGTGGGGCATTAATTTGAACCACCACCCCCCTATGCCATTCTGGCATGAGGCTGTAACTATCTTCTGTATTTCTATCTTTTTTAATAAACTTCTTTAAATCTTCAGCAAGAGTCTGGGCTAATGTGTATTTATACTTAGCTCAGGACAAGAACCCGCAATTTTACTGTTTTTTCTGTTTTTTGTTTTTTTTTTTTTGTGTGTGTGTGTGTGTGTTTTGAGGGAAATTGTGTCTGGGACCCTAACAGGCATCATCAGGGACAGTTTCTCCCAAACCATATCATCTTACACCATAACATTTTGGATCTAATAGAACTTGCCACAGGCTTCTAAGGCAGGAAAGATGACCTGAGAACAATAAGGAATAAAAGAGGCCATCTATAAAAGAAACAAAAACAAGAAAAGTTAACAAAATATGGGGAGGGGCAACAATGACCAAATAAAATCTATGAAAATTAAAACAAACCTTCAGGCCCTCCTGCAGAATGATATAAATCAATTTCAAGGGTGTACAAAGTGGGGAGACAGACAAGTGTTGTCAGAAACCTAGAATCCACTAGCCCCAGAAAATTAAAGTTCACTAGCCTACAAGATGATGATTCAAATTAGAGATTGAGACTGGGAAGAAGACATGGGTTTCCCAAGACCCAATCCTGGCCAGTCATAAAAGCGAAGATAAAAAACATCCATAAAGTATAATATCTCATCTTCTAAGTAATTCTGTAGTTACTCTCTTTCAAGGACCCTTCTCCTTGTGTGTCTGAGGGGCTATTTTTGTCTTTTATATTTTCTTGACTTAAAATAAACTTTGAAGCCGGGTGGTGGTGCACGCTTGTAATCCCCGATCTTGGGAGGCAGAGACAGGAGGATCGTTCAGGTTCAAAGCCATCCAATCGTGCTGGCTGAAGAGACCCTGTTTCCTAATAAAAATGTAAAAATAGGTCTGGAACTGTAGCCCGGAGGTAGAAGGGCTTCCAGGAACCCCAGTACTACCAAAATAAATAAATAAATAAATAAATAAATAAATAAATAAATAAATAAAATAAACTTTGACTTTTCTCAAATTTTCATTAATACTTGCAATTTATTCAGCAAAACACACTGGGCAAGAAGCCATTAAGAGGAGATAGCCTGTGTCACCTTTGTCACCCAAGATCAGACAATGAGGGAAGGAAAGCAGTGAAGAAAGAATTTGGTTATAATTTGATGTTAAAATTATGTTTCAGCCGGGCATGGCGGCGCATGTTGGTAATCCCCACGCTTGGGAGGTGGAGACAGGAAGATCACGCTGGTTCCGAGCCAGCCTTGCTGGCTTAAGAGACCCTGCTTCCAAATTAAAAAAATATAAAATAGGTCTGGGAGTGTAGCCCAGAGGTAGAAGGGCTTCCAGGAACCCCAGTACCACACACACAAAAAAATTATGTTTCATACTTCTTCTATTTTGTCTCCTTTTTTCTGTTTTTATTTCTTATATCCTATCTCAATTCTATTTAAAGTTTGTCACTGATAAATTGGTTAAATATTAGTTTCTCCTTTTCACATTTTACTCTTGCCTATTCTTGTCTTTTTTGGTAACCTTGTATCCATAGTGATCCTATTATCATGAGAAAAGTTTGAATTCAATTTATTTTTCTGGTTTCTTAGTTTAAAATCAGAATATGGCTCTCTTGTGGCTCTCACATCCTAAGTGGAAGCAGAACTTGGTTGCAAATGATTCATTCAAGAGGTAATTCCTGGAAATAATGTTGAGTGGATCAGGAATTAAGCCATGAATAAAAGGAGGAAGTATAGTTGATATCAATAAGTAGGTTGCAAACACACACCTGCTAAGCCTCTGAGAGACTACAAAACGTGCCTCCTAGGTTTTCTACCTGAAAAGTAAAATATCTGAGGCATTTATCCATTAATGTTTTCTCCATCAATGTTTACATATGATTTCTTTGGTTATTCATTAAAAAGTGTTCTCTGCTTTAAACGTCTTTTATTTATTTTCCTAAAAAAGAAAAAAAAAATGTGTTTGTGTACAGGTATAAAGAGTTTCACAACTCTTGTGTGTTGCTTATATCTGATTGCATTCCAAAAGATAGAAAAGTAGACATAGTTATTACAAAACAATTACATCACTGTCCTCCTTTTATTGTTTTTTGATACCATGGATTGAGCGCAGCAGTTTCTTCACCCAGGCTACACCCCAACACTTTTTATTTCCTTTTATTTCTTTATTTTGAAACAGAACTTTGTTAACTGGCAAAGGACAGCCTCAAGCCTTTGTTCCTCTCATCGCAGCTTTCCAAGTACTGAGATTATGTGTATTCCTCACCACACCTGGCTCATTTTTCTCCTTGAGTTAATGTAAGAAGATATTTGTAGATCTATTTATTTATGACAAAACAAAAATTTTTATATTTAGGGGTTTTAAATTATACATAAAATTAGAATAGAAGCATTAAAAGGCATAATATTAAAGCTTTTAAATGTGTGTGTGTGGGTGGGTATGTGTGTGTTTGTTTGTGTGTGGTTAGGAATTAAACCTAGAAGCATTCCAACTCCAAGATATACACTAAGCCCATGTTTTTAGTTTCTATTTTGAAATAGGATCCCACTAAGTTGAGGTGTGCTTCACTATGTTGCTGAGGCTGGCTTTGAACTTGAAATCTTTTTGGTCAGCCTTACAAATTCTAGTTTGCAGCTGTGTATCACCATGCCCCACTTAAAATAATCTTTGGATTTTCATTTCAAAGAATAATGATTTGGAAAACATCTTCTATAACACATCTTACATAACTGTTACCTGAACAATTATAACAATTTTGGAAAATTTCTGGGTTTTCTACTTAAAGCATTTCATTTCTAAGGTTATACTCATAAGTAAGTGATGTATTGAAAAGTAAAAATCTGTCTTTATTATAAACCATTAACTTTTACAGCATTTTATCTAAATATTTTGCTCTGTTGTTTTTCTTAAAAAATATTGTAATTCTAATAATTCTAATTAATTTTTATATTTTAATGTATTTCTTTTGGAACAGGTATTTTTGAGAAATGATATTTTTGATATTATGTATAGATTAACTCAGTGTTATTCTAACTCTGAGCTATGCTCTCAACCTTTCTTTCATTTTTATTTTTTTGAAATGGTTTTACTAAGTTGTTGAGTGTTGGCGCACACATTTTTAAAGGGCTTCATTAATGCCAAAGATGTACTTAATTCAAAAAGCACTTCTGATTGTGGCTCACCACATTCCTACATGCTGTACAGTGTGCAAGCAAAACTTTTTATCCACACACAAGTGTGGCACAATTCCCTCAAGGAATTGTGGGCATTATACACAAGCTGCAATGCACACAAATGATCAGCAGTGCACAGGAGCATTGGCTGCTGGCCAGGAGCACCTTAACAACCACAATGCATCCCTAGCAAGTGAAGGACTGTAAGTGTTAGCACCTGAGATTGAAAACCTGTAGCTTCTTCTACCAGCAAACCTTGCCACCTTGCCATTTTGAATCACCAGTAAGGAGACTGAACTTTGATCCAGCCAGCTCTGCTACTAATTATCAAGCAACTTCCCACTTTTGGTTCTGGTTGGATACTGGTTAAGGTCAGATCTGAAGACCTGGACCAGACTCACAACTGACCTGGACCTGAGATACTAACACAGCAACTTGAGTTCTGTGATAAATGAACTGTGATGCTCGTGCCTCAGCCTCTAAAGTACTGGGTTTACAAGTATGTGTTGCTGCACAGAGCTACAACAATTAATTTAATATTAAGTAGTATATAATAAATGGATTTTGATATTTTATATTAAGGTAGTTTTCATTTATCCACTAGGCATATTTTCCAACACTCCAATGGTTGCCTGAATTCATAGATAATACTGAATGCTATAAAAGAGTTTGATTTTTATTATACATTTCAGCATATAATTTTTTTAGTTTTTAAGTGGAAAACTCAGCTTTTCACCAAAGAAAACACTTTATACATTTGTTCCATATTTAAATTGCCATACCACTATTTTTGCCTTTTGATCATCATTAAATGAATAAGAAAAAGACTGCATACCTCAGTAGTCAATATGAGAACTGAGAGAGCTACTAAGTGATAGATGAACACGTAGGAGGATAGAGCATGAGTACTATGGATGAAGGGATGATTTGAATCTCAGGCAAGCCTAAATAGTATGGTGATAGTTTTCCTCACACTACTCAGAATGTTATTCAACATTGTTTACTTCTAGAATTTTCTACTTAATATTCTAGAAAATTCTAGAATATAAAATTCTTTTTTTTTAATTTATTTTTTATTGGTGCAATGTATTCATACATCATAGTGGTATAAAGAAAATACTTTTGTAGACATACATGCACATCTCGCCCAGTTAGCCCCTACCACGATCCCCACCCCATTCCCTCCCCATCCCTCCTTCCCACGCTTGGCTTACTGGTTGACATCTAGTATTATAGCAATTTATACAATATTAACATTGATAATCTCACATAACAGTTTCATTTGTCTGGTACCAAACTTTTGATGACTTAAAGATAACATTTCAATATTTCTTTTTGCTTTCTTTCTTACCAGAGAATATTTTTTTCTTTTTTTTTTTTAGGTGAAACTATCATACATTTATTTATTTATTTTTCAGAAAAAATCTATCCTGATATGGAATATGGACTCTAGATACCCAAAACAGTCTCAAAGAAGAACAAAGCTAGAAGATGTATGTTTTCTGATTTCAAACCATATAAAGCTACAATAATTGAAACAGTGTAGTACTGTTCTAAAGGCAGATATATAAACCATTGGAGCTAAATAAAAGCCTAGAGATAAATTCTTCCATACATTGTCAAGTTATTTTTGACAAGGTTTCCATGAACTTTTGGTGGAGGAAATACTAGTCTTTTAACTAAATATTGTTGAAAAATAATAATAAATGAAAAAGAATAAAATTGGACCCTTACCTAACACATATACAAATATTAACTCAAAATAGATAAAAGACCTAAATATAAATCTTAATACTATAAGCTTTTAGA
The DNA here is from genome assembly GCF_963383645.1 of Muscardinus avellanarius. Taxonomy (NCBI): domain Eukaryota; kingdom Metazoa; phylum Chordata; class Mammalia; order Rodentia; family Gliridae; genus Muscardinus; species Muscardinus avellanarius. Next base: position 22,943,415 of record NC_137790.1, on the reverse strand, counting down.
AGAAAATCTGGGTCATAAAACCTCACAACATTGAAATTGGAAGTGATTTCTTGGATATGATTTCAATGGCACAGGCAACAAAAGAGTAAATAAACTCCCTAAAAAATAAAAAAAATATTGTATATCCAAAGACAATGTAAACAGAGTTAAAAGTTACTGATCCTCTTCCAAGAGTTCCTCCTATGACCCATTTCTCCCTAACTCTCACATATTAGGGAAAGCATCTGATTTCTTATTTTTTGTGCCTGACTAATCTCACTTAGCATAATGTCCTCCAGTTCCATCCATTTCCATGAAAATGATGTAATTAAGTTTTTTTTGATGGCTGAGTAAAATTCCATTGTGTACATATCCCACAGTTTTGTAATCCATTCATCTGTTGATGGACATCTTGGCTGGTTCCATAGTTTGGCTATGGTGAATTGTGCAGCTATGAACATAGATACACATGCATTAGTTTGGTAGTTTGATTTCTTTTCTTTTGGGTAGATACCCAACAGTGGTATTGCTGGATCAAATGGAAGATTTGTTCCCATTCTTCTGAGGATTCTCCATACTGTTTTCCAAAGTGGTTGCACTAATTTGCAATCCCACCAACAATGTCTTAGAGTTCCCACTTCTCCACATCCTCGCCAGCATCTGTTGTTGTTTGTGTTTTGAATGATGGCCATTCTAGTTGGAGTTAGGTGAAATCTCAGGGTAGTTTTGATTTGCATCTCTCTGATTGCCAGTGATGTTGAGCATTTTTTTATGCATTTATTGGCCATTTGAATTTCTTCTTTTGTGAAGTGTCTATTTAGTTCATTTGCCCATTTTGTTATTGGATGCTTTGTTTTCTTAGTGTTGAGTTTCTTGAGTTCTCTGTATATTCTAGATATTAGTCCTCTATCAGTGGTGTAGGTGGCAAAAATCTTCTCCCATTCTCTTGGCTCTCGATTGAGGTTCTTGATAGTTTCCTTTGCTGAACAGAAGCTCTTCAGTTTCATGCAATCCTATGTATTGATTCTCCTTTTAATTTGTTGTGCCTTTGGGGTCTTGTTGAGGAAATGTTTGTCTGTGCCTATGTGTTGTAGTGTTGGACCTATGCCCTCTTCAAGGAGCTTCAAGGTCTCTGGTTTAATTTCCAAGTCTTTGATCCATCGTGAGTTGACTTTTGTACAGGGTGAAAAAGTGGGATTAACATCCAATTTTCTGCATATGGTTAACCAGTTTTGCCAACACCATTTGTTGAAGAGGCTATCTTTTTTCCAGTGTATGTTTTTGGCCCCTTTGTCAAAAAATCAATTGGCTGAAAGTGTGTGGACCTGTTTCTGGGTCTTCTATTCTGCTCCATTGGTCTATATATCTGTTCTTTTGCCAGTACCATGCTATTTTTATTACAATGGCTTTGTAGTATAGTTTAAAGTCAGGTATTGTGATTCCTCCTGCGTGGTTTTTGTTGCTGAGAACTACCTTGGCTATTCTGGGCTTTTTGTTATTCCAGATAAATTTAAGGACTGATTTTTCTATGTCTGTGAGGAATGATCTTGGTAGTTTAATGGGCATTGCATTAAATCTGTAGATCACTTTTGGGAGGATGGCCATTTTAATAATATTAATTCTGCCAATCCATGAACATGGAAGGTCTTTCCATCTTCTAAGATCTTCTTCGATTTCTTTTTTCAGTGTTTTATAATTTTCTTTGTAGAGATCTTTTACTTCCTTGGTCAAGTTTATTCCTAGGTATTTTATTTTTTTGTGGGAGATCGAGATCCTGAGTGGAAGTGTTTTCTGAATTTCTTTTTCAGTGGATTTATGGTTGGTGTACAGGAAAGCTTCTGACTTTTTAAGATTGATTTTGTATCCAGATACCTTGCTGAATTTGTTGATCAGTTCTATAAGCCTTTTGGTTGAGTTTGTTGGGTTTTCTAAATATAGTATCATGTCATCTGCAAATAGTGAAAGCTTAAGTTCTTCTTTTCCTATTTGTACTCCTTTGATTTCCTTTTCTTGCCTTATTGCTCTGGCTAGAGTCTCTAGTACTATATTGAAGAGAAGTGGTGATAGTGGACATCCTTGTCTCATTCCAGTTTTTAGGGGAAATTCTTGAAGTTTTTCCCCATTTAATATGATGTTGGCAGTGGGCTTATTGTAGATTACCTTAATAATGTTGAGATATGTTCCTTCTATTTCAATTCTCTGCAGTGTTTTTATCATAAATGGATGTTGAATTTTATCAAATGCTTTTTCAGCATCTATTGAGATGATCATGTGGTTTTTGTCTTTGATTCTGTTTATATGATGAATTACATGGATTGTTTTTCGTATATTGAACCAGCCTTGCATCCCTGGGATGAACCCTACCTGGTCATGGTGAATGATTTTCTTGATGTGGTTTTGAATGCGTGTTGCTAGTATTTTGTTTAATAGTTTTGCATCCAAGTTCATCAGAGATATAGGCCTGTAGTTTTCCTTCCTTGAACTGTCTTTATTCGGTTTGGGTATTAGTGTGATGTTGGCTTCATAGAATGTATTTGGGAGAGTCCCGGTTTTTTCTATTTCCTGAAATAGTTTGAGTAGTATTGGGATTAGTTCTCCTATAAAGGTTTTATAGAATTCACTTGGGAAACCATCTGGTCCTGGGCTTTTCTTTGATGGTAAGCTCTTTATTGCTATTTCAATCTCTTTGATTGTTATTGGTTGGTTTAAGTGTTCTATATCTTCTTGACTCAGTTTAGGAAGGTTGTATTTATCTAGGAAGTTGTTGATTTCCTACAGATTTTCCATTTTGTTGGAGTATAGTTTTTCAAAGTAGTTTCTGATAATCCTCTGGATTTCTACACTGTCAGTAGTAATGTCTCCTTTTTCATCCCTTATCTTCATAATTTGGGTTGATTCTCTCTTTTTTTTAGTTAGGTTGGCTAGTGGTTTATCAATCTTGTTAATTTTTTCAAGAAACCAGCTTTTGGTTTTGTTGATTTTCTGTATTGTTTTTTTATTCTCTATTTTGTTCATTTCTGCTCTAATTTTAATAATTTCCCGTCTTCTGCTGGCTTTGGGGTTCAATTGTTCCTGCTTTTCAAGGGCTTTGAGGTGTGTCATAAGGCTATTTATTTGAAGATTTTCTGTTTTTCTTATGTGAGCACTCAGTGCTATAAATTTTCCTCTTAATACTGCCTTCAAAGTGTCCCAGAGGTTTTGATATGTTGTTTCTTTATTTTCATTTGTTTCTAGAAATTTCTTGATTTCACCTCTTACATCTTCTATGACCCATTCTTCATTCAGAAGTGTGGTGTTCAGTCTCCACATGTTTATGTTGTTTCTCTGGGTCTTCTTATAGTTGATTTCTAGTTTCATTCCATTATGGTCTGAAATGACACAGGGAAGTATGTAACATTTTTTAAATTTGCTAGTGCTCATTTTGTGTCCCAGGATGTGATCTATTTTGGAGAAGGTTCCATGAGCAGCTGAGAAAAATGTAAACTCTGCTGTAGTTGGGTGAAATATTCTATATGTGTCCAAAAGGTCCATTTGGTTAATGGTGTTCTTTAGTTCTGAGACATCTTTACTGACCCTTTGTCTGGAAGATCGGTCTAGTATTGTGAGTGGTGTGTTGAAGTCTCCCAGTATTATTGTGTTGGGATTTATGTGTGGCTTCATGTCACAAAGAGTTTGATTTATGAAAGTAGCTGCCCCTATGTTTGGGGCATAGATGTTGATTATTGTTATTTCCTCTTGCTGGACTATTCCTTTTACCAGTAAAATGTGACCTTCTTTGTCTCTTCTAATAAGTTTGGGTTTGAAGTCTAACTTGTCTGATATCATAGTTGCTACTCCTGCTTGTCTTCGAGTACCATTAGCATGGATTACCTTGCTCCAGCCCTTTACCTTGAGTTTGTTCCTATCTTTACTTGTAAGGTGTGTTTCTTATAAGCAGCAGATGGATGGATTCTGGCTTTTAATCCATTTTGCTACTTTACGTCTTTTTATTGGGGAGTTGAGGCCGTTTACATTCAGTGTGATTATAGAGAGATAATTTTTAATTCCCAACATGTTAAGATCTTATTTCTGTTTGAGATACTGTTTATTCTTCTTTGCTTAGTTGTCTGCTGGATGGGAATTCTTGTTTGTTTGGTTCTGGCGTGAATTACCCATTTCCTCTTTGCAGTTAATCTCCTTGAGTATTTTCTCTAGCGCTGGTTTTGAAGACATAAATTCCTTCAGTTGCTGTTTGTCATGGAAGCTTCTTATTTCCCCATCTAATTTGATGGATAGTTTTGCTGGGTAGGAAATTTTTAGCTGGAAGTTGTTTTCTTTCAGAGTTTGGAATATGTTACTCCAAGCCCTTCTGGCTTTCATGACTTGGTTTGGGAAGTCTGGAGTGATTCTAATTGGTTTGCCTCTGTATGTCACATGGCCTTTTGTTTTTGTTGCCTTTAAGATTCTCTGCTTGGCTTCCACATTGGTCATTTTGACAATTATGTGGCGTGGGGATCCTCTTCTCTGATCCTCTCTAACAGGAGTTCTATAAGTTTCCTGGACCTGTGTATCGACCTCTTGCTCTATGTTTGGAAAATTTTCTGCTATTACTTCCTTGAAGAGATTGTTGATCCCTTTGGTTTCACCTTCTTTTCCCTCCTCTATTCCAATTATTCTTAGGTTAGCTCTCTTGAAATGGGCCCATATTTCTTCAATGTCAGATTCCTGCTGTCGGGTTTTTTTTTCTAAATTAGAAACTATGCGTTCATTTTTAGAATGATCATCTTCAAGAAGTGAGATTCTATTCTCCTTGTGATCTTATCTGTTGTTTATACTTTAAATTGAGGCCTTTACTTCATTAATTGCATCCTTTATCTCTTTTTGACTCTCTCTAAATTCTTTTTGAAAGTCCTCTATTATTTCTAAAGTTATTTTCCTAATTTGATCTTCTAGAGATCTTTGGGTTTCTGTGTTATCAGATTCTGATGTTGTGGTGTTGTTGGCATTCACTGCTCCATTGTTATTTCTCTTTCCCATGATTTTGGAAGTTTGTGCCTTCTCTGGATTCTTCCCTGAGTCACTACGAGTTCACTTAAGATGCTCTGGATCTCTAGTTTATGGTATCTCAGTCACCACTACTCCTTTACTGTGTTGTATCACAAAGTCTCAGACCCAGGGAGTCAATCAAGGCTGCTTAGACCGTGGGGGGTGCCAAGTTGGGCGTTCTCCAGTGGGGAGTTGTGACTATGGTATGATATCTCTGCCACTGCCACTCCCCCACTGGGCTGCACTGCTAAAATCTCCGACCCAGGGAGACTATCTGCGCAAGTCCCTTGGAGTGCAGTACTGGGATTTCTCCCCTAGGGGCCGCAATTTGACTCACGGTTGTTGAGTGCGCTGATGGAGCTGTAGTGAACTCGGTGGATTCGCTTCTGCCGCCACTGGCAATATGGCACCACTGCCACACCCTCGGCCGTGATGCGGCGTATTTCTTCTCTGGTTTTGATCTCTGCTCTGAGTCCTTGCCAGTTGTGCTGCGCCCAGCCCTTGGGAGCTTTAGATGTTCCCTGCACCAACAAAACTGCTGACTGCCGCCCGGCTGTTCAGCACCTGCTCACCTCGGCTCGCTGTCCACCCCTCCTCTCAGGCGCCTGGTGGCTGGTTGAGTGGGTTGGTCTAGGGCCGTCCGGTGAACTCGCCGCTGCCGCCAGCAGTAAGACGCTGCTTCTGCATCCTAGGCCGCGAGGCCAGAGTACCTCCTCTCTGGATTTGAGCTCTGTTTTGAGTCTCCCTCCTCTCTGGAGCCTGGTGTTGCTAGGGGAGATGTAGGCCGCGCCGCTCCGGCGGCTCTGCGCCGCGGCTCTGGCTGCTCCGCACCACGGTTCTGGCCGCTCCGGCTGCTCCGGCCGCTCTGCACCGCGGCTCTGGCTGCTCTGCACCGTGGGTCTGGCCACTCCGGCCGCTCCGGCCGTTCCGCGACGCGGCTCTGGCTGCTACGGCTGTTCTGGCCGCTCAGCTCCGGCTGCTCTGGCCGCTCCGCTCAGCTGTTCTGGCCACTCTGCTCCGGCTGCTCTGGCCGCTCCACTCCGCGGCTCCGGCCACTCCGCACCGCCGCTCCAGCCAATCCGCGCTGCAGCTCTGACTGCTCTGGCTGTTCTGGCCGCTCTGCTCGGCTGCTCTGGCCGCTCTGCTCAGCTGCTCGGAACCGCGACTCTAGCTGCTCTGTACCGCGGGTCTGGCCACTCTGGCCGCTCCGGCCGTTCCGCGCCGTGGCTCTGGCTGCTCCGGCTGCTCAGGCCGCTCCGCTCCGCGGCTCCCCCCAATCCGCGCTGCGGCTCTGGCCGCTCCGGCTGCTCTGGCTGCTCCGCTCCGCGCGGGCGCGGCACTTCGGGCTGGTTTTTTTCCGGTGACTTGTTTTTCCAGCCCTTTTTCTCTGTCCCTTGTATTTACCGTTTTTATTTCTTTGCTATGGTGTTTTCTGGCTCTGGAAGGCGCTGGTCTTGAGGTAGTAGAGTTGGATTGTTAGCGGGACTTGTAAGTGCCGCTTTCCTCCGTCGCCATCTTCCCGGAAGTCTAAAATTCTTAATATAGTAGAAAATTCTAGAATTTTCTATTTAATATTTTCATAAAATGGCAACTGAAAACTCATAAAGTAAAACTTCAGTAAAAGAGCAACTACTATTTGTATAATGGGACAAATGTTTATATTAGTTTCTTTTATCTTTCATAGAATTCTGAGAATAAGAACACATTCTGGTGGGAATTGTTTTTATCTCTAGTATTACATCATCTCTGAATAAAAAGAAAAACTCTATGACTACATTAGAATTTTGTAATCTCAATTTGATTTATTCTTTAATTCCTGTGATTAATGGCCATAAAATAAAGTGTAGCCTTTGCTAAATGTGTGACAGAAGACAGTTGTGTCTACTGCTTGGTAACGCGGTGAGATTCTAACACTATGTCATATTCAAATCGTTGTGTATGTTCTTTGGGCCAATATACTTAATTATAGAACTCTTGGAAAGCTAAATAATCTAATGATTAAATCAGCTATTTTAATACAGTTAACAGAGTCCAATAGTAGAGAGAAGGTGAAAATCAATAGCTTAAAATGCCAATAAGAGTTATTTAAGATGAATCCAGAGTGACCATTGCATTTGACAAAGTAGGAGCAATGCAAAACAACTTACTTTTTGACTTTTGTTTTATATTTATTCTATGCTACATTTAAAAAAATTATTGGTGCTTTATAATTATATAGGGAAATTCCCTAAAGTACATAATGTATACTCACAAACACATCAAAGTCAATTGCTAAACCAAATATAAGAAAGAGAAAATGGGGTGTGAATTGGGTAGGGCTAAATGAGTGATGTGTGCTTGTATGCCTCTACCATCTTGTACCTCATAATGATGTATGAATATAATGCATCAATTAGAAAAAGAAGTCTCTCACATGAAAAAATATATGTATCTTAGTGAGGTTTAAGTTATAAAAACAAATGTGTGCACAAATCGTGGTCATTCTCTTCCTACTTCCCCATATATATCAGTGTTACCGGTGGTGGCACCTTTACACATGGGCGAAGCATAATTTGAACTATTTCTTGCATCAGTTCTTTTTTTCTTCTCTTCGCCTCTCTCCCTGTATTCCCTTGTAATATTCTACTGGTAACTCTGTCCTCAATAACACAAAGTCCCTTTTGTTTCTTATTTTTCTTTAATCTTCCACATGTGAAAAAAAAAAAAATTCAGCCCTTGACTTTGTAATACAGACTGATCTCATGTAGTATAATCTCTAGTTTCATCTATTTTCTTGAAAGTAACATAATTTTGTTTCTCTTTTTGGTTGAATAAAATTTTATAGTGTGTATATAACACATTTTTGTCATCCATTCATCTGTTGACAAACATCTACATTGGTTCCATCATTTTGTTATTATGAATTGTGTTGCTATAAACATGGATATTAATAAATCCCTATAGTAGATGAATGTAATTGCTATGGAAAGATATTGAAGAGTAGTATATCTGAATTGTATGGTGGTTACAATCCTAGTCTGTTGAGGGACCTCTAATCTCATTTCCATAGTGGTTATATTAATTTGCAGTCCAATCAATAATGTATAAGAATTTCTATTCCCCCACATCATCATTAGCATTTTTTTTTTTGTATTTTCTTTTCTTTTTCAGTACTGGCGATGGAACCCAGGAGCATTCTACCCCTGAGCTACATCTACAGCTCTATTTTTTATTATTTATTTCGAAACAGTGTCTCACTGAGTTGCAAAGGGCCTCACTAAGTAGCTGAGGCTGTCTGACAACCAACATCCTCCTGTCTCAGCCTCCCAAATGCTGGGATTATAAGCATGCACCACCACAACTGGCTATTCTTTGTATTCTTGATTGTTGTCATTATAGCGCATGATAGGTGGAATCTCAGTGAAATCTCAGTGACATTTTGACTTGTATTTCTCTTACTGCTAATGATGTTGAATATTTTTTATACATTTATTGACCATTTGGAGGTTTTTATGCATTTATGGTATGGAACAATAATTATAAGGGCTTTAAGAGAGTATCTGAGACAGATGATGAATTAGTATGAATATAGCATGATCAACCTCGACACTCATTTTTGGGAGGGGGAAAGGGGGAAGTGGGCTCAGGAGGGCACTAAGCTCTGTCTGAACGTATGCCATTTTCAATATGATCCACATAAAAAATAAAATAAATACCAATACAAAAAGAAATGGCATTTCATTTTCCCTTGAGAATATAAAGATAGAAATTGAATAAAAACTAATATAAAGTGTCTTTGCATTCGTTTTTACTTTAAAAGCAACATATTCTAAAACTGAAGAAAAATTTTCATTAAATATAGGTTATTGTTGATGGAAGATAATGAGAGTTGTAACTCCTCTTGCAAAAGAAACAGAGTGTAAAATACGGTGCATAGATTGCTTTTACATATGAATAAACCATGTTAGCCTTTTCATCATAGAAAACGAATATGTTATCACTACTAAAGCATAGGTTTGTGATTTGCTGAATGGTGCTGAACAATTAGTTTCTATTTGACATCTCTTTCTTTCTCATGGATACAAGAAGTATTAGTAATAAGAATGTATAGGAAATTTGACATATTCAAAATATTTTTTTTGTGAGTCTGGGGATGGAATTCAGGAACATTCGCCTCTGAACTATACCCCCTACCCTATATTTTATTCTTTTTTTTTTTTTTTTTTGAAACAGGGTTTCACTACATTGCAGAGGGCCTCACTAAGTACCTGAGGCTGTCTCTGAATCGTGATCCTGTGCTCTCAGCCTCCTGAATGCTGGTATTGCAAGCGTCCACCACCACGCCCGGCCAAAATATTATTTTTAAATTAAATTTTATATTTGGTGCACTAATTCTACATATGTTTAGAGTTTTAAAAATAGAAAATATTTTGCCGGACGTGGTGGCGCACGCTTGTAATCCCCACGCTTGGGAGGCTGAGACAGGAGGATGGCACAGGTTTGAAGCCAGCCTCAGCTACTTATTGAGGCTTTCAGCAACTTAGTGAGACCCTGTTTCCAAATAATATAAAAAAAAGTTCTGGGAGTATAGCCCTGAGGTAGAAAGCCTCTGGGTTCCACCTCCAGTACCACACACACACATACACTATATATATATATATATATATATATATATATATATATATATAATATTTTAAAAATAATATTAATTGTTACTCTGTGGAGTTATGTCCTCTAAGCTCTAAAACAGATAAGTATTTCCCACTACAAAAAAGGTTTTGTTCTCATATTGATATAAACAGGGCTTTCACATATTCCTTATGTTTCTTTAAATGTAAAACAAATACATATTTTATTTGTCTCTTGAGCCATCTTACTGTTTAGTTATAATATTCTGTGATAATAAAAATAGAGAAGTGTGACTTGTAGCACATAAGCAAAGATCATTCTTTTGCAGGCATGAATAATTTAAAATAATTAATGAACTCTAAAGCAGAAAGTGTAGTCATATATTCACAGTAAGTGGAGCAGCTGAAAAAGCATGGACAATGATAATTTAAATTAAAATATTATGTAATACAATAGTTTTGAGCAATTATCAGAGAGTGACATGAGGAAAGTATTCTCCTAATCAAGGAATTCTGATTAATCTAATCATTCTTTCACTGTGCCTATGCAAATAATGTTCCCATTGGTGTTCTAATTTGAAACAACAGGTTTCTTTCTTAATGAATAAAAGAAAGCTACCAGTGTAATGAGAGCATTATGGCTAAATATTGCAAACCAGAAAGCAATATGACAGAAATAATAAAGTTGATTGCTAAAAGAAGAAAATGACAGTTTGTTGACAATATTTACAGAAGAATCTTAGTTGCCATTATCGAGGGTCATGCAGACAGAAGACAAAGGCATACTTCAATTTTGTTTTCTATTTCTATTTCTAAATCTTTTGAGTGCTCATTATGTTCATCTCATCTATAGACAAATTATGTTAGGAGCTTAAGTACATTCCTTTAAAATGCAATTTTATTAACTATGCATTGTTATTATTTAATAGATTGCCAAATTTGCTCCTTCTCACATCACAACTAAAATTATCTTGTTTATCATTAAATATAAGCTGATAAAATAAGCTAATTTCAAAAAGCATTATAGTTAAATGACTAGGAAATACAATAAACTATTCACATGAAGATATTTTGGAGGATCTTGAAACACCTAGGTAAGTCTAAATATTAGGTGCATTAAAATTAAGATTCTAATAGGCTTCATGCCATTTCAAAATTCCTGGTGGTTCATCTCATAGCTACTAAGTTCCAAAGTGGGGAAGATATTATTAAATTCCAGTGTAGACATATAAAGCATTAATATAAATTTGACATCATGCACAGAACTGAGAAAACAAAACAAAATTTACTTTCAGAATTTCTAGAATGTTTTGACCCATAGCACTCTTCAGATTCAGTCTATTCTGTTTTATTTAGCATCACAAATGACAGCCTTCCCACCACTTATGACAGAAATTTCACATCCAGTAGGAGATTGTTTTCATTTCAACCATGGTTGCTCTGGTTTTCTGCCAATGACTTCCAATGTAAGTGCTTCCACAGGTCCACTACAAACAGTTTGCCTTTTCCAGGCCACAAACTTAGAAATGTTCTTGCTGTTTTTAGAACCTCTGTCAAAGCCCATACAGACAATTATGGTAGAAATCACAGGAATTTGATGGTCTTAGCATTCACACCAAAGTTGTATGCAATAAAAGAGTCAACAAACTTCTCATTTCTGAAATTTAGCTCTCTCTCCAGCTAAAAATGAGTGAAAATCTCTGTTACTGTGAATGTTAAAGATAATAAATTCTTTCTATCTCTAATACTTTTTTGACATCACCATCATACTGATAATCACTTTTTCTTTCTGAGAGAATCTTTTTCTTCCCTTATTCCTCTGTAGAAAACGAATATTCTCAGGAAGTATGTCAAGAAATTAGGCTAATTCAGATAAGGATTTTCCACACTTTGGTCCAATAAATATTTGAGAGATACAGCAACTCGTTCCAGAGAGTACAGTTCAGGCACAAAAATACATACATCTGATGCAGTAGGTTCATAAGAAGAGTTAAGTTTATTTATAGACAAGAATACCTGGGGTATTCTTAGTTGTTTCTTTTCATAGTAAACACAAGAAAACACATTTGTTTTCAGGATTTTTCTATAATTTTTATTAGAAGTGACAACTAGACAACAGTGGACTCTTTCTTCATTGTCCACACAGTAGATATCAGGAAGAGCTTGGTTTACAAAAAACTTTATTCTGGCAATGCTCAATAAATGTATATACTAAAATTTTACATAACTAACATAATTTTTTATATGCCTATAAAATATTTTAGTGATTTCCCCTCTTAGTTCAAATTATGCATTTATTTGATATTATATGAATATTACATGGTTATTGGGGATATGACATTACACACCTAAAATATTTGGAGATAGATTATTTAATGAAAGGATAGCCATGTATCCCAGGGCAACCAGGAAAATATATATTGATGTCTACTTTTCTATCATTATTATTATTCATACCTATTCTTATTCTCAGAGGTGTCTTAGCATGGATGTACATAATAAATTTGGGTGACTTATTTTTTTAAATGTAACATTTGGGTAGGTGGATGAGTTTGAATTCACCAGCAGCTTAAGATTAATTTTCGGACTGTTATATTGTTCACAATATTTTTAAAAATTATATTTATGGACTTCCGGGAAGATGGCGACAGAGCAAAACGGGGCTTACGAGCCCAACTAACAACCAATCTCTATTACCATAAAATCAGCGCCTTTCATAGCCAGAAAACATCATCAGCAGAGAAACAAAAAATGTAATTTTAAGGAACAGAGAAAAAGAGGGCTGGAAAAACGAGACACCAGAAACCAGACCACAGTGCTGCAGCCGGAGCCATGGCGTGAAGCGGCGGGCGCCATTTTGCCTTGCAGCACCAGGCTCCAGAGAGGAAGGGAACTCATAACGGAGCTCAGAAACCAGAGAGGAGATACACCGGCCTCACGTCCGAGAACCTGGCAGCAGTGCGTTACTGCTGGGGGCAGCGGCGAGTTCACCGGATGGCACCAGACCAACACACTCAACAGCCTACCAAGCTCCAGAGAGGAGCGGCAGACAGCGAGCCGCGGTGAGCTGCTGCGGGACAGCTGGGCGGGATTTGGCAGATTTCTCAGCGCAGAGAGCACCTAAAGCTCCCTGGGGCTGGGCTCAGCTCACCATGCAGGGACCCAGAGTGGAGTTCAAAAACAGAAAAGAAATATGCCAGCCTCACAGGCGAGGGCACGGCAGCAGCGCAATATTGCTATTGGCGGCCGCAGCTGCGAATTCACCGAGTCCACGACAGCTCCATCTGCACACTTAACAGTGAGTAAAATTGGGGCCCCTAGAGGAGAAATCCCAGTACTGTACTCCCAGGGACTTGACCCAGTGGGGGAGTGGTGGTGGCAGAGATATTATACCATAGGAGAACGCCCAACCTGACACACCGCATAGTCTAAAGCAGCCTCGATTGACTCCCTGGGTCTGAGACTCTGAGATACAACCCAGTAGAGGAGTAGTGGGAACTGAGATACCATAGTCTCGAGATCCACAGCACCTTAAGTGAAATTGTAGTGACCCAGGGAAGAACCCAGAGAAGACACAAACTTCTGAAATCATGGGAAAGAGGAATAACAATGGAGCAATGAATGCCCACAACCCCACAACATCAGAACCTAATAAAACAGAAATTCAGAGATTTATAGAAGATCAAATCAGGAAAATAACTGTAGAAATAATAGAGGTGTTTTGAAAAGAATTCAGAGATAGCCAAAGAGAGATAAAGGATGCAGTTAATGAAGTAAAGGCCTCAATTCAAAGCACAAACAACCGATTAGACCACATGGAGAATAGAATCTCGCTCCTAGAAGATGATCATTCAAAAAATGAACGCATAGTTTCTAATTTAGAAAAAAAAACCCGACAGCAGGAATCTGACATTGAAGAAATATGGGCCCATTTTAAGAGATCTAACCTAAGAATAATTGGAATAGAGGTGAGAATAGAAGGTGAAACCAAAGGGATTAACAATCTTTTCAAGGAAATAATAGCAGAAAATTTTCCAAACATAGAGCAAGAGGTCGATACACAGGTCCAGGAAACTTATAGAACTCCTGTTAGAGAGGATCAGAGAAGAGGATCCCCATGCCACATAATTGTCAAAATGACCACTGTGGAAGCCAAGCAGAGAATCTTAAAGGCAACAAAAACAAAGGGCCAAGTAACATTCAGAGGCAAACCAATTAGAATCACTCTAGACTTCCCAAACCAAGTCATGAGAGCCAGAAGGGCTTGGAGTAACATATTCCAAACTCTGAAAGAAAACAACTTCCAGCCAAAAATTTCCTATCCAGCAAAACTTTCTATCAAATTAAATGGGGAAATAAGAAGCTTCCATGACAAACAGAAACTAAAGGAATTTATGTCTTCAAAACAAGCGCTAGAAAAAATACTCAAAGAGATTAACTACAAAGAAGAAATAGGTAACACACACCAGAACCAGAGAAACAAGAGTTTCCATCCAACAGACAAATAAGACTGGTTATCTGTGGAGATTCATTATTTATATTAGTCTTTTACCTATCTCTAAATTGTATTGTTTGCCTTTATTGTTGTTAATTTTTAGGATGTCTAGTTGGAATATTAATATACCTTCAGATATAGCATTTGGAAATATTTTATCCCATTCTATCAGTAACTTTTAACTCTGTTTACATTGTCTTTGGATATACATTTTTTTTTTAAATTTTTCAGGGAGTTTATTTACCCTTTTGTTGCCTGCGCCATTGAAATCATATCCAAAAAATCACTGCCAATTACAATGTTGTGAGGTTTATGACCCAGATTTTCTTCTAAAAGTTTATAGTATTAAGATTTATACTTAGGTCTTTTATCTATTTTGAGTTAATATTTGTAAATATGTTAGGTAAGGCTCCAATTTTATTATTTTTCATGTAATTATTATTTTTCAACAATATTTAGTTAAAAGATTATTATTTCCTCCACCAAATGTTCGTGGAAACCTTGTCAAAAATAACTTGACAATATATGGAAGAATTTATCTCTAGGCTTTTATTTAACTCCAATGGTTTATATATCTGCCTCTGGAACAGTATTACACTGTTTCAATTATTGTAGCTTTATATGGTTTGAAATCAGAAAATATACATCTTCTAGCTTTGTTCTTCTTTGAGATTGTTTTGGGTATCTAGAGTCCATATTCCATATCAGGATAGATTTTTTTCTGAAAAATAAATAAATAAATGTATGATAGCTTTACCTAAAAAAAAAGAAAATAAAAAAATATTTTCTGATAAGAAAGAAAGCAAAAAGAAATATTGAACTGATATCTTTTAGTCATCAAAAGCTTGGTGTCAGACAAATGAAACTGTTTTGTGAGATTATCATAGTTAATATTGTATAAATTGCTATAAAACTAGATGTCAACCACTAAGCCAAGCATGGGAAGGAGGGATGGGGAGGGAACGGGGTGGGGATCGGGTAGGGGCTAACTGGGCGATGTGTGCATGTATGTCTACAAAAGTATTTTCTTTATACCATTATTATGTATGAATACATTGCAACAATAAAAAAATTATATTTATATATAACTTGAAAACTATATAAATTAATAGATTTATTCACAGAAAAGAAAAATATTATCAAAAGAGGCAATATATAGAATTGGAGAAAGTATTTGTAAACCATATATCTCATAAAAATATATTCAAATGTATAAGAAACTAGTAGAACTCAATATAAAAATATTAATACTGCAATAAAAATGAACAGAAATCTTGGACAGTCTTCTAACAAAATCCCTAATTATGACCAGCAGATATAAGAAAATATGACATCAATAATCATCAGAAAAATAGAAGCAATACATGGTGGTGCATGATGTTATAGCAGTACTTGGGAGGCTGAGACAGGAGAATTGCAGATTTGTCGCCAGCCTCAGCTAGTTACTGAGACCCTTGGCAACTTAGTCAGACTCTACTTCAAAAAAATAAATAATGAAATATATGGATGGGGTGAAGCTTAGAGGTAGAATGTCTCTGGGTTCATTCAATGTCCAGTATTGCCCCCCCCAAAAAATTAGAAGAATGGAAAGCATGCCCACAATACATGTGAACTATTCTTGTTAGAATGGCTATAAAATAGTTAAATATTGACAAAGATTTGGGAAATATGTATTTTTTCACAATACTGATAAAATGTAAAATTGTATAATCACTATTGAAAATGATATTGTTCATAAAATAATTGAAAATAGAATTAAGACATGATCCAATAATCCCACTTCCAAGTATATTTGGAAAATAATTAATACCCAGATCTCAAACAAATTGCTACAGTACCATGTTCATTGCAGTATTATTCACAAGAGCCATGAAGTGGGGGGACAGCTCACCAATAAGTCAGTATGTAAAAATAAGAAATGGTAAATACACGCAAAAGAATATAACTTGACCTTAAAAATGGGATCATATCATATGCAACAGAATAGTTGAACTTGGAGGACATTATACTAGGTGAAATATTCCAGTCGCAGAAGGGAGAATACTACATAATTTTACTTATATGAACTATCTATATAATGGGTGTTATAGGATAGGAGGAAGGGAGAATGGAGAGTGGCTGATCAAGTGTTATAAACTTTACATCATACAACATGAATAAATTTGAAGTTCTTGTACACAACATTTAACCTATATTAAAAATACACCAAAAGAATATTTTGTGGCCAGTGTTTTTATTGCAATATAAAGCATCATCCAAAAGGATGGTTGAGCCTGGAGTAAAGAGAGACAAAAAGCCATGTTTATGTGTGTGTGTGTGTGTGTGTGTGTGTGTGTGTGTGTGTGTGTTACTGTGTATTAAACCCTAGGGGCATTCTACTGTTGAGCTGCACCCCAACACTTTTATGTTTGTTTGTTTTTAAGCACTGTCACTCTGGGTTGCTGAAAGTCTCATTGAGTTGCAGAGGCAGGTCTTGAACCTGAGTTTTTTCTGTCTCAGATTACCAAGCACTGGGAGTATAGATGTGTGCCACTATATACACTTTTTTTCTGTACACACTTCATAAATGAGTGTGTTGGGAGTTTGTACAAATATATAGCTAATTCTGCATTGTTTTTTCTTAATTTGATAAAAAAATGACCAGCATAAAATAGCAATAATGAGGAAGTCAGTCACCAGACACGCCTTAGGATTCGGAATTGCATGAGAGAGAATGTGAGAACAGGAGTTAAAGGACTTCAAACCATAAGATTTTTATAAAAAAGTTTAAGTTTCAGGCAAGGTGGAGTGTCTGAGCAACAGTTAAAAATAGTTTCTTAAGATGATACTGTATTTTCTCAGCAAGGAGTAGAAATTCCACAAATCAAATTGGGAGTTCAGATGAAAGAATTAGATGTGGAGCAAAATAATAATAAAATACAGTATTTGAAAATTCAAATGCAGCAGAATATAAAAAAATTATATCTCTGTGTGTGATTCATTTATTCGGCCTCAATAAATTATTGAAGTAGTAAAAATATCATGTTAACAAAAAGAATCTTGCAGCTAAAAGCAATAGTACCTAATTTATAGACAACAAAGAAAGAGACAGGGTGGTTATATCCCTTTGGATTATATCTAAGGCCATAGGAAGTGGATTTATAATTTTGGAATATTATATATAATATTAATTGCACACATATAAAACAAAAATAATTGGTGACAAGACCAAGAGAGGACTGATTAGTCAGGAAACGAGGCTGCATAAGGTAACAAACTCAACCTATTTAAAATGTGAAATTAAAGTTAAAATCAGCAACAGAGATACAAAAAAAAAACGATTTAAATACATGGAGATTGAATGATACAGTATTGAATGAGTAGTGGGTAAGACTAGAAATAAGGGAAGAAAAAAATTTCTGGAATTAAATGAAAATAGAGACACAACATACCAAATTATACGGGACACTTCAGGAAATGTTAAGTGGAAAGTGTATAGCACTGAGTACACACATAAGAAGAACAGAGAATCATCAAGTATACAATCTGATGACACATCTCAAGGACTTAGAATAACAACAACAGTCTAATCCCAAAGCCAGCAGAAGGCAAGGAATAATTAAATCAGGGCAGAAATAAATGAAATAGAGAATAAAGAAACAACCCAAAGGATCAACAAGAAAAAAAATCTGGTTCTTTGAAAAGATCAATAAGATTGACAACACCCTGGCCAACTTAACCAAAAGAAAGAATCAGCTCATATCATTAAAATCAGAAATAAAAGAGGAGACATCACCATAGATTGTGGAGAAAATCAAAGGATTATCAGAATATATTTTGAAAATTTGTACTCCAAGACTGGAAGACATGGAAGAAATAAATAGATTTCTAAGCATATATAACCTACCTAAATTGAACTAAGAGAACATAGCAAGCACAACCCAATCTATAACACACAAAGAAATAGAAACAAGATTAAAAATTCTGCCATCAATTAAAATCCCAGGTGGAGATGGTTTCCAGCTGAATTCTACAAAACTTTCAGAGATAAACTAATCCCAATATTTCACAACTTGTTCCAGGAAATTGCAAAAAGATGGAATTCTCCTAAATTCTTTTTGCGATGCCAGTATCACATTAATACCAAAATCAAATAAAGACACCTCAAGAAAAAAGAAATATAGACCAATATCTTTGATTAACATAGATGCAAAAATTCTAAACAAAATACTAGTTATACACATTCAAAACCATATCAAAAGAATTGTACACAATGACCTAGTTAGTTTCATCTCTGACAAGCAAGGCTGGTTAAACATAGCAAATCAATACATGTTGTTCACCACATAAATAGAACTAAAAACAAAAACACATCATCATATCAATAGATGCTGAAAAAGCATTTGACAAAATTCAGCACCCACTTATGTTAAAAACACTGCAGAAAATTGAAGTCAAAGAAATGTATCTCAACATCATATAAGGCAACATACAATAAACTCAAAGCCAACATTATATTTAATGAGAAAAAAAAACTTCAAGAATTTCCTCTAAAATCAGGAATAAAACAAGGATCCTCACCATCACCACTCCTTTTTAATATAGTCCTCAAGACTCTTGGCACAGCAATAAGACAAGGATATCAAAATAATTCAAATAGAAAAAGGCATTAAAATTATTAATTTTTTTGCATTTGACATGATTCTATACCTAGAAGACCTAAAGAACTCAACCAAAATGACTGCTGGAGCTGTAATCAATTATAAATAATTGATTCAGCAAAGTTGCAGGATACAAAATAACCTAAAGAAATCAGTTGCTTTTCTATACACCAACAATTAATTCAGGAAGAAAAAGAGAGAAAAAACAATTCCATTCACAATAACCTCAAAATCAATAAAATAACTAGAAATAAACCTAACCAAAAACGTAAAATACCTCTACAATGAAAACTATAAAATATTAAATGAAGAAATTTAAGAAGACCTTGGAAGATGGATAGATCTTCCTTGCTTATAGATAAGCAAAATAAATATCATCAAAATTGCCATTCTGCCAAAAGTGATCTACAGATACAATGCATTTTCTATCAATATACCAAAGACATTCTTCATAGACTTAGAAAAATCAGTCATGAATTTTATATGAAGAAAGTAAAGATACAGACTAGCTAAAGCAATTCTCACAATAAGAACCATGCAGGAGACATCACAATCAATGACTTAAAATTATACTATAGCGCAATAGTAGTTAAACCAGCATGATATTGGCACATCAACAGACATACAGACCAAATGAAACAGAATAGAAGATACAGAAAAAAATTCACACACTTAGAGTCAATTGATCTTTGACAAAGGGACCAAATTCATGCGCTGGAAAAAAGACAGTCTTTTCAACAACTGGTGCTGAGAGAACTGGCTATCCGTTTGTAAAAAAGATGGAACTAAATTCTTACCTCTCACCATGCACAAGAATCAACTTGAGATGGATCAGAGACTGGGAAGCTATTAGAAGAGGGCGTAGCATCAACACTCCAACATATAGGCACAAGTAGTATCTTCCTCAACAAGACCTCCAAAGTACAGAAAATTTAAACAAGAATTAACAAGTGGGATGGCATCAAACTTAAATGTTTTTTCTCATCAAGGAAACCATCAATAATCTAAAGAGGAAACCTACAGAAATGGGAGATCTTTACCAGCCACCACTATGATAGAGAGCTAATATCCAGAACATACAAAGAGCTCAAAAGACTATAAACTAGCAAAACAAATAACCCAAATCAGCAATGGGCAAATGAATTAAATAGACACTTCCACAAAATAGAGATACAAATGGCCAATAGATACATAAAAAATGTTCAACATCATTAGCCATTAGGGAGATGCAGATCAAACCTACACTGAGATTTTATCTATCCCCAATCATAGTGGCAAGCATAAAGAAGTCAAATAAATTCTGGTGAGGATGTGGGTAAATAGGAACTCATTTACACTGCTGGTAAGAGTGCAAACTAGTTCAGCCTCTGTAGATGTCATTGTGGGGATTCCTTAGAAAACTGTGAATGGGTCCACCATGTGATCCAGCTATACCACTCCTAGGTATCTTTCCAAAGAGGTTGAAATTAAAGTACTACAGTAACATATGGATACACATGTTCATAGCAGCACAATTTGGAATACCCAAAATATGGAACCAACCAAGGTCTCCACCAACAAATGAGTGAATTGCAAACTTATGGGAAATACACACAATGGAATTCTACTCATCAATAAAGAAGAAAAAAAATCATGCCATTCACAAGAAGATGGATAGATCTGGGGAACATTATGTTAAGTGAGATCAGTGAAGCACAGAAAGAGAAGGAACATATGTTTTCTCTAATATGCCCAAACTAGGGAGAATTAGAGTTACCAGAGGGACTCCAGATAATGGAGGGTAAAACTCAGCAAAGCTAGAGAGGAAGGTTAGGGGCAGAAGAAGGCTGAGGTTGATTTATGGAGGAACTACATTCGAAAATATATATAAATGTGAATTGTTGGATAGTGGGGGGAGAGAGCATCAAGTACTATGTGAATGTATGCCATTGTCAATATGATCCACATTATGAAGTTAGACTATAGTGTACCAAGAAAATAAAGAAAGAAACAATTTGGCTGAAAAATAAAGCTTGTCTTAAAAAATAAAATAAAATAAAATAAAATGTGAAATTATAATAAAGGAAACAAATTTTTCACTGGAGAGCTCTCTGAGAGAAGTGCTTGTGAGAAAATGGTAAAATCTGTAATTAAGACCAAAGTATTACTATTACCCTTAGCCGTTTGAAGGACTTTATAAAGCCATGTTTATCTGAGGAACTACACTGAAGTTTCTCCCAAGTTTTCTGGTCTCATATGTGAACTTAATACAGCATACAATATCATAAGTTTCTATTTTGGCCCATTTTTCTAGTTAATTTTACATTTAGTGCAGGGCATTTTGTATTGGATTAAACAAAGACAGTTTCCTTAAGGCTTCCATTAGTTGAACTTGGATTTATACATTCAAGTCACCCAACCACTGAGATTGTTCTCATTCCATAACTATACTTGTGAAAGAGATGTTATCATTTCTTTTGATGCTTAAATTACAGTTCTATGAGTAAAACTCAGCATGAACTAATTCAAGTAGCTTTCCATCTCAACATACAAATATAATTCGGGGGTTGGTTGACTGTGGGATTATTTTTGATGGTACATATGTGTTAAATTAAGACTGCTCTGTTAATAGCTGACTATAGCATTATACATAAAATAAATTTACAACTCAATCATATATATGGTCCAAATACTCTCTTGCACAATAAAGAATAGAGGTCTCAATATTTTTTGATTGATCAAAATCTACACTTATAAAATGCTGTTATAAGTCATTTATGATATCAATAATTGCTTTGAAATCAGTATGAAAATATAAGAAGAAAATAAAAATCACTCTGATTTAGCTAGTGTAACTCTATGTATGTTTTCAAATACCACACTGCCCCCATTACTATGTACAATAGAAACTGTTAATAAAATATTTTATTTTTATTATACTTTTATTGCTACAGTGTAATTGTATATTATCATGAGGTTAAAAATGATAGAAACATGCAGAGAAGAGATACTGGTATTAGAGAAAATATTTAGAAGCTATACTAATACATTTTGCCCTTGTCATTGAGAGTTACTGAAATGCTAAAACTCTTCATATTAACAATGCTTCCTTACAAACAGATGTTTCTGTGATTATTATATTCTTTTGATTAATAAAAATCTTAGAATCTCATGTGGAATAACAGAATAAATGTAGTATGGGTGAAAACCCAGTTCATACAGATTAGGTAAACTCTAATTTTTGTTTAAAATAAAAGTAAGATAGATGTAAAACTATTATTTTAGCATCCTACATGCTTTATTTTGAAATTTTTACTAAAATTATTAACGCATATTAATTATGTAGGCTAATGGATTTCACTGTTAGATATTCATACTTGCACACACAGTGCATTGACTAGTCATGTTCATTCTCTTCACCCTTCTCTCCTGACCACCTCCCAACAGGACCCTTCTCAGTCTCCAAAAGTCTCTTAATTTTTTTCTGTACTTTCCCTTTTACCTTTCCATGCCACTACTGACCTATTCTCTTCCAAACTTCTACAAGACTGACTTAGTGCTTTCTATAAATGATTAAGAATGTGTGGTATTGGAAATATTTTTTAATTGAAACAAGACAGATACAGAAAGACAAATACCATATTGTCTTTACAATACTACATATCTGATATAAATATTCACTTTTATAATATTCTTTTGCAAATTTTTCTTTTTAAATTTTTTATTGGTGCATTGTAGTCATACATCCTTAATGGAGTCAAAGATGGTAGAAACAAACGTGCACACATCGCTCATTTAACCCTTACCCAATTCCCACCCTATTTCCCCCGCCCTTCTGTCTCATGTTTGGGTTAGTGATCAACTTTGATATGTTGTGAGTGTACATCATGCACATTAGGGAATTTTCCTCTTCTCCCCGCTCATCCCCCTCAGTTAAGTCACCTTATTTGCTCATCTATGGTTTCTATTTCTTAGTCTGGAATTCTTCTTATGACACTTTTTCTCCCCATGTTCCACATATTAGAGAGAGCATCCAATTTTTTACCTTCTGTGACTGACTAATCTCACTTAGCATCATGTTCTCCAGTTCCATCCATTTCTCTGTAAATGTTATTTTGTTCTTCTTTTTGGCTGAGAAAAATTCTATTGTGTATATACAGCTCCAACAGAATGGGAGAAATTTTTGCCAACTATTCCTCCAATAGAGGACTAATATAGAGAGTATACAGAAAACTCAAGAATAAAACAAATAATAAAACAACTAATAAAACAAATAATCCAGGGCCTGGATGTAGCTCAGTGGTAAAGCGCCTGCTTTGCAGGTGCAGCGCTCTGGGTTCAATACCCGGGTTCCAAAAAGACCAAAAAAAAAAAAAAAAAAAAGAACCCTAAAACAAATAATCCAATAAAAATTTTATCTTTATATTTTTTTTGCAAAATTTTTGCAAAGGTGTACAGGGTTGCATGAATGCTGGTAGAAATAAGTATATCTAGATGAAATTGTTCTTTCTGACTCTTGCCATCTCATATCAGCACAATGTTGAAAGGAGGGAGTTATAAGAACTCACCAAAGAGGATCTAGAAATAGGCAATATCATTAATAAATGTGAATAAGGTAAGTAGAAATAAAAATCACACGTTAGCAAACCAATTAGAAAAAGACTTGACACAAAAAAGTGCACAGATTTAAAATTTAAAAGGCAAGCCTTCTAGAAAAATGTTGTATAGAAAGAGGCAGTATAATTTCTTTTTAAAATTCCAGTCGTAAAACTACATTAATAAGCAAAACACACGTCGTTTAACATGTAAATGAATTCATGACTCATTTCAATAGTGATATACCAAAGAAGTAACTTATTAGACATTTGTTTCAAAGAGTAGTTGACTATGCTAAAATGCTACCATGTATTTGCAAGTTGGTATTAGAGATAGACTTCTAAGGTTTATTTTATGAGGAAAAATTAAATTAAAATAACTTAATTTTAATTTACATTAACATATAAAGCTCTCTGTAACAGACTGAAATTTTACTCTTTGACCATACTTATAAATCCAGCTATCATTTGATTCAGAACAAATAACAGCAGAATCTTTGGTTATTAAATAAATGCAGAATTAATGTCATACAATGTACAAAATATTTTCACTCACACTAATTATGGTACTAAAATTTTTTACAGAGTATTTCTTTTGTTCTTGTCTTTTACTACAATTATCCTAGTTCTTTCACTTATTAATATTGCCTTTTATCAAAGTTAAGGTTTATTGAAAAACAAACACTCTATCATGAGCTCTTACAATAAAAAGTTTGGATCTGTCCCCTCTTGGAGTATTTGTATGTGCTTTTCTCACAGTTAAAACTAGTATCAACATTACAATATCAACATTTCTCTAAACTTTACATAAGAATGTGGATATACCTAAATTTAAAGATAACTACAATTTTATTTTTATTTTTATTTTATTTTTTGTGGTACTGGGGATGGAACCCAGGGACAGTCTACCTCTGAGCGACACCCTAACCCTATTTTTTATTCTTTATTTTTTGAAACAGGGTCTCACTGAGTCGCAAAGGGCCTCACTAAGTAGCTGAGGCTACCCTTAAACCAAGATTGTCTTGTCTCAACCTCCCAAATGCTGGGATTACAAGTATGAGCCACCACGCCCAACCTTACAGTTTTAAATCATACCCATACCCCACTTTCATAGAGCTTCTGAACTTTACCCCTTTGTCATGAAAATATGATTTTTATTTCTGAATCATTTTCTAAGTGATATGATGCATTTGTGCATTTGTTTATGATGCTAGTGATTGAACCCAGAGCCATTCTATGAGCTACACCATCAGCCCTATATTTTTTCTTTTTACTTTATATTTTTAAACAAGGTCTCATTAAGCTATAGAGGGTTTCATTACAGTGCTGAGGCTACTTGCAAACATGCCATTCTCCTGTTTCAGCCTAAATCTTGGATTAAAGGCTTGTGTCACCATGTCAGTTTTGTATATGTTTTTATTCTTAATTTAAATTAACAGTAGCGTTCTATCTTGCTTAGAAATTAATGATCCACCAGTCATGTTGGCTCATGCCTGTTGGTCCAGCTCCCAGTAGGCTGAGTAAAAATAATTAAATGATGATGAGTTAGGAGACACAAATCAGTTTCAGGGAGACCTTGTCTACAAAAAAGAAAAGAAATGAAATGAAATATCCTGTGATCACTATATGAGAAATTAATGAGAAAATAAATGAAGAAAGCATAAAAGTAAATAGGTCAATAAAAATTGTTTTAATTTCTATATAGAAATGGTAATAAAAATGGGTAAATATATAAGCCAGACATATACACATAAGTGTTTATGTGTGACTGGGGGGATTAAAAAACTGAAAAAAATACTGATATTATTAGCCACGAATCTAGAAATGAAAATATTTCTACATATTGTTTAAACAAAAAAAAAAGGAACGCTATTAACTCTCCAAAATATAAGTAGATTCATTCCCTATTTAATATCATGAACTAATCCAATAAATGCACCTTCTGGTTGCTTCAAATATTAGTATCATGTTAATCATAGACAAAGAAGAAACATGAAAAATAAATGGAAAAGTGTGGCGCAAGTTGTCCAGAATTTGGTAATTAATTTTTTTTTTAAAAGCGGTGAAAAAAAGCTCTCATGATTTCTCAACTAATGTTGGGAGGCCCTCTTTTGAGAACATACAAAGAAGATCTGCAGCTAGAGAGTAAGAACTGTATAAATAAATATAATTGACTCCAGGAGGTTATGAACTTTAACCTGGTCTACACTGGACAGTAACAAAAAGACAAGAAGAGAACTACATTGAATTGCCATATTTTTTCCTGAAAAGTGGATCCCCTCGCTACATCCTCCTTATTTGACACATGTGTTTTCTTTTGCCCCAATTAATACCCAAATGTGAATGATCATAAAACATGCCCCGGGCAAAAGCACAAGATAAAAAAGAACCATACAAGTAGAGAAAAGCGGCAGAGGAACGAGAGCTGAAAGCAGTACTTCTAGAATAAATACATGTTTTCAAGTAGACATAAAAAACAGGCCTGCATGCTCTGAGATATGCTAAGTCAATAAGCAGTAAAATGGGGAAAAGATAAAAGAAATTTAAACATTCTATGATATGGGGATATAAATCAAAAGTGAGGAAATAAAAATAAATATGTGAGCTGCAGACAAATTCACACGAAATGGACCTTTTCTCAGCAAAAGTGGATCGCAGTAATTATTAAAAAAATACTCTCAATGTTCTGAGGGAAATGCTTTTATAATTTTAAGACTAAAATATAAATGTTTAAATGTATACATCATATGCATTTCCTGGAAAAAATATTTATGTATGCACTCTAGCAAACCAAATAAGTAAACTAAGATAAAAGAAAGTATGAGAGGAATTAAAAAATCTGAAGCAGAAGAAAATAAAATCAGTATATCAAGGTCTATGAAAGAGCCACACTGTAATCAGAGTTAAAGTTCTTGGCAAACAGTATGAGTTAAGAAGCTGTATAGTAAAGCAGTAAAGAAAGTGTGTTTTTCCTGCAACAATTACAAAGAAGAGAAGATTTTAAAAAGACAAGTGTGTGAGAATAGGGAGGAAGACTATAAACTCTACTCACATACTAAGATGATTTTGTACAAATGGTAATGATTCATGAGATCTGCGACATTCTCTTTCAGACTCCATGTTGTAAGCACTACATATTCTCTTCAAAACAAGACTACTTATTTTCCCCATGAATATTATTTTAAAATTGGGTAAAGATTTAAAGAGATTCATATACTTAAATTATTATCATTGTTATTTTTGATCTTTCAGAATCAAAAGTAAGATCATGGATAACTAATGTTTCAAAAATGTAAACACAGGGAATGCATGTTATATTTATTTGTGATATAATGATGGCACTCATAAAGAAGAGAAAATTGTATGAAAAATATTTCTTCAATGTATATGATATGGTGATAAACATGTATGGCCTAATTTTATTAAAAAATAATATATAATTAAAGGATATTATTCACAAATATTAAAATTTCCACTATATGATATAAGTATATAAATCTCAAAATTTATGCAAAGAGAGTTTAAATTATTATTTAAATGAGTGAAATTGTCTTTTAGATCAGAAGTAAAAAATTTAGAGTTTTAATCATATAAATTAATGCAGTAAAATGGTATCTGTTATTTTACGTCTTGATCTAATGAACTCATAGTATAAAAAAATCAAAAGTGTTCATCTGTGGCATACAAATGGAAAATAGTTGTTCTTTAAAAATTTTATTGGCTATAATTTGAGTTAATTCATTTTGTACTTCTTTAGTATTTATTAAAACATAGAAAAACTAAATAAATATTATTTTGTACCTTAAAAATACCACTGATTTATAGGTAAAAGAAATAAAAATGTAAAATTGATATCTATGGCTACATGACATGATTAGGAGAAATTTTAGTCGTCACTTTTGGTTCTCATTTATATTTTTCATGCTTTCAACAATATAACATTGATATGAATTTAGATACTAAAATCATCTTAGGCAAATAAAATAAGATAAAAATAAACTTTAAAGTTTCTTGTTAAAACTAACAATTATTTATATGATGACAATTCTATGGCTAATAATTTTGTGCTCTACAGAGCCTTCTGAGGAGAGAGACATACTATGTCATTACCCTAAGCTTGTAGAAAGAAAAGGTATTCTATTTAAGGCTCTGGAAAGGTTGCCTTTTCTTACTGCATGGTAGATGCAATTCTCTGTCCACAAACATGGTATGGAAGGCACACCACCTCATCCTTGCAGAGTGTAGATGGAAGACAGGTTTCTGCCTATTAACCTTGGCTGGGAAGGAGCACAGTTTATCACAAGTCATAAAGAGAAGGTGCTGCTGTGTTCACAGCTTTACCAGAACAAAGGTCTGGGATGTGAAACCAGATTCATATGCCAGCTTTCTGTCAAAGAAAAGAAAGGCAATACTTACTGCTGATTTTTTAAGCATGTAAAAATAAGACATCTAGAGACAACTTACAAGTTTGCAGGAAATTTCCATTTTTAAGAAAAGTTTTATCTTGTCTCTTAAGAAGAGAAAATTGAAGCTCCTATGTCAATCTGAACAATGCAAAATAAAAGGCAGAAAAAGAACCCAGATGTGAGAAGGAATGCAAATCACTATGCTAAGAAGCTGAGAAAATTACTCAGCAGGATCCAAAAATAATTAGGAACTGAGTGAGCATATTGGTAAAATATTAAAAGTACTTTGAAAACTTCTTAGTGACACTACATTTAAGAAGATATTTTCTTTTTGGACAGTATGAAGAGACTTTTCTGAAAATAAGTGTTTGACAGCTGTTGCAACATTTATTTTTTAAAATAGAACTTAGAAGTAAGGATTATGTAAAGATGAATTTTTATATAGAGAAAAGCTTCAATGTTTGGGTAATACTGATAGTAGAATTCACTGATGAGAAAGACTTGAAATTTTAGATAAAATACACTTATTTTATCCAGAATTTTGGATTTTAAATATCAAGCCAAGCCGGGCGTGGTGGCGCACGCTTGTAATCCCCACACTTGGGAGGCAGAGACAGGAGGATCCCGCAGGTTCGAAGCCAGCCGCGCTGGCTTAAGAGACCCTGTTTCCATATAAAAAAGTGTAAAAATAGGTCTGGGAGTGTAGCCGGAGGTAGAAGGCCTTCCAGGAACCACAGTACCACAAAAATAAATAAATAAATAAATAAATAAATAAATAAATAAATAAATAAATATTCTTAAGCCAGTCAGGGAAGCTGGCTTCGAATCAGTGCGATCCTCCTGTCTCTACCTCCCAAGCATGGGGATTTACAAGCGTGCGCCACCACGCCCGGTGTAAAAACAAACAAAATTTTAAAATGTAAATTCTACTGGGTTAAGTTTTAAACATTTTCTGTTGCTTCAGTTTCATCCAAGTTATAGCTTTTTTATTTGATGGAGTATAAAATATGTATCATCTAGGCATGTTAACTATCAGCAATAATAAAATGCCAATTTTAATAAAACCTTTAAATTTTAATGGAAGAATAAAATTTCAATTTGTAGGTGGGTTAAAATTTGGAGTGATATTAGAACCTGTGCTAATATTTCAAAAGCATGCATTAATATTTAATTTTTCTTAATGAAGACTTCTAAGCTATAAGGTAATTATTTTCCTCCATTTGAAGAGAGGCAAAGACTGAATATGGCAAAGCAGTTCCTTAAGGGAAAAAAGACTTAGTAAAAATCATCCAAGAAAGAAATAGTTTACAAATAGATATCAAGTAGCTGAAATAGCCCAGGAATCCTTGGCTTACTGTTACATTATAGAATCATAGCATCACTTGAAATGTGTACCTTGTCAATTTTTCTCAATTTCTTCCCTGGATGTCTTTGTTGAACTTGTCAGGAAAGAGATGTACTATTATAGTCTTAGCACTGCCTATCTGAATAGTGTTCCTACTTATGCCCTCTGAGGCCTCTAGACATATTTTTATCCATGGCACTTTATACCAACACTACACAGATAAGGTATAGATTATCACTTTATTTTATCCTACACTCACTTAAAGTTTATATGTGTATTTGGTATCGATTTGTCTACGTGAAATAAATGATGAACTGAAATTTCAAATATTCTGAATGTCCACTGTTCTGTTTCTGTTTGTAAGCACTGTATGAAACCTAGAAAGGAATGCATGTTGGAGAGTTAGTGAATCATTTTTGCAAACCCTGTTCTTACCCCCAAATTCCTCACACCTGGTATTTTGGCAGGTCCTTGGGCTCCTTAGTGCCACAACCTTCCTTCTCATCTCCCTTGTAGCCATACACCAGCCTGCTCTGCATCAGCTTGTTGGCAAAAGATCAGTGATTCACATTGACCTTTCATTATATTAGGTTAATTAACACGGAAGGTGCCTAATCGTGATTTGTTTTTTAAAACCTATGCTAAAACAAAATAAAAGATCTGTTCTTTTTGGGTCGGCAACCTGAAAAACTTTTATTATAGTTCTTAAATTATGATTAATAGGTAACATAATTTAACTTGATTCAATAACCCAAATAGCTAGAGAAATAGCATCTTTTTAATTTGCCATGCTACTTCAAATTATAAAAAATAGGAAAATAGTACAGTATATGTCAGTGTGAATATTTTGTTGCTGTGAAGAGACAACAAACTCTTCACTTATACTCATTTTATGTCACATTCTGTCTTTAAGATTCTTCAGAGCTTATTATCAATTTTGTAATGTCGAAATCTAAGGCAACTTGTCACAAAGTAGCACAAATACATTTTTAAAACCTAAATTGCTACTGGTATTGGTTTGAATAAATCGTCACTAATGTGTTGATGTTAATTTGGTGTAAAATTCAGAAAATTATGGATACTAAAATAAAATCAGCAAGCGGTATCATATGAAGTTATTCTAACTCATACAGAACTAGTGGGGATAGAATAAAGGAGCCCAGTAAGTCAATATCTGTTTTAGTACTTTTCAAGACATTACGAATGCAGTCTTATCTATGTATTCTGTTTTTAAAGCAAAGTTTGTACAATTATTTCATTTATTAATTCATTAATAAATAAATCTGAAGAATAGAATAACTATCACCATAAAATACATGAAAGAAAATAAAAATATTCTATTTATTTATTTATTTATTTATTTATTTATTTATTGGTAGTACTGGGGTTCCTAGAAACCCTTCTACCTCCGGGCTACACTCCCAGACACCTAGTGTATATATATATATTTGGAAACAGGGTCTCTTAAGACAGAGAGGCTGGTTTCAAACCTGCGCGATCCTCCTGTCTCCACCTCCCAAGCACGGGGATTACCAGCGTGTACCACCACGCCTAGCTAAAAGTATTTTTAATATGTAATATTTGTCCAAGTTCAAAATTTTTAATCACCTCAGAAATGTCTTTTTATTTTTCTCTATCAGAATATAGACTGATATAAACATTATATTTAAGTTTTTTTTGTTGTTTTGTTTTGCTTTGCTTTGCATAAACAGGGGGGTTGAACCTAGAGGCATTCTACCTGTAAGCTATACCTCCAACCCTATTTTTTATTCTTTATTTGGAAATAGGGTCTCACTGAGTTGCAGAGGGCCTCACTAAGTAGCTGAGGCTGACTGCAAACCTGCAATCCTCCTGTCTCAGCCTCCCAAGTACTGGAATTACAAGTATGAGCCACTTCACCAAGCCTATATTTAGTGTCTATCCTTTAGATCCTTCCTAATTTATAGAAGTTCACATTTATTTTTCATACCTTTTTGTTTGTGGATGTATGGAAAAAAACGACTCATTTGTCCTATTGATAATCTCATATTCAGTTTGTTTGTTTGTTTGTTTGTGGAACTGGAGATTGAACCCAGGGGCATTCAACCTTTGCTACACCCACAGTGCTTTTTATCATTTTTATTTTCAAACAGGGTCTTACTAAGTTGTTGAAGATTTCACAAAATTGCTGAGATTACCCTTGAAACTTGTGATTCTCTTGTCTTAGCATCCCAAACATTGGGAATATAAATAAGCATGGGCTACTATGCTCAGCTGATAACTTCACATTCTCTACTTGACATTTTTTACAGTGTGGTGTTCCCCATGTTTCTATGGCATAGTTATTCAAAAAGGTATTTGGACCTAAAGACCACATTATTGCCAATTTCAAATTCACTGGAAGAATAAAACATCTTGTAAACTTCCTATTATATTATCCAGGAGGCATATACTATCTGATCATTCTGATTTTAGTTTTATATATATGCATCATTGAGTTTAGGTTAAAGATAATTTATCTTTATTGAAAATTTCCTCATTAATCTTTCCAGTAACAGTTTAACTTATTCATGAGAGATGCATAGATTCATGATTTTATAACATGTAAAAATGAGTGCTCCATTAATTTTAGCCATATTACTGAGTTTAATACTTGGGATTCTTAAAAAAAAAAAGAAACTTCCTTCATTAGATAATTTTTTTTTTAAACCAAACTAAAAAGGATGGTAGAATAAACTCTCTACTATTTGGTTCTTTGTTTTTATCAACTTCATAATAGTTTATTGAGCTTCTAATACTGTTCAAAACTGAGAAATTATTTTTAATGCATAATTATAATATTTTTGCTCCCTTTATATGTGGATGTTATGCATTCCACCCATTTTATTTTTTGCTGTTCAAATTCAAGAAGGCAGATTTTTTCTTTTAGAATTATTTTTATTAAATCATAAATGTACAACACCTTCTTAACTCTACACATATACTTAAATTTTTAAAGGAAAAACGTTATGTCTTATTACACCATGATCCTGGCTAATAGCCTTTTTCAAAACTTTGAAAAAAATCTTAAAAAAGGTTTCACATGTCACCTGAAACTTACTAGTTTAACATTATCAAAGAAGGAATGCTTCTACAGCCTTACAAAGACCACTAGAAAGAAACAATTAAAAAGCTAAGAAACTGTCTCAAAGGCATTTTTTTTAATAATCCTTCCTCCACAGTAATGTAATGTTATTAAATCATCCAATCCATTCACAAAATGGCTCTCTGCATCTGCTCTGGTGTCTTCTGCCATATCACTGCATATTTATGCATGACTGAGATAAGAGTTTCCTTAACATTATTATTTCGATAACCTGAAGCTGTTCTGTTACCTCTGGGCTCTCATCCTCTCCTATTTATACAGGGAATCCCATGGTAAATAGGAAGAAGCTTAGTTATCGGCTCCTCCCATCATAACCCCCACTTCCTCCACTTCCTCCTGGGCCATAGTTTCCTCCACCATATGGTCCACCCATGTTTCTGCTACCACCAAAGTTTCCACTCTTCATTGGGCCATAGTTAGAAGGTTGCTGGTTATAATTCCCAAAGTCGTTATAATTTTCACTTCCATAATTTTCTCCTCCATAGCTGTCATAACCACCTCCGTAGCCCCCACCCAGGTTTCCATATCCAGGTCCTCCACCACCATGTCCTCCTCTTCCTCCTCCATAACCAGGGCTACCTCCAAAATTGCCACCTCCAGGTCCTCCTCTGTACCCATTGTAGCCATCCCCAAATCCACGTCCACTTCCATATCCATCAGAACCTCCTCGAAAGTTACTTCCTGGGTCTGGTCTGAAATTTTCACCACCGCAACGTGAATACCCAAATCCAAAGTTACCTCCTCTTCTGCTCCTAGAACTTTGGACTTCTTGCATTTCTTATCTCGACAGAGCCTTTTTTACTTCTGCGTTATGACCATTGATGGTGCGGTATTTTTGCAATACAATTTTATCCACAGGATCATGGTCATCAAAAGTAACAAAACCAAAGCCTCTTTTCTTTCCAGACTGCCTATCAGTAATTATCTCAAAGGTATCAATTTTGCCATATTCTTCAAAGTAATCTCTAAGATGATGTTCCTCAGTGTCTTCTTTAATTTCACCAACAAACAGCTTTTTCACAGTCACATGAGCTCCAGATTTTCCAGACCCCTCTCTTGCTACAACAAGCTTTGGTTCAACCACTCTCCCATCAATTGAATGAGGTCTTGCAGCCATGGCAGTATCAACCACAGCCTTCGATGAGAAAAGTACAAAACCAAAGGAACAGTTTCTAAAGTTTTCTCCAACGCGGACTCAGTCGCTTCAGCCCGATTTCCCGCAGCTGAGCGAGATAAGAGAGATCTCCGCAGAAGTACGCGAACTGGACTCGTCCCGGAGCTGGGGTGAGCTCCGCTGCTGCTGGAGAAACGACGCCGCGGGGAGCACGTCCTCTCTGGACCTCGCGTCCTCTACTGCCTAGAAGGCATATTTTTTTTTTTTTTTCAGAGACTTTGAGATTCACGCACATACATGCCTTGAATAAAGTCCTGCCCTTGATAATGAGTGAGAACTCTAAAAGTATGATGCGACACCAAGCAAGGTATGATAAATAGAATTTAGGTACATAATTAGTTGACTGAGGTTAATACCATGCTATTCCCCCCCAAAAGAGAAACAAGAACAGTAAAACACTGGAAGACAGAAGGAAGAAGTACCCTGTTATTATTAAAGATAAGGATACCTGGCAAGATGATAAGATAAATGTTTAGAACCTGGGAGCAGTTTCTCAGTGAACAACCAGCAAAGAAAATTTTATAATTAAAAGCAAATTAATTCCAGCAACAAATACTGAATATGGAAGAATAGTCAAGAGTGGTGGTGCATGCTTTTAATTGCAATACTTGGGAAGATGACACAGGAAGACCGCAGGTTAGCCTCAGGTTTTAATGAGTATCTCTGCAAGTTAGTGAGATCGTGTTTCAAAATAAGGAATAGAAAATAGGAATAGGAGTATAGCTTGAAGGTAGAATGGCCCTGGGTTCAATCTTCAGTACAGCAAAGAATAATAAATTTAAATGTATATATGCAAATTTATATACAAATAATATGTATAATAATATACTAATATAAGTACTTATATAATATAATATTATATAATGTTATATATAGATATATGTATATAGACATATATAAGTATATGTCTATATATATATCTATATCTATATCTATCTATCTATCTATCTATATATATATATATATATATATATGAACAAGCCTTATACATGAGGTTTGAGACCCAGTTAGAACTCCACAAGAGTAGTATCCATTTTGAATAAAATATTGATATAACTGACTTACATTGCTATCGTTTGGTATAAAATGTCTCGAAAAGATTCATAGGTTGAAGGTTTGTTCCTCAAGTGTAGCAATGTTCAGAGGTAGGGTCTTTGAAAAGACTTTTGGATCAGGGGTTCTAACCTCATTAATGGATTAACCCATTGATGTATTGATGATTTGATTCCATTTGGGAGAGGTGGTAGAAACTGTAGGATGTGGCACCTTACAGAAGGAAGTAGGTTTCAGGGAAGTGCCCATGGTGACCATGTCTACTTCTCTATTTCCTGCCTGCCAAGAGGTGAACAATTTTCCTTCTTTACACCTTCTGCCATAATGTTTCTGCCTTGTAGCTAGCCAACCATTGAC
This sequence comes from Muscardinus avellanarius, assembly GCF_963383645.1. Lineage (NCBI taxonomy): Eukaryota > Metazoa > Chordata > Mammalia > Rodentia > Gliridae > Muscardinus > Muscardinus avellanarius. The sequence continues at coordinate 22,908,636 of NC_137790.1, read as the reverse complement.
TAAATCCTTTGAAAATGTGAGCCCAAATAAATCTTTTCTCCTTTTAGTTGTTTATGTTCGATATTTTGGTCCCAACAGTACAAAGCTCAAAGAATTCCTACATCCATTCTTTGCTCAGGGACACTACTGTGTGATCCTGGGTCTCCAAAGAGAATTGTTTTTTGAGGCTAAATATGATTTGTGATAATCATATTCTTTGTACCTTGCGGTGGAGTCCATTTGTTTGATAAACCCTTATTATATGGAATACAATTTTTTATGGAAATGCTACCAGAATCCGTGATTTTCAAGGACTCAGATCATTAACATGAGAAGCAACATTCTTTTTTAAGTTTTTTTTCTTCTTCACTGATTCCTTTTCATAGAGAAAGTCTATTCTCTAGAATGCTTGGAACTTTGGCTTGGCTGTCCCTTGCTTTTTGCTTACCACTGGTATTGTCTTCCTCTATAAGGGAAGACACAATCTCCTCAATATGAATGCAGCATCAGGGGGTACTCAGCAGTAGAATGCCCCTGGATTCAGTCTTCGGTAGTAACCAAAAAATTATATTTATACAATATTAAATTCATTTTCAATTGTGGTGTATATTGTAAATGCATTCTTACTATTTTTCTTTTTGAATTGGGTCGTGAGTAAATTTGGAAGGGTCTTACCTATTCTTCACCTTAAGAATTAACATAAACATAAAACATCCATTGTGATCAGCCTCTGAAGTAATTATTATTTACCAGAGTCATGTCTATTGTAGCATATATTTAAAATTTCACTGAAAATTTCTACTTTCTAGGCAGGGTAAGATTTACTTGCTTACATGTATAAAATAATTAGAGAATAACAAGAGAATGTAATCAGCTTTATAGAATTAGCTGATTGGAATGATAAATACTAAGAGTTTCATTGATGAATTTATATGTCTTAGTGCATATGAATTTATAGATTCTGCAAAAGGGGCTAAAGTTGAGCCAGAGAAGAAGGACCTGTTGCTAAGGCTTTAGAACTGAGGTGTGAATTAATTTTAAAAAGTCATTGAAAATATTACAAGAAAGAAGGAAATGATAAGTTGCAGTGACACATGACTGTAATTTAAGTACTTGGGGCCCTGAGATAGAGGGATCACAGGTTGAAGGCCAGCCTCAGCAACTTAGCAATATCCTGTTGGAAAATAAAAGTAAAATATATTTTGGCTGTAGTTCAGAGGTAGAATGCCCCTGGTTTCAATCCTCAGTACTAAAAAAAAAAAAGAACAAAGAAATTAAAAGAAAGAAAGTAGGAAATAAATAATGAAAGAAAGAAGAAAAAGTAGGTAAAATATGTAGACAGAGCTGGACAAGATGGTACATACCTATAATCTCAATTACTTCAGAAGCTTAATTTTAAGGAGAACTTCTACGTTCAATTTTGTTAGTCTTTTAGAATAATGAGAAATTATTATTTAATAATGTGTTTTATTTATTTGTCTTTTTCATATTTGTTTTATCTATTTAAACTGTTATACACATTGAATTCTTACTCAAATATAGAAATGGAACTTTTGTTAAGATAGTAATTTTCTAAAAAATGCTAAGCTGTATATATCTATTTTTGAGTCTTACATATTGATAGATACAAACATATTTTCACATTTTCTGACTCTATAGATTATAAATTATATGAGATCAGATCTTTTGCCCATTTTTAAATACAGTTGATTATTTTGTTATTGTTGAGTTTCAAGAATTTCTTATATATTTTGGATAATATTCTTCTATCAGATATATTTCCATATATTTTCCAATTTTTGCTTATCTTTTACACTTTTGAGATGGATATTTTAGTTAAAACTTTATATTTATTCATTTTTAAAATACTGACATCTTGTAACAAAAGAAATATAGAACATTATTTTCTATATCTATTATCCTTGCCCTGTGTCTTCCAAATTATTTTTCACCTGTCATTGACTACCTCTTAAAATCAGGATTTGTGGAGATTTTTATAAAGAAGTCACTGAGATCTATCTTCTCCTGTTTCTAGTATTTGAATTCTTAAAAAAATAAAAATATTGTAACTCAAATGCTTCTTTTTAAAATTGTAAAATAATTTTCCAAAATTAAAAAAAATATGTGTTAAAAAGTAAACTATTTTGGGTGCGTGTGTGTGTCGTACTGGTTATTGGACTCAGTGGCATTCTACCTCTGAGCTACACCGTCAATCCTTTTTTATTTTGAAATGGGTTTTCTAGATTCCTGAGGTAAAGTTGTTCAGACTAGCCTCAAACTTTTGATCCTTCTGTCTCAGTCTTCCAAGTTCTAGGATTACAGGCATTTGCCACTACATTCAGCAAAAGAAAACATTAATAACATCTACTGATGTCTTTTGACTTTCTGATGGTAAATCTATGTAGCAAGAATAGATTTTGCAATGTCATCTGGATGTTTTCAGAAGTTATAATATGTACTATGTTATGAAGCATGAAAGTATTTATAAAGCAAATATATGCAAGAATATTGGTGTGACACTTGACTACCTGCATGTAAAATTCCCTATAGCAATTATATCACCACAATATTCAATAACTACAGTATATTGTAAAGGTCTATATGATTAATGAACTACAAAATTAGTAATAGCATTTTTTACAAATTGAAAACACAGCTGAGATTATAAAGTGTAAAATGTAAACCTTAAACAGTATTCCCCCAAATTTTTCTAATAAAGGATTCTGTCTGAACTTCTAAAAGCAAACCTAAAGCCCATACATGGAAAAATGTTAACTGCTATATTTACATAATACGGTTTATTGTGCAGTAACCATAGTTCTAAATCCTAGAGAATATTGGATATGATTTGTTCTTTTTTTCTTTTTGGTGGTACTGGGGTTCCTGGAAACCCTTCTACCTCCATGATACACTCCCAGACTTATTTTTATACTTTTTTATTTGGAAACAGTGTCTCCTAAGCCAGTGCGGCTGGCTTCGAAACTGCGTGATCCTCCTATCTCCACCTCCCAAGGGCAGGGATTACAAGCATGTGCCACCACCCCCCGCCATGATTTTTTCTTCTTTAAGACTTTAATTTTGGTTCTTAAACACTTTTGTGTTTCATAAGCTTCACATGATTCTTTTGATGTAATGTTCAAATGAATAATATTTGTGATCAAGAAACAATAGAATAGCTGGATGTGGTAACATCCACCTGTAATCCTAAGGAGATAGTAGGCAGATTTGAAGCAAATACCAGTAACTTGGTGAATCCTTGTTTAAAAATAAAAAATTAAAAAATAAATAAACAAAAATAGCTGGACATAGTGGTAGAAAGCACCTGGTCCAATTTCAAAACCACGAAAAGTAAAGATAATTTAAAATGTGAACTGTGATAGATATAAGTTAACAACATGTTTTTCCAAGACTGTTCTCTTTAGCTGGCCTTTTAAACAGGCCATTTTTTTTAAGCCTTCTGTGAAACTTTGATCAGATATGTGCCTCCTGATTAGAACCCTTATAAGCATTTTCAAATCAATTTTAATGGTTATTTCTGTACATATCTGTATTTATTAAAAGGTAAAAAAACCTTAATTAAAATAAAATCAAATTAAAGTCTTCTTAATTGTTATTTTTCAAAAATTCCTAAGCACATGGCCTGACAAGGAACAGATGCTCCATAAAATATGAATTGATATAAAATGATAACAGTAGGGTTTTATATTTCATAGAACAGAAATTGCCTTCTTATATCAATCCAAAAATTACATTTATCTTATCTTTAATATTAGATATATATATCAATAGAAAGTGCATATATAACCAAAATAACTAAAAATCAAGGACTGTGAAACTATGACATACATCAAGAGACAGAAAACTATCTAGCCATACAAGAGTTAAAATTAGTAGATAATGTTCATGTAAGATTACAGTCTCTCATAAACTGCCACACACATAGGGACACACACACAAACACAAACACACACAAATACTGAGGTTACTTTATTTGACATAGTACTATCTGAAGTTTCAAACAAATAATAACAGCTAAAAAATATTAAATAGTATGCTACCTTTATAAATTGAAAATTTTCTATGCTCACTTTTATTTTATTCTTTCAAGATATAGGTTTCCTTTACTCTCAAAACATATCCTCCTGTTTATAACAGTATTTGTTTAAAATAAAATATAGAATATATAGATTTAAAAAACTCATAATGCAGTAGAATTTTTATTTGGAATATCACACATTTTTATTACTTGAAATGTTTATAACAGAATTCTCTTCTTACTCAATTTTCCTTTCTTAAGCAAGAATATGTTGTATCTTACATGCCATTTAGTAGAAAATATACAGGTTAAGAAGAATGTGGGGTAGGAACAACCAAGGTTATATGTGTGACCTCAGCCTTTTATTTTGTTTTATTTTTCTATGTCATGATAATTAATAGCTGTAAAAATGAATAGTGTTATTACGTTGATAATGAATCAATGGAGTTTGATAAGAATATGGAAATGCATGACATTTTGTGACAGAAATTTTGTCTAGCAGCCTTTGTTCTTTCTTCTTTCAAAAAGTGTATTACATTATTCGCATATTTAGAATAAAGCTAATAGGTTTTCTCTATAGCAAATCGCTTTTGGTAATTTATCCATAATTGAATTGGGTTGTTAGTTGGTATCTTGTGTATATGTGAGTTTATGTAGTTGAGCATCCTTGTATTATATTTTATGGGTTACTGCTTTAAAACATTATGCACCAAGGAGATAAATGTCAAGCTCAAGAAGTTCAGAATCATAATTAAATCATTCGCCTTTTTTTTTATACATGGTGCATAGCAAATGGCCCTTTCAGTTTTAACTAATGCTGAATTGCTCTATTTAATTTGACTACCTTTTTCTTTACTCTGATATTGCTTATTTGATAGACCTCCTTATTCTTCAAAAATATTAACAAAACATATTGCATTATGTGTTTAATTGGAGGGGCATGTGGTAATTCTCATGTATATAAATTTTTCAGATGTTTTGATTATGGTTTCTGTTAACTATGACTGTGTCCTTCAGAAATTATTTAAAAATGAGAAAATAAATATAAATTGATAAATACTGATAACCATGGATTGCTTCATATTTTTGGTACATTATACCTCATAATGAGAATTAAAGTGATACATTCATATATGTACACAACAGTTCTCGATGTGCATACAAATTTGTCAGTTCTTTTTTTTTTTGAAACTGGGTATTGAACCCAGGGACATTTCTCCTATGAAAGACATAACATCTCTTTTCATTTTTTATTTTAAAATGGGGTCTTGATAAGTCACTGAAAGTCTCTCTAAATCACCGAGGGTCTTGCAAAGTTGCTGAGATTAGCCTTGAACCTGCAATCTTTATGTCTCAGCCTTCCAAGTACTGAAATTACAGGCATATGCCACTATGCCTGGCTCAATCTGAGTTTTTTAGAATGACCCAAACATTACTACCTTCACATATTTTAATGCTCTGAATTCTAGAATGAAAAATATATGATTATTATGTTTGTTCTAGAAGGTTATTTTTTATTTATTTATTTATTTTTTTTGGTGGTACTGGGGTTCCTGGAAGCTCTTCCACCTCTGGGCTACACTCCCAGAACTATTTTATTTTTAGAAACAGGGTCTCTTAAGCCAGCGTGGCTGGCTTCGAACCTGCATGATCCTCTTGTCTCCGCCTCCCAAGCACGGGGATTACAAGCATGCCCCACCACACCTGGCGAAGGTTACATTTTTTAAGGAATGTATAAATCTAATTTATAAGGCATTGATAGCCTCATTAAACTATTTTGAAATATGCTACCATGAGCTTGCCTAAACCTGTGATTTTCCTGTTTTGCCCTACTAAGTGCTGGGACTAAAGGCATTCTCCATGGTGCCTGGGAATAGTCAAATATTGAATACATAAATATATTCTGAGTTTTATCTAACATAAAAAATTTTGACCTGAAAGTATAAAGTATGTATTGTCTACATATGTTTTTGCTTTGAAACTTGTAATTAGCTAGAGCAATCAATCCTATGACTCTGCCTTTCATTTCATAAAGATATTTATAAGACCCAGGCTGGATTGTACCTCTATATATCCCATTTCCTTTAATGATTATGATGGGGTATGGTTAAATAATTAAGCAGGACCACAATTATTTATTTGACTGTAAGTGCTAAAGATATCATATGGTTAAAGTGACAAAATACATTTTTACATTGTGGAATGGATCACTTAAGAAACTAATATAGAAGAAAGCAGAATTTATGGAGAAAAAAGTATCAAGGTATGAGAATGTGTATGTATGTGCATAGTATATGTGAATCCACACCATGCATGGTAGTATACCTGTAATCTTAGATAACTGAGAGCCTAAGAAAGGAGGATCATGAATTTGAGGCCAGACTGGGCAACAGTGTGTATCCCCTCCCCCCAAAAAATTGAGAAGGAGAATAAAAGTTTGATCGTATTTTTGATGTTTTATTTTGGTTGCTTGCTGTAAAATACTATCAATAATTTATTTCTAGCTGGGTGTGGAGGAGCACGCTTTAATCCTAGCATTTGGGATGTTGAGATTGGAGGATCATGGTTCATGGACAGCCTCAGTTACTTAGCAAGGCCCTTCACAACTCAGCAAGACCCTGTTTCAAAAATAAAAAAGACAAAAAAATAGGGCTGAGAGTGTAGCTCTGAGGTAGAATGTCCCTGGGTTTCATTGTTTCATTTTCATTACCATTACCACTATGTGTGTGTGTGTGTGTGTGTGTGTGTGTGTGTGTGTGTAATTATTGAGGCTGAGTTAGAATGCCCCTGGATTTCATCCCTATTACCACAATATATATGTTTCTAATAATCATTGAGGCTGAAAATCCCAAGGTCAAGGTGTTGATGATTCAATGTCTGATGAGACTCCCTTCCTTACAGATGTAGACTTCTGTGCACTTAACATTGTGGAAAGGAAAAACAAGCCCCATCATCCTCTTTAGAATGACACTATTTTCTTTCACTTGAAAGTTTTGCTTTATTTTCTCCTTCAAAAGTTGATTTGAGTATTTTTTAAATATGCTTGTATTGGTGCATTGTAATTATATATCATAATGAAGTACTTGGTGCATTTCCCTCTGGATCCTACTCTTCTCCCTGCCTTACCCACATATATTATTTAGCTGTTTACTTCATCAGGTCTTTACCCCAATGTCTCTCTCCTAATTAACTTGCACTCTTCTACTGGAATCTCTCCTTGTTTGCAGTTTCTTATTTATTTTTATATACTTTATTGGTGCATTGTGGTCTCACAAAATGATGTAATTCAGTGCATACACGCACACAGCACTTGGTAAACTTCCCTCTGGATTCCTCCCTAATCCCTTCTTTTCCCTATGCATGATATAGAGATTGCCATTCATGATTATATATGTGTACATAACATCAGTGGATCTTTTACTTTCACTAATTTTCCCACCACCAACCTTCCCTCGACCCCCTCCATTGCTCTACTGGAGTTTCTTCTCTCTTATCTAAAGTCCTTTTTGTGTCCTGATTACTGTCTCATTTCCACATATGAGAGAGAACATGTGACCCTTCACTTTCTGTGACTGGCTAATCTGACCCAACATGTTCTCCAGGTCCCTCCATTATCCTGCAAATGACATAATTTTGTTCTTCTATACTTTCAGACATCATTTCTATAGATGTTTGAATTTTTAATAGCTATTATGGTAAACTTCAATAATGAGATTTTTTATGATATAATTAACTTCCTAAGACCTAACCTCTAAGTAATATCACATTGGAAATTTGGATTAAAATATATGAATTGGAGAGGAGATAAATCATATATGAATTAAATCATTTTGGATAGAGCTTGCCAGTTTTGCTTTATTGAAGTAAGAATATTTAACAGATATAATCTCTTAACAAATTTAAGCATGCCATATATAATTTTGAAAATCTGTATCCATCAGCATTATTACAGCTAAAATCTGAAAGACTGACCATTTAACATAGAGGAAAGATTTATTTTCTTACAATTTTTGGTTTAGTCCTTGTGAGGCTGAGGACTGGATATCAGGATATGGTAGCTAGACACAGAAAGAGAAAGAGCATATGGACTGTGCTCATAGCGTAGAGGTCAGGAGCAAAGAGAAACTGGGGGAGGAGGAACCATATATAACCCCTAAAGCCACACCCTTGGGACCCTCCTTCTTCAGCCATACCTTACTGGCATGGATCACCCAAGATAAATTCACTTTAATGCTTGAATTGCAAACCTCATGACTCAATGACATAAAACCCAAACACTGCTTTATGAGCTCTTCAAGGGGCCATTCTATAACAACATAGGTACAAGGTTGTCTTTCATATCTGTAGTGCTTTCTCATGATGCTTGAATATTTATGGAGGTTGATTATAAACTTTTAATCTTCTCTTATCCCCAAGTATTGAGAATTACCAGGCTAGACTTTGATTTTTCAAATTTGGACATTTTAGATATTTCTTATAAATGAAATGACGCAGTATTTATCTTTTAATAATTGGCTTATTTCATTTATAATAGTGTCACCCAGGTTAATCCATGTTGTCTCATCTTGCAGAATATTATTCTCTTTTAAGGTTGAATTGTATTTCATTATAAGTATATTCCATATTTTCTTTATACTCCATATTTTCTTCATCTAGTCATCTGTCATTGGATATTTTGATAAATTCCACATCTTGGCTATTGTCAATATTACTACGGCGAACCTAGGAGTACAGATATCTCTACAAAGTCCTTGTATTAACATTTTTAGATAAACTTCAAAAAGCACAATCACTGATCCTCTGTAGTTATATTTCTTCTATTTTTTGATGAACCCCCATACAGTTTTACATGGAAGATAAATTTTATATATGGAACAAATTTTCCACATTATAGCTACCATTTGTTTAGGTACTTATGTATGTATACATACATAATAACTATCTTAACAGATTGAGATTATATTTCATGGTATTTTAGTGTTCTGTTTTGAATTTCTCTAATTTCTAATGACATCAGGCATTTTTTTCATCTACTTCTTAGCCCATTGAATGTCTAATTTAGAGAAATGCCTATCCAAGTATTAACCATTTTTGAATTAGGTTATGAGTTTATTTAATACTGCATTGATAAACTCTTTATATGTTTTAAATATTAGCTTTTTATTGTAATTATAATAGGAGATTATTCTCTCCTATTTCTTAGGTTGCTTTTATATTCTGTTAATGATTTCCTTTTCTGTGCAGGTTATAAAGTTCTTTTCACTTGCTATTATGGGCAAATACTTTTTGCTTTGTTTTATTTTCTACTTTTCAGAAGTTGATTTGACTTTTAATATTTGTAATAACAACCTATAATAATGAGATGTATACTCCTAATTTAATAAAATGCTTTTAATTGTATTTGAAATGATGGTAACTATATTTTGGCTTTATATAAAGTACAACCCTACATCATGAACAGTGATTTATTTATTTATTTATTTATTTATTTATTTATTGTTGGTACTTGGAATTGAATCCAGGAGAATTCTACCTCTGAGCTACTCCCCCAATCTTATTTTTGATTCTTTACTTTGAAAGAGAGTCTCACTACTTTGCAGAGCACCTCTCTATATAGCTCAAGTTGGGGATGAACCTGTGATCTTCCTGTCTCAGCCTCTCAAGTACTAAAATTACATGAGGCCTGCACCACCATGCCCAACTTGATTTAGTTAATTTCTAAATGTCACTGGTAGAAGAAAATACATTTTTTGCTTCAAATATATTACTTTTGTTTTTCTTCCTTTAAAAATGCCTTGAAATGGTAAAAATTATCTTAAAAATAGCATACACATATACATATAAATACATATACTTACATACATACTTATTTTCAAGAAACATTAAAAATGTACTTTGTATTAAAACTATTAAAAAAATAAAGAATTAGGTCAAAACAAATGAGAGAAAGTGCCGAGACCGCCTGCTGCCTCAGCATCTATGTGTTGAGACCCCACTCCACATAGCCAATCGGCAACAAGCCCCGAGAAGGAGGTGTCGTCTCTGGCCAAAGTACCCCCCCACTTTTAGATACCCTTCATGAATATTATTTTCTTGGTAATGATTCCTTTTAACTCTCTACACGAATTGCTCCGGTGATGTGAGATCAGGACTACGAAAGAAATTGAGTCCGTGGTAATAAATTCTCTAATAATTTGTCTAAATGCCCTTGGCTTTGCTCAATAGTAACGAAAAACTGGCCAGAACTCAGATGCTGTGATAAGCATTCCAGCTGCAGCAATCACAAATGGTCTCCGACCCTCATTCCTATCACTAACTTAGGTTAAGCCATTAACTCCGGTAACCGGTAGCTCAGTTTAAGGTAACTCTGTTTATCCTTGAGATCCTGCCTAGAGACAGAGAAGATAAAACTTTGTGTGTGACTTCAAAGCAATTTAGTTGATGAACAACTTAGTCGCCCAAATACAATAGAGCCGAAGGAAAAAGATTGTTGACTTTTACGCCCAGTATGAGCATTCCCCGAGACAGAGAGACTGGCCGCATGGTTAGAAATGAATATGACAAAATAAAGGACAGATGCTCTAAATATATATGTATGAAGGAAAGGAAATACCATAAGAGTAAGAAAAGCATTTTTGCATGAAGAAGAGCTTATCATAAGAACGTCCCAACTGGGAAAGAAAGGAATTAGAAAGTTAGAAGCAGGTTACAGAGGGTTTGTGACAGGGAAATGGATTATTAAAGATGAATAGGCTTTTAGTAGACTTGTTGTCTAAAGAAGAGTGTTCAGCAGTTAAGGAAATACATCTGACAACTAAATCCAAGAACTTCATGGTGTTGTTTGTGGTGTTTTGTCTGCCAAACTGTGTTGTGAGTTTGCTTAATCTTTCAGATTTAGAAGGTAAGATGCCAACACCTGAAGAAACTCTATTACATCCACCTGAATCACCACATCTCCCCACACTTGCTATATGGACTGAGCACAAAAGATGGAAAGTTCCAAGAAAGTTAAAGAAGATTCCCCGAGAAGCCTCCAAGCCTTGGGCGTGCCCGTTTCTTCTGGAAGATTGCCCTTTGGAACTGCTTGTCTGCAAGATCAGGGAGAAGATCCGGAGTTAATCTCTTGAAAGCCAAAAGCCAGCTGAAAGCCGGACTAGTTTTTTTTACCTTTGTTTACATGTCATTCACTATTGTTTCACAGTGATTGCATTCACTTCCTTTGTCTTACTATTAACTTTACTGGTGAAGGGTATAAATTTTGGGGGTTCTTGTAATAAAGTGTCATTGGCTCAAGAAGCCTGTCCATATCAGATTCTTTCTAGAGAGCGCCGTCACTAGGAACTCTTAGTTCCTAGAAGGGAAAGAATCGCTGCAGAGAAGAGGCTGCAGTACTTCACTCTAATCCTTCCCCATCTTAGTTGAGGTTCTCGACTGCGAGTGGACTCGCGCCCCAATTAGACTGAGCTGGTTTGCGACAAGAAAGAAAGAGGAAATACAGCCTCTTCCTGTATACTTGGGGAGTCGTGGGCAAATTGACGGACTATTAGTCCAATGGACTAATATTCTCAATGAGTTTGGTGTGGGGGCCCATCTCTACAATTCCAGGACTTGAGAGGCTAAGACAGCAGGGTAGTGGTTCAAGGTCAGCCTCAGCAATTTAGCAAGACCCTGTTTCAAAACTAAATACATAAATAAAAACGGCTCAGCTGTAAATCAGAGGTAGATTACCTCAGGAATAAACATCTAGTACCAAAATTTTAAAAAGTAAAAATAGTAATGATCTCAATGAGAAAAAAGAAATAATATAGACTTGAAAAATGTCCTAAAATATTTTGGTCAACACATGTTGACCACTTTAAAGAGGAAACACTTTCTATCAATAAGTGATGAGAGCTTTTTACCAGTGCTTACATAAATAGCATGTGATAAAAATTAAATACAGGAAATCTTTCACAAATGCCAGCTTCATGTATTTCCTGAAAAAAAAACAAATCCAGGAATTATAACTGGACTTTACAGTGACCTGAGAAAAATGCATAATTTTTTGTCTGTGAAAGAAAGCAAATGTTGGAAATCTTATTTTTTTTTCTTAAAAGTCAAGCCATCAGGAGCACATTTTAGCACCTATCAGGCACATTTTAACACCAGGTGTTTGCTTAGCTTCTCATTTAATTGTCCTGCTTTTTTCCACTTGAAAGATTTTTTTTCTTCAAGTACTTTTCCAAGTACACAATGTATTTTCAACTTATGGTCGGCTCTTGATTATCTCCTGGGATTAGTACATTATAGATTACCTTTAACAAACCTGCCTTTTCAGAATTTATTGACATTGCTATCTTCTCCCACTTTCAATTAAGTAATTTCCTGACATTCAGGCTGCTTCTCCAGCTACTAAAGTTTGTTTAAGAGTAAAACTAATGTCTGAATACATCTATACATTGTAAGTAACTGTCAACCATAATATTTGAACAATTTTTTTAATGTAAAACTTCAATTTTTTAATATATAAGGGAATATATGCATGTATAGATCTGCAAAATCTATATGAAGGTAGAACCCATAAATCAAGATTTTAATTGCCATACCCAATTCCAAGCAATTACATGCCAAATTGATGATGATCACCGAGAAGATGATCACATGGTGTCAGAGAGGATAAATTGTAAAGCCTCTTTCTTGTTGAATGGTGGGAGAATACGAGGAGATTGTAAGGGATAGCTACTATGGTCCTTCTCTCAAAACATCTTTGCCATTGACTAGCTCTTTTTACAAGTTTTAAAAGCAAATTTTTAAAATAATCACATATAGAATTTTAACACAAAAAACAAACGGTTGCCAAGAAATATTCTTCTCTAATATGAGTGTTTATTGAACAAGTCAAAAACCCTGCACCTGGTACATTTATGATGGAAATAAACTTTATATCATCTAATTTTTCACTTACACATTTCCTTCTAACTTAAATCTCACTTCATCTTTCTCACTGTGATTCTACCCATAGCCTCTCGTTTTATTCCCCACCCGTTTGGGAGTTGCTCCTATTGGTTCCTATACAAATTCTACAACATTGCTTTGCACAGGTCAAAAAAAGGATTATACATTTACATCTTTTCATGTGATGCCCTTTTTTTGGAGAATTATTACTTCTCTCCAAAGTCTTTTACACCCAGTAGTTTCAAAATAGACCAAAGAAAAGGCCAAATACAACTGACTACTCACAAATCATCACTGAACTAGAACTGCCTGGAAACACATGCAGGCCCTCTCCCATTGATGGCTTAAATATTTTCTTAGAGTCCCAACAAAAATTCACAATATATAAAATTGCATATGTATCCTGATAGAGACACATAAGTTATATAAGCAAATGTGTTTATATAAATGTATTAATAAAATATTTACATATATATACATTTATTATATACACAAACAAATAAACAGTTCTTGTAATATATGTTAAGAGCCTAATTGGTGGTGGACATTATATTTTAAATAGTGTTGAAGATTAACTAAATATTTATTTTTGGCTTTTATTTTTAGTTATTTTTAAATTTTTTTATTGGTGCATTGTAGTAATACATCTTAATGAAGTACAAGATGTCAGAGGCATACATGCATAAATCACTCATTTAGCTCTTCTACAATTCAAATCCCATTATCGTCCTCCTTCCTCCTTTTCATGTTTGGTTTACTAATTGACTTTGATATTTTTGTGAATGTACATCATGTATATTAGGTAATTTTCCTTTTCCCTCATCCCCCTCAGGTCTCCATATTTGTTCATCTGTGTTTTTTTTTTCTTCTTTTTGGTATAGAGTTCCTCCCAGGACCCATTTTTTTCTCTAGCTTTCCTGTACTGGGAAGAATATATGATTATTAACTTTTTGTGACTGACTAATCTCACTTAGCATAATATTCTGCAGTTTCCTCCATTTTCCTGTAAATGATATAATTTTGTTCGTTATGGCTGAGTAAAATTACATTGTGTATATATTTTATTTTGTAATCCGTTCATCTGTTGATGGACATCTTGACTGGTTTCATAGTTTGGTTGCTAAATATTTTTAACATTTTTAGGGATATTCCTAGTCAAATGGAACTAAAAAACTATATGAATTCTTTTATTTAATAAATAAAAGCTAAATTTAATGCTACTGGGTCATGTCATTCAGTTTGTCTACATGATGTTTTTCTTTTCCAAAGTGATATTATCGATTATATAGAATTATCTTAAACATCATAGACTAAAATATAATGTTGATAGATTATTTTCATTTGTTCCTTGTATACATTTATTGATTACTTATCTATTTCTCTGCATGTTAAAATTTACTATTAGAGGATAAACACATTACTAATATAATAGTATGTTTTAAAGATTCTATATCCTTTTTGTTATTACGTTATAGACACATGTAAAACAGATTTAATAGTTACATATGGCTTGGTACCAAGCACTGGTCTAGGCATGGAAAGAAAACTGTATTTGAAGAAGGCGAACATATACTTGTTCTAAAAAAATGTACTGATTAGAAAATAATGAAAATAATAAATTGACTATAGAATACATATAATATTGTCTTATGTACTCTAGAGAAATCTAACTATGCAAATAAGAAAAAGAATGAAAGTGTATCATTATATGATACCTAGAAAAGGTATTTTTGTAAGGTTGTTTTAAACAGATACCTGAAAACTGGAGAAGAGAGTAGTAAGTATTTGGAGACATTCCATTATGTGGGAAGAAAAAAATTTGTGAAAGACATAATTGCCTCAATATCGATATATTCCATCAGTTTGTACGATTGTAGAAATGAGTTCAAAGTCAGAAGAAAGGGGTTGGCTATGAAACTGGAGAAAGAGGTACAGACTGAGTTTTGAAAGGTACTGTTAATCATGGAAAAGATTTTTAATTGTATTTTATGTATAAAGATACTAGAATGTTGAAACACAGTGATAAACATTGATTTTAATCATAAAAAGACTTCCTTTGCTATATGGAGAATGTATAAAAGTAAGAGTTGAATCATGAACACTAGTTTGAAGCCATTACAGTGGAATGTACTGTTATTTTATTAATAAATGAGAAAATATGTCACTCCAATTGTAAGAGATAACATATTAATAACATTTTCACAAAAGAGAAAAAAGATGCTCTTTTCATATTTAATAGTTTCCCTTTATTTAAAGAAACCCAGGCTAAATATAAATGGACAGGTATTTTAAATTAATAATTATAGATGAAACATACAAGAATTATGGGCATCTTTCCAACTCAATGGACAAAAGTTTTGCTAAATTGATTGCATTACTAGCATAATCATTTGCACTTGCCTGTATCTAAACCCTTTGGCACAACACTTTACAGTGCAGTCTGTAATGGACAGAGTCTTCTGAACTGCACATGGAGTGTGAACTCAATCATTTGATTCATTTAGAAATTTTAATAAGCATGACACAGAGACAAAGAAGATTCCTTGATTATTTCTGCTCTTGTTCTTGCCCTCGCCTGCCAACATTTAGAGGACATTTTCAGGTTACTCTAAGATAAAGTATTAGATATATGTAGACCAGTCATGAGGCTCCAATTGTCTTAGCTTAAAATATCATAGATAAACAAAATTTTAATTAACACCACAAAGGCAGAGCCTCCCGAACAACCAAGCATACATCAGCTAAATTGCTTAGATTACTGTGCTAATAATTTATTTATTTATCCCACTGAAGTTTCCTGATTGTAATATAATTATGGAGATATATAATATTCATATATGATAAAGATACACGATCATATAAAATAATTTCTTCGAGGACACTTCTCTGAAAGAACATTACTTCATTTTGAGGCTAGGAATTTAGAATTCTTTGGAATTAAAAATATTGAAACCGCATAGGTTTATAGATGAAAATGAAAGAAGATTACTTTCCTAATTCTTTTTGTAATCCTGAGAAAGTCAATCTGACAACGTGAAAAATATCTAGGATATATACACTTTTCAGAAATAGGACAAAATGAGGTTCTAACCTTGTAAATATTTGCTACACACCTACTCTTCTTACCATTCATCACCATCACCTCTCTTCATCTCTTACAGGTTCTGTAGGGGACACTGAGGTTTTTGTGAGCGTCAAAGAGGAACATGAGAAATACCAGGTGATACTGGGATTGTTTGCCCAAATGTTTATGTGCAAACCTATATAGGGAAGAGAACAGGGTGTAACTAAAGAGAAAATAAAAACAAATATAAAACTGGATATTTCAGTAGTAGATGAAGTAAGGATAGAGTCTGAAGTGTCATTAGAAAAAGCAACATATTCTAGGAACAACAGCATAACCTGAAAAAAAGGAATTGTTTGGAAATTCAGAAATTGATTAAAACTGTGGGATACTAAGTTATATCAGAAGTGATTGTTAATTTAAATGAATTTAAGTAGGTATGGTATTTGTTTTCTATATACTGATTAAAAAAAAGTAACTTCAAGGAAGTTGTATACTTATGAAGAAAAAAAGTGTGTTTCTATATATCTGAGTATCTGCAGTGAAACTGAAAGCAATGCCAATAATAAAATAGTATTATCGTAACTATGAACATTTTTATACCTATAAGTTCATGAAGATGTTTGAATTGGAAAGAAACTTGAGAACAGCAATATATATTTAGAAAATAACAGAACACTGTCTACTAACAGAACACACAATTTGGTATAGCGTACCTCTTTACCCATTTTTGTGAATGGACCAACAACAATCAGCAATTTAATTAATCAATATACTGATTCATTTCAGACTTGTTTTCTATGTTTGAAAGTATGAAATGTTAAGAGTGGTGGTTATAGAAGTAATATGATCTAATTTTACAAACATTTGAAATGTGCGAAAGTCTATAAAAAAAAGACCTTTGGTTTCTTAAGGTACAAAATATCTTGCTTAGAGATGATTCTTTGGACATGACAGAGCTACTTTTCTCTCACTTTTAAAGTGAAAACTAAAGAGTTTCAACTGCCCCAGAGGAACCCTCAATCAATTTTGTTTCTTTCCTTCTAGACTCTCACTTTTATAACTGTAAACAGATATTGTTGGCAAAGTAACTCCAAGAAAAACATGATAAACCTTTAAACAATAAGCGTTCCTGACCTTTTATTTTTTCTACTGAGGAAAATATGAAGATTGAGTCTGAACTAAATGAGTCAAACTGCCAGATCTATTGCAAAACAGAGCATGAAACTTAGAAGAAATTAGAAAATATAGATAGACCTTTCACAGGTTGGATCAAAAATTCATGATTTATTTTTGTAACCTAACCTGAAAAATGAAATGAGTCAAGCACTAATAGAAGTAAACTTACATTTTCTAGTTTACTTTGACATTTTCAATGACCACCTTTTATGTCATAAGTATGAGTGGGTGTAAACTCTAGTGATATAACTCTGATTAAAAAATGTAAAACTTTGTTTTGTATATGAAATATAATAAGTTTTTTCTTTATTTTAACTATTTTATTTATTCCACTATATTGCAGACAAAAATGAGGCAATAGTATATTTGTATTGAATTTTTTACTCCCATGACAATGAATATTTCATATATTTGCATGACATCTAGAGTTGCAAAAAGATAACTGAACTTTGCCTTTCCAATATTGTCATTGCCTAAACTTTGAATTCAGATTTGTAAAATGAGAAATTCATTTAAGGAATGAGTCTAAAATATTTAATTGTGAATGTAGCGTGAGAACACTCAATCTATTGCTGTTTATGAGATCTCTCCAACCCAATTATCCATTTAATTGCATCTGTCTGGGAGGATACAACTGCTAAGTCCCAAAGAAGCCCACTCAGTGTAAGCCTTCACTCTGAGCAATTAGAAAAGGCATCTCTTTGTTCCAATTTCTTCCACCATATTCATGGACAGTTGACCAACTTCTACCAAGAGTCGTGAAAATCACCGTAGCTATCATCAGTTCACAAATTGCTCTTTTTTTTCCCACAGCAAAAACTAGTTCATTTCCTGCAACTTTGCAGAGACTCTTTGCTAGAATATAAAGTGGGGTTGTCAGAGGAAAAAAAGAGCATGCTTTTCCATCAATCAGATTGAATAGAAAATGAAGTCTACTGTAAAATTGTGCTTCTGTCATTCAAGGTCAAAGGATGGTTAAGTAACATCACTCAGAACTCTGAGGCTAGTCTTCTCCCTTCTGTGTTACAGAATCTAAGAGACTGCTTCTTCTTCTTACTTCTTCTTCAAGCCCTTTAACTAGAAAAGAAAAGGCAAGGCAACTTCATAAATGGAAGATTTTATAACCTAACAGAAAAAAATGAATTTTCACTACAGAGGGTACTTGGGATGACCTCAGGTTTTCCTATCCCCTCCACCCATCTTTATTATATTTCTTCTGCAGTATTCTGTCCTCTTCGCTGTGTTCTGAGCCCCTGACTTTTTTTTTTTATTGTTTATAGGTTCTCTTGCCTGCTGGCTTCTGATTTCTATTAAAGTGAACATGAGGACGTTGGCAGAAGAAGCAATGGAAGTTATATATTCAGTTCTAGTTGCATTCAAGGTAAATCCAAAACAGAGTGTCTGGATTTCTCTCTGGAAGTCAAATCACCTCGTGGGATGATCTTAGAATAGCTATTGCTTTATCTCCTCAAGCTCAGGCTGAAAAAGACTTTACATATTTGAAACTGCCGAGTTGTCTCAAGTATAAGAATTTCAAGGTTAAAGTTCCAGGAGACTAAACAAACCAGTAAAAGTAGAAAGGAAATACTTTTTTTTTCCTCTCTTCAGTTATCAAAGATGAGCCTTGGCTCCTCAGGTGAAGTGTACTTTGGAACAGGTCATGAATGTCTTGTCAGATGAGATGACTGATAAATCTCTTTCTGCCACAAATATACATAGCAGAAAGCAAGACACCTGAATTTTGACGGACTTTGCAGAACAAGAAACTATTTTGAGCCGGGTGTAGTGGTACATGCTTGTAATCCCTGCGCTTGGGAGGCGGAGACAGGAGGATCGCACTGGTTCGAAGCCACCCTTGCTGTCTTAAGAGATCCTGTTTCCAAATAAAATATAAAATAGGTCTAGGAGTGTAACCCAGAGATAGAAGGGTTTCCAGGAACCCTAGTACCACCACCAAAAAAAAAAAAAAAAAAAAAAAAAAGAAACTATTTTAGAAGGCAGATTATGAAAAAAAAAAAAACTTAGAGACATTGGCTAAATTTTTTTTTTTTTTTTTTTTTTTTTTTGGTGGTACTGGGGTTCTGGAAGCCCTTCTACCTCCAGGCTACACTCCCAGACCTCTTTTTACATTTTTATTTGGAAACAGGGTCTCCTAAACCAACGCGTGCCTGGCTTCTAACCTGCGAGATTCTCCTGTCTCCACCTCCCAAGCTTGGGGATTACAAGCGTGTGCCACCACGCCCGGCCTTTTATGCATAATTTCACTATTATTATCTTTATAGAAGTCTAACACATTCTATGTTCTATTTATTATCTTTTTTGTCATCCTAAATTCTAACCGCAATAGATTTTCAATGTGCAATTGTTTACTGTAAACAGTGTTGTAAACGAGGCCTCTATTTGTCATCTGCCTTCACTGAAATTTGGAAAACTAACTCTCCATTCCTCCTCATTGACATCCCAATAAACTGCCATTCTTTTTTCTGATCCACTGAGTTTGACTGTTTCAAATCATACAAAGTAGATGCAGCATTTGTCCTCCTGTATGTAGCTCATTTCACAAAGCATAATGTCATATGGAAGAATATCCTTCTGTTTTTTAAGGCCAAATACTATTCGATTGAATGTTTTTGCTCTATGTTTTTTTAACCTGCTAATCATTTCTGGATACATCAGTTGTCTACACAGCTTATCTATTGCTGAGTGGCCTCACTACATAGCTAAGGATGACAGAAAACCTGTAATCCTCCTTTCTCAGCCTCCCAAGTACCAAGATTACAAGTGTACACCACCATGTCTGCTCTGATATATTCGTTATTATTCCCATAAATTCAGCAAGTTTATTTGCTTTACAATAAGATATCTGTACTGCAGGATCTGGTTCAGATAATATCTTTAAGATCCTACTATTAATTGTTTTAATGATAGTTTATACATTGAGTCCATTTTTGATATTCATGTATGATGAAATAAATGATTAGTATAAATATATTTAATAAAGACATGTAATTAACTATGTTCATATTTTAAAATTCAGTAAAAATCCATACATGATAGGGCACATCTCTAATTCTAATATTTGGGAGGCTGAGAAAGGAGGATCATCGTAGGTTCAAGGACAGCCTCAGCAAGTAGTAAGACTTTCATCAATCTTGTGAAACTAAAATAGAACTGGGGTTATAGCTCAGAGCTCAGAGGTAAAATGCCCCTGGGTTCATTCTCTAGTATCACAAACACACAAAATCACCCCCGCACAGTTACACACACACACATATACACACAAATGTAGTAAAAATATTATTTTTAAGTGTATAAGTTCTTAAAGAAAAAAACTTGTAATGGCTTCAAAGTCTTCATTAAATGATAAAAAGAACTAGAAACAAAATAGAGCAAACATAACTATATACATTAAATTTCTTATTTCACTATATAACTCACTTTCAAAAAGAACTAGAAACAAAGTAGAGCAAACATAACTATATACATTAAATTTCTTATTTCACAATATAACTCACTTTCAAAAAGAACTAGAAACAAAATAGAGCAAACATAACTATATACATTAAATTTCTTATTTCACAATATAACTCACTCTCAAGGGGCTATGCACGTTTATTGGTAGAGACCCATTATAATAAAATTGACATAAGCCATGATCCATGGTGCATGCGCCAATTCTCAGTACATGGGAGGCAGAGATAGAGAGGAGGATGACAAGTTCCAGAACAATGTTTGATAACTTAGCAAGACCCTGTTGCAAAATAAAATAAATGAATAAATAAATAAATAAATAAATAAATAAATAAATAAGGTTGGGGTTTTAGCTCAGCTGTAGAATGTTCCTGAGTTCTACCCCCAACACCACACACATACACACAAAATGGCAAAATACAACACTAACACCTTTTTTTAATTTGAAAACTCAGCAATAAACCTGATATAAATTCTCAATAAATGATTTTTGCTTTAAAATATTACCTTTCCCATGCATACCTTCGCAAGTAAATGAAAGATAGGTAACGTGTGCTATTGTTACTGGAGGAGTTACGTAGATTAGCAAAGATATCTCTCAAATAATACTATGAGAGTGTTGATTTCTGTATTTTAGAAAATATTATTTTTAGTAATTTTTTATTTTCTGGCAATTAAAAAATATACTTTAAATGTACACGGTAACCGGAAAACACTATATTCTCATACTTTTGCTTCCAAAGTTTTTATAGGTGTGGGAATTTTTCTATCTTTAAGTCCTTATACATATCTATTATATTTTTACCTATCCCTTAAACTCTCTTGGGTTAAACAAAACATGGAAAGAAATGTCTTTTCTAATGCCATTCTCTGAGTTACATTACAATAATATGCACACAATAAAGCAGTTTGCTTACCAAGCCATGAAAACTGCTGCTCAGCTAGAAATACAAATGTTCTCCTTGATTGAGTTTTAATGAAGATAGATATATACATCTGCAAATGCATAGAGAGAAAGAGAGAAGAGGGGGAGCTGAGCATAGACCACAAGTGAATGCATTTATGAGCAAGCAGAACCTGCAGGCTTTCTCTGTATGATAGGATTGTTACTTGAGAGTTTGAATGTAAGTGAAGTGCTGGTCTCCTAGGGCAGCTTTCTCCACCAGTCTAATTTCCATCTCGTCTTTTTTTCAGCCTAGAATAAAGCTTTCAACTAAGCTTCTCTTTCTGATTTTCTGGTCTAATTATAACAACCCTTTCTCAGCAATGAACATTAATGTTACATTCCGTGAAATTGCCTTGTGTTTTAAAGTGTAGTATTCACTACCCATATTCACTTTCTCTCTTTTTTTACTCTCCCAAATACAGCTGTTCTTTAATCTTTACAGACTGTCTACTTCTTCCTGACCATGAATGGATAGGTTTGCATACAGTTTCTTCAAAGTAATAACTAAAATGGGATGTAAATTTGAAGCCTGGCATTAGAAATAATGCATAAGCCTGAAAGACATATAGGAAATAGTCTGTCATATGAAGTAACATTTCTTTGAACTTTTCACACTACACACACACACACACACACACACACACACACACATCTGCATACCCTGATACACACACACTAACATATATTTATGAATATGTGTATATATGCACCCTTATCTCCATTTAGTTAAAAAAACTGACAAAACGTGGCCATCAATGTCATTAGTAGTCCTCAACAAGCACAAATTAAATAATATATTGTGAATGTCTTCAGTCTTTAGAACTTTGTGTTTTTTTCCTTCATAATCTAATTTCTTTCTCACAGTTCACTGAGGCTGTAAACTCTAAGTGAAGTGGAAGGGCAGGGCGATCAAAATGCAGAATATTGAAAAGGTTGAAGTAGTAAAGTGCCTTTCCAAGGATATATAAGACATTAAGATTTTGATATTTTATGTTAGTGCAGAGATTACACTGAAAAAGGAAAATGGCACAACAAAAAGTCAGTATTTTTAAATGACTATTTCAAGCAGATTCTATGGTAGAAATCTAATCTCTTTGAGTCTCAAACCTTGAATATCATTTTAATAAAAATTTAACTTATTTAAGTATATCTTATATATGATATATATAAATTAAATTTGAATGCATACATATAATTTTATCTCAAACACTAACGCAGGGCCTCGTGATATGCACTGTAATCTACATGCTGTAGAAATTCAGTAGCTGGTATGTATGTTGAATGAAGATTTTAGCCTGGAAGGGTGACTCACACCTTTAATCCCAGTGCTTGGGAGGTTGGAGTGAGTCACAGGAACTCAGTGAGACTCACACCAACCTAAGGAGACCCTGTTTCAAAGATAGAAAATAGAAGGGCTGGTGATGTACCTCAGTGACAGAGCACCCCTGAGGCAGTCCCCAGTACCAGGAACAAGAGCTCCTGCTGCACCATTCCTTTTGGTTTAATTAGTGTTTTGAGTTTTGGCCATTCTAAGAGTTGTAAGAGGTATGCAGTAGTATCTTGTTTTACTTTTCAATTTTCAAATAATATGAAATTGATTATTTTATATGCTTATTCATCTGCTGTGTTTTTTCTTGTCTTTATGTACCATCTGAATAATGGCTGGAAGTCTTTTTATTAACCATTATTAGGATGAATTGAGGGTATATATATATATATATTCAAAATTTTAATCATAAAATATTATTTAATTAAAATCTGTTAACAAAATTATAATTTTTATCAGTGACTAGATGTATGTATAGAGATGTGTTCATAAAAAACTTATGAACACATATCATATTCCATGTTTAGGAACCTTTTTCAATTTAAGTGGTGTTTGCTGTCAATTTTGTTATTTATGTCTGGCATGCATCCTTATTGTCAGTTTTTTTTTTTTTTTTTTTTTTTTTTTGGTGGTACTGGGGTTCCTGGAAGCCCTTCTACCTCCGGGTTATACTCCCAGACCTATTTTATACTTTTTCTAAAATTTGGAAACAGGGTCTCTTAAACCAGCACGGCTGGCTTCGAACCTGCGGGATCCCCTTGTCTCCGCCTCCCCAGTGCGGGGATTACAAGTGTGCACTATGCCAGGTTATTGTCAGTCTTATACAGAAAAAAATAATTGTTGAAATGCTGTATTATGTGTTTAGTGTAACTCATAAAATAATTATCATTGTAAGAACAAGAAATAAATTAATAAATAAGCCAGAACAAAAATAAAAAATGAAAATATATTTTATCATATAGCTCAGAAAGATTAGAATTTATTAGAAGTTAAATCAAGCAGAAAGAAATTTTTAAAAAGACTGATAGAGGTATAAAATCCCAACATAAAACAGTAAAATAATAAGCAGGAAATAAAAACAACAAATATAACAGATATTAAAATAGATGTTTTAAGAAATCATTATGGGCCGGGCGTGGTGGTGCACGCTTGTAATCCCAGCTTTCGGGAGGCTGAGACCTGGAGGATCGCGGTTTGCTGACAGCCTCAGCTACTTAGTGAGGCCCTTTGCAACTCAGTGAGACCCGGTTTCAAAATAAAAAATAAAAAATAGGGCAGGGGGGTGTAGCTCAGAGGTCAAAGGCCCCTGGGTTCCATCCCCAGACCCGCAAAAAAAAAAAAAAAAAAAAAAAAAAAGAAATCATTATGGTTGCACTGAAAGAAGTTGACTCTTTACTTATTTTACAATTATTTTATTTTTTCTCTTTCTCTCACTATAACCTCTGTTACAACAAAAATAGTTCCTATCTGAACTCTTTAATGGCATATTATTGGAGGAGCAACTTGCCATATATGAGCCAAGTATTTCTCCCGCAACATAGTATCAAGAGTTGAGAACACAATTCACTGTTTTGAAGATGCTGTTGTCTTCTCCAAGGGCACTGCTGGGAATGAAAAAAAAAATAATGGCATAACACTTTGAGAGTACTTATAGTACTTACTGTGTTTGATACTTCGCCAGAATCTCCTAATGGCAGCTTTGAGATTCTGGTTGTTTCATTAATTTTTATCAATGTATGGATGAAGAAATTGGGGCTTATCCAATATTGGCTTAACCAATAACGAGTGTTGGATCCAACACCTAGGTCCAATTGATATGGGGCCAGAGTGTGTGCGTGTACTGTGCTATTTTCACAGGAGTTGTGCTTGCCAAATGTTCACAGCAGTGTGTGTACTTATGACTTGAAAACTAATAAAAGCACCGTTGCCTCTGCTGTTGCTGCACTACCTCTGTGCTGTCTGTGAGGAGCTGTCTGTGCCTCATGTACTTAGTAAGACCCTCTACAACTTAGTGGGACCCTATTTCAAAAGAAACTTCCAATGCATTATAGCACTAAGACCCATCTAACCTAATAATTTGTATCATATATCACTAATGAAACATCTTTTTTGATTTGATTTGTATTTTCAATGTTTCCCTAAAATGGTGGCATATAAAGGAAACTGTAAGCAAATAAAAAATAACATGTGACATAAAGATTGTATTCTCTACCAAGTTTGTTTCTTCTATATTACTTTTCCTAGAATATTCCCATGTCCTACCTGAAATGAGAATGGAAAACCATTGTCCATCAGATATATCTTAATCCTAAATATGAATTTAAGGTATATTCAAGCAGGTTATAAAGTTGAATACAGTACATCTTAAAATATTCTACTGCTGGGCATGGTGGTGCACGCTTGTAATTCCCGTGCTTGGGAGGCTGAGACAGGAGGATCGTGCAGGTTCAAAGCCAGCCTTGCTGGCTTAAGAGACCCTGTTTCCAAATAAAAATATAAAATAGGTCTGGGAGTGTAGCCCGGTGGCAGAAGGGTTTCCAGGAACCCCAGTACCGCCAAAAAAAAATATATATATATATATATTTTTTTTTTTCCTACAAAACATTTGTTGTAATATTTATGCTAATTTATGTACATATTGCTTCTTAAGAGCATTTAAACATTGCTTACTTTTATATTTATTTTTTAAGATTGTGGCTAAGTAAATTGCTTAATTGTCAATTTTATGCCTAATATTTTATGACATTAAAAATATTTAAAATATATAATTGTACCTGTTCACCAGCCTCTTCTCCCTCCTCCTCACTCTCCGAAGTCTCCTGTGACTACTATTTTAATATCAACTTATATAAGATAAACCTTTTTAGATTATACATATAGTTAGATTTAAAGATTTTTAATATGTTCACCATAAAAAAGTGATAAATATCTAAGATGATGTATATGCTAATTATCCTGGTTTGTATTACTCAGTGTATACATGAATCAAAATGTCACATTGTGCCTCATAAATAGATGAAATAATTATATGTAAATAAAAAATTAAAAATATAAATAAAATGATATATACATATATATGTTATTATTATCCTACTAACATGTAGTTATACATTTTGGTTGCTAAGATATAAAAGTGTAGAACATATTCCAGTGAAACTTGAGTAAAAGTTTTGATGCACTCCTATAATCCCAGTGCTTGGGAGGCTGGGATTGCTGGTTGAGACCAACCTTAACAATTTAGAGAGAGCCTCATGAACTTATTGATACTCTACATAACTTAGCAAGACCCTATTTCATAAAAATAAATTCTGGGAGTAGGTGTGTCTGGTGAAGCACACTTGTAATCCCAGTACTTGGGAAGCTGAGACAGGAGGATCACAGGTTTGTGGCCAGCCTCAGCTACTTAGTGAGACCCTCCACAAGTTAGTGGGACCCTGTTTCAAAATAAAAAATAAAATATAGTGCTGGGAGTGTAGCTTGAAGGTAGAATGTCTGTGGGTAGTACTTAAAAAATGCCTGTGGGTAAAATGCCCTTGGGTTCGATCCCCAGTACCAAAACAAAAACAAAACAAAAAAATTAAAACAAAACAAAATTAAAAAATCAAACCAAACCAAACCATCAAAAAAAAAATTCAGAAACACAAATAATCTATACTAAAATGTTACATTTTCTGTTTAACTTTAAACAAAACCTTTTACATTTTTCACTGTTCACTTGCATTTTCTTTCTTTTTTTTTTCTTTCTTTCTTTTTTTTTTTTTTGTGGCATTGGGAATGGAACCCAGGGGTGTTCTACTTCCAATCGACACAACCAGCCCTATTTTTTTTATTCCTTATTTTGAAACAGGATTTCACTGAGTTGTAAAGGGCCTTACTAAGTAGCTGAGACTGTCTGCAAACAATGATCCTCTTGTCTCAGCCTCCCAAATGCTGGGATTACAAGTGTGGGCCACCACGCCTGGCTAGCCTGCATTTTCTTATTCCTGTAAATAAACATTGTCTTATTCCTATGTTTCTTTGGGCATCAGTGTAAATATTGTCTTATTCCTGTGTTTCCTTGGGCATCAGAGTTATTCTTTTTATTTCTTTGCAGATGTGGAACTAAATGGAAAATAATAAAAATAGAGGGTTTTTTAATTTATCTAAGACTAAAATAAGGATTATATGGATATAATTACCATTTGAGAGAGAGAGAGAGAAAGAGAGAGAGGGAGAGAGAGAGGAGGGAGAGAGAGAGAGAGAGAGAGAGAGAGAGAGAGAGAGAGAGAGAGAGAGAGAGAATGAATGAGAATTGCCCTTGCCCAGGCTCTGAGAAATGTTTAACTGGTGAATGTTTTTGTGGGGAGGAGCATTATAAGAGAATAGACTACATATATGTCAATAACAGTGGTTTATTTTCCCAAGTGGAGTGGGCTTCCAAAATACATTTATTTATGAAACATGAACATTAGAAATTGAAATTCTACTCCTGGAGTGAAATACAAGTCTCTCTACCCTCTTTGATGCTCAAGGTTAGTTTGACACACATGATAAGAGATGGCCAGGTGGGTAAAAGAGCATTTCAATAGTAGTGGTGTGGACAAAGGTGGGTTATTCTTTGCTCTGTGGAGTTATACTAAGCAGCAGTCATTAGATGATTTGGGAAGAGACTACTGATGGGTTTTAGACCATGCATTACTTGTGAGTTGTTTTTCATTATAATTTATTTTTGATACTGGTCAATGCTAGTCATTAATATTGAATGAGCAAATCTTACTCCAATTATGTGTTTTTGGGTGTGCGGGTGTATCCGCATGCACACACAAGTGTCGGGAATCCAGCCTGACAGCTGACGGGGCTTGGAGAGATGATGAGTACCGACGACTCGAACACAAACCCACAAGCCGGGAGTCAAGTCAAGCAAGATCTCATTTATTTCTCTCCAAGCAGTCCTTTATATAGCACCAAGCCACGAGGGGAATTTCCATGAGAAATAGCCTAGCCTATCCAGGATAAAGATCACTAGCACGTAGTTTACAGCCAATCCCAGGCCAGTACATGAGCCATTCATGTGTGTGGAAAGCTCCTTTAAATGTAGAAAGGGAAATACTGCTCAGTCTCCCCACCCATAATGAATGGGGAAACGACGCCTTCCTAGCTTCCTCCAGGCGCCATCTTTGCCCCTTTTTTGCTGAATCACTTTACTTAAAGTTTTGCCTTAGGCCGTAGGCCGCTCAGGCTGAATCTCCTTAGGCGCTGTATAGACACACCCCATCACACAAGTTTGTGTATGTGCAAAATGGATCAAGGATATTTTTGAGCTTCAGTTTGTCGTGAAATATACTTTAGAGAACAATGCAATCACTCTTCATATCCCACTTCAAGCTCAACAAACTGTCAGTTTCAATACAGGCCAAAAACAAAGGTAGAAATGGGATGACGACAGGAAACTTTACACTGAATGATAACCGAACCTGTCTTGGGCATGAATGAATCAGAATACAGACAAATTCTTGAGCTACCTGACAGGTACCATTAAGGGGGGCTAATTTTCTCAAATGAAAATAGGGCTGGTGCAGTGGAATGATGACTTCATAATGAGCAGGAATATCTAAATTTCAAGAGTCCCAAGATGAAAATTATATGCAATCACTTCCTATGGCAATTTTCCTTTATCTTCCCTGTTCTAAAAGGAAGTTATACAATGAAGTGGCTGGATAGAAGCAGCCTGAAAAGATGCTAAAGAATAGCATTATAATAATGCATAATCCAGTCATTTATGAGATAATGTTCCCTATATATGTGTAAAGTAAATTGGGTAGGAAAGTTAAAGGGGGAGGGAAATAACACCAGGCCAGTGACTCAGAATGAGGATGTATAATATAGTAAACTTTAATTTCTGGCAATCAGGTGTCGAAGATACATAAAATGACACTGACGAAGAAGAGTTTACTTATCAATTATTGACATTTTCTATTATAGGTAGGTGGTCCAGGATGAATACAGAAACAAGATTAATGAAGAATAAATAGTGAGAAATTAAAGAAAAAAATCATTACCAAGTTGGAAGGAAATTCAACATGCAGTAAAGTATATCATCAGAGAGCCAGATTTTTAAGTATAAAACAAATCTTGAATATCTTTCTATTGGCTATACTGTCACTCTCTTCTTTTGGCTTTCATTACTGTGTCTTTAGGAAATCTTCCTCTTCGTTTTCATGTGATTCTTCTAAAGTAGTCACTGAAGAAATCACCTCTCTTTCTAAGAATCACACAGAGAAACAAGATACGAATGTTCATCATAATTTCCATACTGACAAGGATGAGCCAATGGGGCTTTCTCTTCTGTGTATAGGAATTCTGAGTAAAGATACATGGTATTTTAGATGGTTAGTTATAAGTGCACCAAGGAAAGTGTTTCAAACCCCTTTGTGAAACTATGGCATTTTACCAGCTGTTAGTTATATATTTATAATAGATAAATTTACTTTCCAGTAGTTATTACTCTTTATTTGTACCTGAGGCAATACTAAATTATTCTAATAACTGCCAACTGGTTTCTTTATGTAATTTTCCAAAGGTTGGTTCTGTTATTCAAAGTCAAATAACTTTATCTAGTAGAGAATACAATGTAAATATTTTGCAAGTAATGCAGAAAAAATTTGAATAGTTTTAAATCTTTCATGTATTTTTTGTGAATAGTGTGCTACCCAAAATATATTATTATGTAGAAAGACACCAAGATCATAGTTTAAAACAAACATGAGATGATACTGTATTGAATAAAATTTTTGTATACATACATATACATTTATATACACATAAAATAAATATTTTATTTTCCTTTAAGAATGAAAAATCATTTTGTGGCACAGTGGGAATTGAAATGTTTCCTGGAAGCTCAACAATTGGAAAAACTGGCAGAAACATACAAAACCTTGCATTACTAACAGCTTACTTTTGCAGATGAATCTATCCAAGGTATCTTAGAAATAGTAAAATAATCCATTTGTAAATATAATTTGTAAATTTTTAGGAATAACCGCCTTTTGGAAATGACCTTAACTCCATCTATTGGAGTTAAGGTATTCCTGAACTCAGCCACTGTTATGGTAAAGAGGGAGAAGAGGAAACGAAGAAGAGGAAGGAGAGGGTTTCTGGAGAAGAAGGTCTCTTTAGTTAGCATCTCCATACTTGAATGATAGCTTTAGATTAGGCTCATAGGTCTAAATGTGAAGTTTCGGTAAAGTACTTGTGTTCATTGTGCAGAATGTTTGGACTTTATTTCAAAATAGCTGAACTTTAATGATGTTCTAAGGTAACAGAATATAGTAAAAAGTAGAACTAGTTATTTAGGCAACTTGTCAATATCTTTTTTGCTATATTTTTTGTTATAATTGATAGACACTTCTTTCCTTTTACTTTTTTTCCAGTACTGCAGATTAAATCCCACAGCATTCTACCTCTGAGCCGCACTCCTAGACCTATTTTATTTTATTTTTTTGGACATTCATTAGAATTTTATTTTTTTCACTCTGTCAGAGCTTAAAATGTTTATCAGCAGATGCATAAATGTCATAGTTCAATATACAAAAAAAATGACTGAAGGGTGACACTATATAACATAAGAAAGTTTTTTTGTATATGAAAAGCATTTTTTAAAATTTTATGTGTATCTTATTGAAAATGGCATACATAGTGTGTCACTAAATTCTGCAGGGCCTCAAATAGAAGCAGATATTCATCACAAACCTGCAATTTCCCTGCCTCCCAAGTACTGGGATTACAAACATGTACCACCATGCCCAGCTGAAAAGTCACATCAGAGATATAGAATTTTTATACCTTTGGGATATGTGTATCAGGACTTGTTCAATAAACTGGCTGCAGAAGGACACTTGAAAAGATGCATGCTCAGATTTATATGTTGATGAGAGCCACTCATGTGTCTGCTGTACTGTAGAAATACCTTAATTCACTGCAAATGTTTTCTTGCTAATATTTTAGTGAGATGAATTTGATAACAAACTCTGAGGAATATTGTGCTTAGTGTACTTTATAGCATATAAAGGTCTCATTTAAAGTTGAGCACTAAATAAATGCAGTATTTTAATTGTAACTCTGCCAATATATCTATCTAGAGGCCTGTTGACATTTCTGTCTTCAGTGAAATTTTTGTCTCCATGAAAGTCAGGATTACAATTTGTGTTATAACAGAATGGTTTAGCTTAGTGCTTTTTTTTTTTTTTAAATAAAGCATTCGCATGTAGCTTTGAGATTTTGAAGTGTCAAATATTCCCTCATTATTTGTGAAAAAATACAATGCCCACTATAATTATAATCACAAAAAATAGGATTTTGTATGTATATCCAGAGACAGGAAGGGTATAGCAATCCAACCTATTGAGCTTAAGGGACTTTGTTTTTTGCTTCTCTTATATTTTGATTTCCCATAATACATATACTAACATTTTAAAAGAAAGGTTATTTACAATATAATAAATTATGCAACAGATCAAATTACATAGAGGAAATGTCATTAAGAGCAAAGGGGGTTTTTGGAGACATGAAGAGCATATGTCTTTTTCAGATACTTGACTAATAGTGAGAAAATAGTTTAAACTAATAGCTCATTCATAGCATTTCAAAAATTCAAAGAGAAACAAAAAGTAAACAAGTTATGGTAGGGACCAATACCATCGACAGAATGAAGAGTAAGTGATTTGATTTCTACTGAGAGATTTAAACAAAAATAGGTGAACAAATGAAAAAATACTTTAATATCTGAAATGAAAATATCTTTATTTTAAGAACTGAGATTAAGTTTTTTCTTTTACGTTCTTAAGACATATGTATTTTCAAAATAAAGTGCTTTTATTCTGCAAATGATATTTGTAGAATAGAAAGGCAAAGGGCAAACTGGAGAAAAAATTATCGGGTCACATTATGAATAAAGAGCTTGATTCAAAATTACATTAATAACTCACAACATAAAGCAACTCAATTAAAAAATGAGCCAAATGTCAGAGGAGATATCTAAGCCAGTGGATAAACAAATACCAAATAGGTGTATTAAATTATATTCAATATAAATTTCTCTTGGGACATACAAATTAAAATAGCAGTGAGATACTATTACATACTTCTAAGAATAACTTACTCTCCAAAAAGCTGATAATACCAATTATTAAAAAAATACCAATCTTTGTAATTTCTTTATAGATGACAATAATATTTTGAACTTAGAAATAATTAAAAATAATTAAAATTAACCCTGTATGGTGCTACATATGTATAATCCCAGTATCTGGGAAGCTGAGACAGGAGGATCACAGTTTTGAGACCCACCTCTGTAATGTAGCGAGATCTTTTGCAGCTTAACAAGACTGTTTCAAAATAAAAGTTGTAAAATGATAGAGTGTTACTTCAGAAGTAGACTGCTTCTGGGTTCAATCCCCAGTAAAAAATACAACAACAACAACAACAACAACAACAACAACAACAACAGTTATTATTTTACAGTGAGACTTGTAGGGTTTTATTATTTATAAAAAAGTTTTGTAGGGTTGGAAAGAAAAAATAAGAATGATTCTGATTTAATTAAATAGAGTAAAACTCACTGAATAAATTATGTTATAAACTAGACAAAAATAGAACAATTTAAAGTTGACATGTTAATGAACTAGAAAGATTATATTTATTTTTAAATATTCATTTTTTCCTGGCAGTGTGCAAACCAAACAAAACATCTGCAAGCTGTGTTTTGTTTATGTGCCAGTGTGTTTGACCTCTACTTTAAAATAGGAAGTTCTTGCAAGCAATTGCATTCTAAATTTAGACTACAAGCCTTCAAAACATTTTTTTCCCAGTACTACTTGAAAGAATTTTTCTGTTCACGTGAATGTGGTAGAAGCTGTGTTAGCTCGTCCTTGATCTATTGCAGAGCTTCTTGACTAGTTGTGTAGCCTCCAGACTTTCTGATTTTCCATCTTTCTTACTCAGTTAAACCCTCACAGACAAATAAATTATTGTTTTGGTCATTTGATCACAAAGATACAGTGGTCTCTGTTGTATATAGAAGCAAATTTCAATGCCTTATCTCTAGGGTTGACTTTTTTTTTTCTACATTACATTTTATCCTAGCTTCACTTTTAAATGACATGATTTTCAAATATCAGTAAGGCTGATTTTGTTGTTGTTGTTCTTGGTTGTGGTGGTTTTTGTTGTTGTTCAGTGAGTTTTTGTTTATTGTGTGTGGTACTGGGGATTGCACTCAGGGGTATTCTATATCCAACTACACCCCCACCCCCCCCTTTTTTTTAAATTCAGAAACAAGTTCTTGCTAATTTGCTGAAAGCCTTGCTTAGTTGTTGAGTCTGGCTTTAAAATCTGCTGTTCTTTTGTCTCATCTTCCCAAGTACTGGGGTTTCCGGCATACACCACCTCATCCAGCTAGACGGTTATATTATTTACCATCTCTCATTTCAGTTGTAGTACCTGAAACATTAATCAACTCTAAAACTCTCTTTTGAAAAACTATGCTATTTTTCA
The DNA here is from genome assembly GCF_963383645.1 of Muscardinus avellanarius. Lineage (NCBI taxonomy): Eukaryota > Metazoa > Chordata > Mammalia > Rodentia > Gliridae > Muscardinus > Muscardinus avellanarius. The sequence continues at coordinate 22,875,170 of NC_137790.1, read as the reverse complement.
GTATTATACATGTAATTTTATTTCATTTTCTTCCATCCAACTAAATTATTCTGAAATATCATGCTTCATTGTTGATCCTTATGACAATACACTTTGGTTGTATTATAATTTTTATTGATTTGTAACCTCTGTGGTTTTAAACACTGCTGTATGCGTGTATGTCAATTTCTACATGATTTACATTTTGATGTGAGGCTATCATGAACCAATTAAAGCATGTTAAAAATAAACATTAAATAATTTAAAATACATAGTTCTTATTTACTATTCAGAAACAATATCAAATAGAAAGATGCTGAAAAAGCCAAGTGTGGTGGTGAACACTTGTAATCCCAGTACTTGGGACAGGAGAATCGTAGGTTCCTGTCCAGCTTCAGCTACTTAGTGAATAAAGAATAAAAAATAGTGCTGGGAATATAACTCAGAGGTATAAAGCCCCTGGGTTCCATCCAGAGTAGTGAAATATAAATAAATAAATAAATAAATTTAATAAATGAAATTTTACTCAGCCATAAAGAACAAAATTAAGTCATTACAGGAAAATGGTTAGAACTAGAGAACAGTAGTTAAGTGAGATTAGTCAGTCACTAAAAATAAGAAATCAAATGCTCTCTTTAATATGCAGAAGCTAGGGAGAAAATGGGTCATAAGAGGAACTATAGACCAAGAAGGAGAAACTGTAGATGAGCAAATAAAAACACCTAACTGAAGGGGATGGAAGAGGGTAAGAGGGGAACTTCCTAATGTACAAGATGTACATTCACAAACATATCATAATCAGTCACTAAGGAGGGAGAAGGATGGAATAGGGTGGGAACCAGGAAGGGCTAAATGAATGATGTGTGCATGTATGCCTCCACCATCTTTACTCCATAAAGATGTACAACTACAATGTACCAATACAAAAAATTTAAAAAGGTGCTGAAAAATATGTCATTATGATTTGTATTAAACTATGAATAATATGACTTCTGTATCAATATATTTTATGCTTTTTAATAAGTGTTCTAAATGAACACATCTTTGACACATGCTATCATAAAAATAAAATGGGGTGCAAAATAGAGTAGATATTACTTTGGAACAATAAAATACTGTATGTTACTAACTGGAAGAAATCCTGTAGCCTGACATCAGGTATACTGAGTAAAAGAGAAAGAGAGCATAACCTAATACAATCAGTATTTAGAAAACAAAACGATAGAAAATAATACAATATGAAGTAGGCCGGGCGTGGTGGCGCATGCTTGTAATCCCCGCGCTTGGGAGGCTGAGACAGGAGGATCACACGGGTTCGAAGCCAGCCTCAGCTACTTAGTGAGGCTCTCAGCAACTTAGTGAGACCCTGTTTCCAAAAAAAGAAAAAGGTCTGGGAGTATAGCCCGGAGGTAGAAAGCCTCTGGGTTCCACCCCCAGTACCACCAAAAAAAAAAAAAAAAAAAAAAGAAAATAATACAATATGAAGTAATACAAAATAACTTACATTATAGAAATACATCAAAAGCCCAATTTATGTGGCCGGGTGTGGTGATGTGTACTTCTAACCTTGAATAGTTTTAACTTGGGTGCATGTACCTTGTACCTTGGATACTTGTAGACTTGTAATTTGGGATATTGAGAAGGAGGATCACAATTTCAAAGGCAGTCTCCACAACTTTGAGAAACTCTGCTTTAATAAAAGGGAGACAGGGTGAGTGGGGGTGTATTTCAGTACTATGATGGCCCTGAGTTCAGTCCCCACTACCAGAAAATCATCCCAATTGTGTATTAAATATATATAAATGCAATCTATTAATCATCATTATTACACTAAATTATTTTTGTGGGTCTGGGGATGGAACTCAGGGCATTCTACCTCTGAGCTACACCTCTGCCCTATTTTTTTTTTATTATTCTTTATTTTGAAACAGGGTCTCACTAAGTTGCTGAGGGCCTCACTAAGTAGCTGAGGCTGTCCATGAACTGCAATCCTCCAGTTTCAGTCTCCTGAAAGTTGGGATTACAAGCGTGAGATCCCACGTCCTGCTATTCCATTTAAATTTAATAAAGTACAGCTTATAAATTATCTTTCATGGGTCATTTGTTTGATGTAGTTTTAAAATAATCATTGATGAGATTGATGCCGGGCGAGGTGGTGCACGCTTGTTATCCCAGCATTTGGGAGGCTGAGACTGGAGGATCGCGGTTCGCAGGCAGCCTCAACTACTTACTGAGGCCTTCTACAACTCAGTGAGACCCTGTTTCAAAATAAAGAATACAAAAATAGGGCAGGGGGTATAGCTCGATTTTGAATGCCCCTGAGTTCGATCCCCAGACCCGCAAAAAAAAAAAAAAAAATCGTTGATATACCCATAGTCATCTAAGTTTTGTCTTATGTTATCTTCTAGAAATGTTATATATTTTAATTTCATACTTAGTCCTATAATCTATTTTTCCTAAATTTTGCAAGGTGCATAGGTTGTTATTTAGATTTATCTTTGCATTTAGATGGGTTCCTATTTCACAATCATTTGTTGAAGAGATTATCTTTGCTTCATTATTTTGCCTTCTGTTTCAATGACCTATTTGTGCTCATTTTTGCCTAATACCTCACTATCTTTGTTACTGAGGTTTTATAGTAAGTCTTGAATCTGGTTAGTGTCATCCTTATGAGATTTTTCTTCAATAATGTGCTGGATATCTCCATTTGAAATTTAAAATCAGATACATGACATCCACAAAATAATTTTCCAAGATTTTTATTGGGATTGCAATCATGTTTAGAACTGACATCTTGGTGATAGTAAGTCATCATATCCATGAACTTCAAATACCTCAGCATTTATTTATTCCTGTGGTTTATTTAATCAGAGATATACTTTTCTAATATAATTTAGAAAATATTTACATTGATATTTAATTATTTCATTTTTATTGCTAACAGAAATGGCATTTGTTTTTAAATTTAATTCCCTCTGTTCATTCCCGTTCACCATAATACTTAAATTTAGACTGAAGATATAATTGTTATTAGACATAAAAATAAACCTACTGAAACTGAGCATAGTGGCGCACACTTGTAATCCCAGCATTTGGGAGGCTGAGACTGGAGGATCACAGTTCGATGACAGCCTCAGCTACTTAGTGAGGCCCTTTGCAGCTCAGTGAGACCTGGTTTCAAAATAAAGAATAAAAAATAGGGCTGGGAGTATATTCGAGATTGAATGCCCCTGGGTTCCATCTCCAGACCTAGGAAAAAAATAAATAAACATACTGACTTTTTCTTAGAACTTTTAATTTTTTATTCTTTTTCTTGTTCATATAGCATAAAATAATTTACTGAAAATGGTAACAGTAACAATAAAAGTTAGCAATTATATAGAATTAAAGAATTTGCAGTTTCTAGTAACTCATGAAGAAAGGATGCTTCAAAAATGGTATCCCTAGACAAGCTGTATACTCAGAGCGCTTGCCAATCATTCTTTCCATGATGGTATCTCTCAATGATTTTCTAAAAATTAAAACATTTTTATGATTAATCAGTAATTAATGAAAATATGAAAAGTATTAAATATATTTTGCTAAAATTTAAAACACATAACAAATTTATCTATAATTATATAATATAAAACATTCATATATATTATTTTTAAACTTTAATTATCAATCCCTAGGTTCTTTTTTTTTTTTTGGTGGTACTAAGGATGGAACCCAGGGACATTCTTCCTCTAACCTACATACCTACACTGCCAACCCTATTTTTTTTATTCTTTATTTTGAAACAGGGTATCACTAAATTGCAAAGGGCCTCATTACATAGCTAAGGCTGCCCACAAACTGTGATCCTCCTGTCTCAGCCTCCCAAATCCTGGAATTAGAAGGCTGAACCACCATGCCTGGAGACTCTAGGTCCATATTAGGCTGGTGATGCTACTAAACTGTTCACGTGGACCTCCACATAATCTTAAGACAATTTGCAGAATCACTGGCATTTGGAGAAAAGTAAACAACAATTTATCAATCAGTATTTTAATCACTGATATCAAATATTTTTATGTTGATATCAAACAGTGAAAATATACATTCTTTATTTGATGATATGACAAATTAAAATTAAAGTACATCAGGAATAGAAAAAAATTAATTGAAATTCAGTCAGCCATATTTGAGAGCTTGATAGTTACCACTTACCTGGGCTGGAGTTGCATGTGCTGAACCAATTGAAATATGTTTGTTCTTGCAAATTTATGAAATACATAGCTTTGCATTCAAGTTAACTTGAAAAGATAAAGTAACTAACATTAGATTCCAAAAATTACCAAAGATTGAGAACATGATGAAATACATCCAGCTCTGGGCAAAGACAAAATTCCTCTGCAGTGAGAACATATGTGTTGATTTTTCCTCAGCATGTCTTCTAGGATACCTGGAAACAATACATCATAGTTCTATGCTGCTAATATTAACTGGGTTTTGTAGAAGAAAATGAAAATCGCTGAAGTAGAGTAATGACATCTTAGGTATCAAATTACTAGTGTAAATGATTATCCGAATTCAATGTTCTGAACAAAATAAAAGACAAACAAGCGTATAAAATAAAACAGTGTAACTCAAAATGAGAACAAGTTGAAAAGTATCCTAAGGCATTGTAATTAATAAAATTATGAGAAATGTCTCGGAAATGCCTTATTATTTTTCAGTCATTGCTAGATAAACCTTGTTATTTTAATCTCATTTTGTGTTTTAGAGATTTTATTTTTTCTGACTAAGCAATATAGGAAGTACACATGTCCAAATGTTATGAATAAAAACAAATGACTCCAATACACTACATAGTGAAACTTCAAAGACAAAAAACCCACAAAAATTAAAAACCAGAGGGAGAGAAAGAAGGAAGATAAATGATCTCCAATGAAAGACAACAATCTGATGAGTGAATTCATAGTCGATTTATTAAAGAAACCCATGATCTGTGCCAATCATTTTTAGAATTACATGTATGACAAACAAACCAACACAATAATAAACAAATAGAAAATAAATAAAACACAAAATAAAAGCTAAAAAAACTATCCACCAGTAGAAAAAAATTTTCAAGAAATGAGACATATAAAAATGTTTTAGATGAGCAAACCAAGTTACAATCACTACCAAAAATGACTATTACAGAAAATTTCAAAAAGAATTCATTCCACTAATAGAAACTAATAATAGAAATTGAAGGTGAAAAAAGTTACAAAGATTAAATATATATGTTAGCAATTTTGAAGGTCTTACAAATATATGGGTAAATCTAAATTAATTTTATCTGTGATACAAAATATTGCATAGGATTTAAAATCACACACATGTGTGTATGTGTAAGTGTGTGTGTGATTCCTAATTGGTTTTCAGTCATTTCTAGGAAAATCTATAATTGTTATTTCATCTCACTTCGTGTCTCAAGAAATATTTCACTCTCTCTGACTAAGCTTATCTCTATTAGAAAGGTATACCTGGAGTTTAAATCTTCCAAACTACAAAAATTTGGTAAAGAAAGCCAAATCAAATTAAAGAAACCTAACTTCAGTAATTCAGAGATTTTGTTCAAATTTTATGAGTAAAAAGGCCAAAATGTCTAGAGAAAATATCTCTGTTAATGAAATATGAAAAGCTCTTACTTTAAATTGATAGTAAAGGAGAAAAAACAAAGCTCTTTATTTCCATTTCTGTTCAATCTAGAACCACAGAACCTAGAGTGGGATGGCAAGAATAAGAAATAAACTATTGATGATATGGAAAAAGTGTTTGCTATTATCACTGACATATTCCAGGTTGGCAATAGGTGATAGGTAGGGAGAGGGTAGATGCTTGTGGCCTTTGAAATGTTGATATTCAGAATTTGCCTCATTTTCTTTGATTTCTGTCTAAAATAAGATCGGTTTTTTTGCAGTTTTTTCACTAGGAGATTTTACTGCTATCTCACTGTCAAGATGGTTATGCTTGACTAGCTATCAGTAATTCTCTTTTATAGGAATAAAGAGAAAACATTAAAATACACGAAAAAGCTAAAGCCAAAATTTTGATGTCTTTTACATTTAGTTATTAAAGAATTTAATATAAGGAAGACAAACTATACCAGTACTCTGAAGACTTATGCATGTTGAAATAATTTATTTTTATAAGAACTACATGTCTATAAAAAAGAAAAATTAAAGCCAAAAGCCTCAAAAGAAAAGCGCACCAAAAGAGAGGACATTAGTGTGTCAATGAAATATCCTTTATGAGAAACGAGTCACAGTTCTGGGAATCAGCTTATATTGTTAAAAATTATAAAAAGCAATTTCTATTAGGGTAGTCCATACTTGTAATGGCTGATTGACCCTATTGCATAGTGAATTAGAACCAGTATTGCTTTATTAAAATAGGGCCATGAACATATACATCAATTTTATTAAAATAAAAGGTATAATAGAGATGATATTGAAATAGAATAAGAAGTTCCATTACTGATTTCATTATTTTCCTTTGGTTCCAAGGATTGAACCCAAGGACATTTTACCTCTGAGCTATACCTTTTTATTTACATATTTATTTATTTATTTATTTATTTATTTTGAAGATTTAAATAAGTTTATTAAAAAGATAGAAATACAGAAGATAGTTACAGCCCCACGCCATTCTGGCATGGGGGGAGGGTGGTCCGAGCCAATTCCCACCCCCCCTTACGTACTTATTTTAGAAATAAGGTCTCACTAGGTTGCTGAAAGCTTCCTTTAATTGCTAAGGCTGACTTCAAAAATACGATCTTCCTGTCTCTGTTTCCCATGTATTGAAATTATAGATGTGCACCACCATGTCCATGCCTGGCATGATTTACCTGATTTCTGATTCTCAATTCCTTCCCCTGTGTTTGGGGATGACAGTTCTCCCATTGCCTAACTACAATAATTATTACCATAAAAATTTAATAAAAGAATAACTATTTTACAAATTATATTATTTATTTTTATTTATTTATTTACTTTTATTTTTTTGTTGGTACTGGGGTTCCTGGAAACCCTTCTACCTCCGGGCTGCACTCCTAGACACCTATTTTTTATATTTTTATTTGGAAACAGGGTCTCTTAAGTCAGCAAGGCTGGCTTCGAACCTGATCCTCCTGTCTCCGCCTCCAAAGTGTGGGGATTACAAACATGCGCCACCACACCCAGCGATATTGTTTTATTAATAAAAGGACATTAAGAATACTTATAAATAGTCAAACATAAATTATTATAGTATTATTAGGTAAAAATGTTACATAAATTTTAAAGTTCATTGCTGTTTTTGGGTTTGCAGATTTTACATTAAAAACTAAATAATAAATACTGGTGCAAAAGGGTCAAAGTGTGAATTTGATCTCATATTATTTTGTATTTTGCAATAAAATAGTACCAGTAGTTACATAGATACAAGAATATAGAACAATATCTTTATGTAGTATTATTTCTAGCACCAAGACTGTGTTATCAATGTATCACTCTAGCTTCTGATGTCATAAGATTAATACAATCAAAGCATGTAAATTATATAATAAATGTTAAATTTATAGTATATGCAATTAATATTATGTAATTAACTATAATACACATTTAGTTAATATGCATATAAAATAATTTCAGTCATGGAATTGTATTTTCCTGCACATTCCACATTGTTCCTCCTTGCTTTCTCCTTATACATGTTAGAGAAATTGGTAGTAATACCTTCATATATTGGTAGAGCATTATTCCAACTGTTTCTTTCCTCAGCCCCACTTACTCTCCATATATTCTTCCCCAGTCTCCCTCCATTGCTCTATAGGTACTTAGAGCTGTATGCACATATATTTTTATCTCATTGGACCTCACTATGATGTATAATTGCAATGCATTAATAAAATAAATGAAGTGGAAGCTGGGCGTGGTGGTACAGGCTTGTAATCCCAGCATTTGAGAGGCAGAGACAGGATGATCGTGGTTTGTGGACAGCCTCAGCTACTTAGTGAGGCCATTTACAACTCAGTGAGACCCTGTTTCAAAATAAAGAATAAAAAATAGGGCTGTGGGTGTAGCTTGAAAGTAGAATGCCCCTCTTTTCCATCCTCAATACCGAAAAAAATAAAATAAAATAAATGAAGAGGAGAATTAAAATAAAAGCAAACAATGAACATTATACTATAAAAAGAAAAATAAAAGACATGTAGTGGAACAGATAAAATACTTAGAATGAGAAAGATGAGTACAGAGCTAAGAAAGAAAATAAAAGAATGAAATAAAAATTTAAAATACCTCAAGTGATCATTTAAACTAGTCAAGAAAGAATAAATATAAAAAACAAAATAAACAAACTGCTCAAATTTTTAAAAACTTGTTTTAATAGGTTCAATCATAGTACCAAAACTATAGACAAAGAAATATGGGAAAGATATTGAAAAGGAAATAGGACAGATTAAGGGACATGAGATCACAATGAAATAGAGAAAAAACAGCATAGTTAATACTGTAGAGGTAAAGAGAGTAGAAAAAATTAAAAAAAATTTTTTTCAGGTCTGGGGATGGAACCAAGGGGCATTTGACCTCTGAGCTACAACTCCTGCCCTATTTTTTTTTTCTCTTTATCTTGAAACTGGGTCTCACTAAGTTGCAGAGGGCCTCACTAAGTAGCTGAGGCTGTCCGCGAACCGCAATCCTCCCATTTCAGCCTCCCGAATGCTGGGATTACAAGCGTGCACCACCACGCCCAGCTAAATTTTTTAAATTTAAAAGTAATAAATATGAAATACTCCTACACATTCTGTAATCAGATTTTTAAAATGTAAAGAAAAATAATAGTTTTGCAAGTAACCAGAGAGAAAATAGAGATAACTTGCAGTAGAAGTAATCAAAAAACGTTTAGAGATAATACAATATCTCTTAGAAATATTTATCTATCTATATCTATGTAGCCATCTATTGTACTTTGACTCCATGCTAAACCAGTGAAATAGTAAATATTATATTCCCATTTACTAATGAGTAAATTTATACAGTTTAATAAGTGTACCCTTAATCATGTTAATTTCTGTCCAACCAATCTTTGAATTCAGGGAAATCTGATTACACAAAGCACGTATAATCTTGTAAACTCTCCTGGGCCACTTGTCTAGCTCACCTCTCATGACTCTTTTTGTAGAATGAATTCAGTTGTCTTATTGCATTATGGGAAACAGTACCGCACGATTCTGATCACACTTTATAGTCCCTGACAGGACTACTTTTAAGTTGTGCAAAGAAATATGTTCATTTTAATAGTTTACTACTTCCTAGTGGAGCATGGTGGCACGTGTTTGTAGTTCCAATACTTGGGAGACTGAGATAAGAGTATCACAGGCTCAAGACCAGCCTCAGTTACTTAGGGAGGGCCTGTGCAGCTTAGTGAGACCCTGTTTCAAAATAAAGAATAAAATGTAAGTCTGGGGATGTAGCTCAGAGGTAGACTGGCCCTGTGTTCCAATCGCAGCAATGAAAAAAAAAAAAATTACCATTTTTTTTTAACTAGAGATAGAGAAAAAAAGAATAAAGGAAAGATTATGATCATAAAGCTTCCAAATTCATCACAAAAATGAGTGAAATTGCACTGTCACTAAAATAATCTATTTTATTTTGTTTTTTAGACATTTTTTCAGAGCTGAAGATCGAACTTAGGGCTTTGTGTGTAACAGGTTAAGTATTCTGCCTCCCAAGTGCGGGGATTACAAGCGTGCGCCACCATGCCCGGCCCTGTTTTCAAATAAAATATAAAATAGGTCTGGGAGTATAGCCTGGAGGTAGGAAGCCTGGGGTTTCCACTCCCAGTACCACACACACACACAAAAAAAAATGATAAAATTTTAAGTATTTTTTTATTCTCCTATAACAGAAAGGTAAAATAAAAAAAAAATTATTACTGGGGAAAAATTAAAGCAAGTGTTTATATATACATGTATAATTTTGAGATAAATATATTTTGCTAAAATATAAACAAGTAGGTATTTAATAATTTAAGTGTGCTTTAATAAATACATTGCCTGATTAAAAGACAAATAAAAGCCGGGCGTGGTGGCGCACGCTTGTAATCCCTGCACTTGGGAGGCTGAGACAGGAGGATCACACAAGTTCGAAGCCAGCCTCAGCTATTTAGTGAGGCTCTCAGTAATTTAGTGAGACCCTGTTTCCAAAAATAGGTCTGGGAGTATAGCCCGGAGGTAGAAAGCCTCTGGGTTCCACCCCCAGTACCACACACACACACACACACACACACACACACACACACACACACAGAGACAAATAAAAATACATGTGTACTCAATTACCACTGCAGAGTTTATAACAAAAAAATTGCATACTAAAGAAATGAGAGGAGGCCAGGCGTGGGGGCACACGCTTGTAATCCCCGCGCTTGGGAGACAGAGACAGGAGGATCATGCAGGTTCGAAGCCAGCTGCACGCGTTGGTTTAGGAGACCCTGTTTTCAAATAAAAATGTAAAATTAGGTCTGGGAGTGTAGCCCGGAGGTAGAAGGGCTTCCAAGAACCCCAGTACCACCAAAAAAAAAAAAAAAAAAAAAAAAAAGAAATGAGCTGAAAAGAAAAAATTGTATTGATTAAAATATATGAAACCTTAATATGGTATTTTATGTAGATATGAGACAAATTAAAAATAGCATGTGTAAAGAAACATTGTTTTATAATTTATGGGGTATTTTGCTATATGTGAAAATAAACATTTATGATTTTTGTATGTCCTAAAGAATAAATCAGAATTATAAACACCAAGGACTATGTCATGGATGTGTAGGACATATTAGAGTAGGAAAAAGAAGATGAGTCTTTGACTTGAGAAGTAATTCCACAAGCTGATAATAACAGAACATTTACTGTATTTTCGGCAATTAATAACTATATATATAAACATTAAATTCTTATTTTTCAAGTTAATATAGCAATCCTGCCAGTTAATTCATACTGTAGATGAGAAACCAAAAACAAACAGATGTTATATACATTGCCTAAAGATACAAAAAAAGTAAATTATAATGTGGAGCTACATTTCAAAGCCAGTTTGTTGCTGTTTTTCAGAATCTATTAGCCATATGTTAAGCAATAGCAAGGAGTAAAGTAACTGCATAAAAATGTGTGTAATTTAGTGTATAAAACAGTAATATCACAAAATTTCTAGGATAAGATAGAAGTACTTTAGCATTTCAGTGTAGTGGTACTTGCTTACCAATAAAACATTGAAAATAATTAAATATAATGAAAACCCCAAACACAATTGGGTTGTGAATTATGATTATCAACTTTTGCAATTATTCTTCATCAGATTTCATAATATTAGTGATGCAAATTTTTCTGTATGCCATGTGTGTATTGGCCAGATGAATGGTGATTAAGATCTAGAAAAGGATTTAACAATATTTATGCTAATTGTTCAAAAATATAAAGGAACAAGCCTTGAATAATTATATGGCTTATGGAGGTAAAATTCCATTTGTACCATCATATTTGTAGTTTTTGAAGTAAATTGGATGCTTGATAACTGTAAACACAAAGGCTCAGGTAGGCCAGGAAAAGCAATCCAAAGCACTGTGTATAAAAACATATGGAGCTGGGCATGGTGGCACACATTTGTAATTTCAGTCCTGGGGAGGCTGAGACAGGAGGATTCAGGTTCCTGGACAGCCTCAGCTATATAGGCCTTCTGCAACTTTGTGAGACTTTGTTTCAAAACAAAGAATAAAAATAGGGCTGTGCTGGGGTGTAGCTCCAAGGGAAATAAATTGCCCCTGGGTGTCGTCTCCAGTGCAAAAAATAAAAAAATTTCAAAATATTTACATAAAACAATGTTCTTATATATCAGATAACATATTGACCTTCAAAGATATAAATTAATAACTATATTATCAAAATAGGCTGGGTTGTATATTATCAATTTATCTCTGTGTAAAGTATTATAGTTGGTGCATATATGTATCATATTATTTGGGAGACTGAGACAGGACAATCGCAGGTTCAAAACCAGCGTTAGCAAATTAGTGAAACACTGATTCCTAATTATTTAGTGGTTATGAATTTGCAACAGTATTAATATCTATTAATGTTTATGAAAAATTAGATTTTTATAATTCTCCTGGAAAAGGTCACATGACATTATAAATTAAACATTATAAATAAATCTAAATTACTGTCAAAACGTAAGAATTATTTCAGCATAGTTGAAAATCAACATGTGTGTATTTTTTATTATTTCATATTTAATTGTGTTATATCTCTCAATGTTCTAGATATAAAACCATTTTGAATGATATTTGTGTTGTTAAACCCACATCCTTGATTTTTTAAATACACAGTATAAATAATAATTGGTATCTAAAAATGTAGTAACAAGTGTTTTTATGGTAACAGATTATAATGCTTTTTGGGAATCTAAGATACTCCTGGGGTATTTAAACAAGGACAAAATATTATGACCAACTGGTCGATTTTATTTGAATTTTTTTGCAGTATTGGGCACTGAAGCCAGGGCACAGTGTATTAGGCAAGCAATAAAATCCATCCCTTGCCCAAGCCAATTGGTTTAATGGCAGTGCTTTCTACGTAGTCATTAAGTGTCAGGGCTTCTGGTGTTAGATCTCTGCCAGCTCTGTTCATTGAGGCAAATGGATGCTACAGATCATAGGAACTTGAGCATTTACCACAGATAACATGATGTCAAGCCCTAAGGCTCCCTCAAAAAAGAAAAACAAATGGATAAACAACTGAAATTGTTATTCTTTGAACAATACTAATTCCAATTAATTCTACTACTCTAGTCTAAATATGCCTCCCCCAAATTCATGTGTTGGAAACTTAATCACCAAGACAACATCGCTATGAGGTGTGACTTAATTAGAATTGTTCAGGGCATTAGAAATTAATGTTCTCATGTGTAGATCAATACTTCTATGAGAAAGTCATACAGATATGAGTTTTTTCTCTTTGTTCGTTCGTTCTTTCTGCTACATATGAAATCAGCATTCATCCTCTTCCCCATCCATATTCAATCACAGGAGGATGCACTACAAAGTTTATCACCAGATGACAGTGCTTTGATCTTACCAGCCTCCACCACAGTAAGAGAAAAAAAAAAAAAACTCATTCTTTTTTTATTACCTAGTCTTTGTCCTTCCATTTTTAGCAGCACAAATGAACTAAGACACATGACAAGTGAAAAGAACCAAAAACTCATTTTAGCCTCTCACTTTGCCACTTAGACAATTGATATCAAGTATGAAATGTGTAAATATAAGATCCTGTTAAGATTTGGATAAGTGTCCCACAAAAGTGCACATGAAAAGTGGTAGAAACTTTAAGAAGTCAGAAGTCAGTCAAGTGTGGTGGTGCACACTTATAATCCCAGTTTTTGGAAAGCTGAGACAGAATCACAGGTTTACAGCAAGTGTCAGCAACTTAATGAGAAATTTTTCAAGTTGAGACCTGCTTTAAAATAAAAATATAATATTGGGTTCAGGATAGGGCTCAGCGATAGAATATCCCTAGGTTCCATTCTCTATAACAAACATGGAAAAGGAGAAGAAACAGGAGAAGAAAGAGGTGGAGAGGAGGTGGAATAGGAGGAGGACATAGGATGAGGAAGAAGATGCATGAGGAGGAGGAGGAAGAAGGAAGAGGAGGAGGAAGAAGGAAGAGGAGGAGGAGGAAGAGGAGGAGGAGGAGGAGGAGGAGGAAGAAGAAGAAGAAGAAGAAGAAGAAGAAGAAGAAGAAGAAGAAGAAGAAGAAGAAGAAGAAGAAGAAGAAGAAAAAGAAGAAGAAGATCTCATTCAAGAGTGGTAGCACATGCCTGTAATAATAGTTCTTGGGAGGATAATACAGGAGAATCTCAAGTTCAAGGCCAGCTTCAGCAACTTAAGAAGACCCTTAGCAACCTAGGAAGATCCTGTTTCAAATGAAAGATAAAGCATTTGAGGGTGATCTGTCACTCTGTTGATGGCCAAGTTTGAGTTGGCTGCTCTGGCTGATATGGCTGACTAGGTGAGTGTCACCTTCCTCCCTCACCACTCCATGTCCATTACTTCTGAAGCTGCTAATTTGGTCAAAGAGGTCTTACTTCCTCCAAAAGAAAGGACCATTCTTCCATCAATGGTATAAGAGTATCTTCACTCCCCTGCTAGAACCTCCAAAGAAGTCTCAAGGTTCATTAGTAGGAGAACAAAGGGTAGTCAAACTTGCAAGACTTCATACACATTCAAATGAGGCATAGCATATGCTGCCTTTATTAAAACAAACAAACTAAAAACAAAATGTAAAATGGTCTGGTAGGAAAGTTTAGATTAGAGTAATACTAGTTTTAATCCCCATTACCAAAACAAAAAGAATTAACTAACAAACAAGCAAAGAAACAGAAAACAAAGATGTGGGGCCTTGTGGGATATCTTCAGGCTATTGGGAGAAGCCCTTGAAGTTGTGGGACCTAAGTCTTCTTGACTTTTTTTTAAATTTCTAGCCATAAAGTGAGCAGATTTACTTTGCCATGCATTCATGCTATGGCATTGTGCCTCCAACACAAGCAAAATGATGAAGAAATTATAGATTGTAACCTCTAAAATACACACACACACACACACACACACACACACACACACAGTATTCTGATTCATGAATAAAAAGGAAGCATTGGACTGTTTAATTATTAAAGTGGTAGATTAAGATTTGGTGACTGATTTGATGCTGAGAATAAATGGGATAAAAGAGTTAGGATACACAGCCAGGCATGGTGGCACACGCTTGTAATCCCAGTACTTGGGAGGCTGAGACAGGAGGGTCGTACAGGTTCAAAGCCAGCCTCAGCTACTTAGTGAGGCTCTCAGCAACTTAGTGAGACCCTGTTTCCAAAATAAAATAGAAAATAGGTCTGGGAGTATAGCCCAGAGATAGAAAGACTTTGAGTTCTACTCCTAGTATCACCAAAAATAAAAAAAAAGAGGATAATTTCTATGTTTGTGTCATCAGCCATTTGGTGAAGGGACTGATGAAAAAAAAAATAAGAAGCCAGGTATGGTGGCACACACCTATAATCTCAGTGGTTCGTAGGCTGACAGTAGGATCACAGGTTCAAGGCCAGCCTCAGGAACTTAGACACTCAGCAACATAGCAAGACCTTGTTCCAAGGTTATTTTTAAAAGTGCTGAGAGCATAGCTTGGAGGTAAAGTGCCACTGGGTTCAATCCCTAGGACAAAATATAAACATAGAATAATAATATAATAAAAAGTAGAATACAAGAGTAAAAAAACACAAAACTACCTCATAACACAAAATTGGATGGTATCTCTCTAACTATGCTTTAGATGCTTTGAATGCTATTGAATTGTAGAATATTCTGGAATAAAAAATAGTGAAAGAGTGCATTTAAAAATGTCAAAGCATGGTAAGAATAAATGACATTACATATATTGATAATAAATTAAGTTTTGAAATATTTTTATGTGTTCTTAGAATTCATAATCAGTGAGTTTTATATTTTTCCAAATCAAAATCATAGATAATATCTAAAATCATAAAACAGGAATTGCATTTAATACATACCCAGTAAGACAGTTTTTTTCCTAATGTGCCTCATGAATTTCATTTAAATATGAAAATACTTTTCAGTTAAGTCTGTACTCATAAAAAGAGTAGCTTATGCAGAGTTAGCATTTCAATACATAATGAATGGAAACAAAAAGAAAAAAAAAGCAGATTTTTAGCAAAAAAGAGAATGATAATTAAAGGCTCGAAGGGCTTAAACTATAATGCATCTGATTCACAAAGTAGATTTTGACTTTCTGCTCAAACTGGCTTAGAAATCTATCTATTAAAATATTATCAGGAGATTAATCTGTCAGAGTTGGAGAAGAATAAAAGATGTGAACACACAAAATTACAGCTTTGCAATTCCAGAGTAATTTAAATTTGATATATTTCTTTTTAAAATTTTTTCTGCAAATGTTTTTTTTAGGCTAAATCTATTCTAAATTATATTCTTTAATAGTGACCACAAGGCCTTGAAATTACTTTGAAATATGTTATATCAATTATTTTGGAATTTATAACATAATAAAGAAACAAGTTTAAATCTGACATTGTCATTTGAAGATATCTGGTTTTTCTTCAGTTTTAAAATTAGATTACAATTAGGATAATACATGGTTTCCATCTACAGCATCCACTTTATCCTTCTCTGTATCTGGAAGTCACAATTAGATAATGTGTACTGAATGACACCCACTGTAAACTATTCAAAAAGATGAATTGCTTCATATAAATTAAAGATGGTAAAGCCTGATTAGATCACTTTAGGTTAATGCATCTTGAGATTTCCTCTGTAATTCTATGAAAAATAATACATGTAGTTATCCATTGGAAGTAAATTACCACAGAAAATGAATAGTGTAGAAAATAGATGTCACTGGTTCATTTCCATTAAGTATGATGTTGCTTTAACTCATCAATATGGATTTTAAAAGGTAATTTAAGTTCAAATAAAACTTCAATTTTAAGCTAAATATTTAGAATAAGTTTAGACCCTTAATTGAGCATTAATTTTTCATTCAAAGGTTCATTAAATTAGACCTTTATTAAATAAAACAATTCTGAAAATTACTCAAAATCATAAGGTGATGTTGCATGTTTTGTTCATTATTATTAATAAGTAGTATTGGTATTAATATTGTCAGGCAATGCTATAGAAAAACATAGACCAACAAAAGAAGAAAACCCACTCTTCTTTAACTGTGTAATGTTGTTTATCTTCAGAATTATAACAAAAAAGTCTATTCCCATTAGTAAGAGCTTCAAGTTTGAATATGCACACTTTTGTAATAAAGTAGCAAATAAATATCACTAATTTCAGAAAATACTACGTTATTAGCTACTAGATTATGTCTTTTTAATTCTTGTGCTACTATGGATGTCACACAGGGGCATTGTACTTATGAGGTACACCCCAGCCTTATTTTTATTCTTTATTTTGAAACAGGGTCTCACTGAGTTGCAAAGGGCCTCACTAAGTAGCTGAGGTTGTCCATGAACCTTGATCTTTCTGTCTCAGCCTCTCAAATGCCATGATTACAAACTTGTGCCACCACACCTAGCTATTTCTTATTTTTTTAATCATCTTGTCACTTAAAATAAGATTTGGGGGACAGAAAGAATAGTTATATATGTATGTACATAAAACAAAAAATATTTTTATACATTTATTGGTATACTATAGTTTCACACCATAATGTGGCTCATAGTCATAGTGACATACATGTGCAAAGCACTTGGAGAAATACACATTTTAAAAGTAACTCCTTGTATCTAGAATGCTTTTTTGGTTAGCAATATTTATTCCTGTATGTGTGTGTGTGTGTGTGTGTGTGTGTGTGTGTGTGTGTGTATGTGTGTGTGTGTGGGTGGGTGGGTGTTATTGGGTATTAAACCCAGGGATGTTCTACCTCTGAGCTACACTCCCAGACCTATTTTTTTTTTTTTGAAACAAAGTCTCACTAAGTTTTTGGGGGTCTCAGAATGCTGACTTGAACTTTTAATTCTTTTGTCCTTACTTCCCAAATTCAGAGATTATAGGTGTGCACCACAACACTCAGCATGTTGTTACATACAATTGTGAGCAATGGTCCGCAATGAGATATAATTTAGAATTAAGAAAATATAACCAAACAACTCGATGTTCTACTTTGAAAACCTGGAAGTTGTTTTTACTCTTCTACTAAATAAATCCCATATCCTGTGACACAAAACAATGTTTTATTTTAATTTTATTTTTTATTTAATTTGTTTTTTATTTTTATGTGGAATAAGTTGGAATGGGCATACATTCAGACTGTGCTTGGTACCCTCCCCCCACGTAACCTTCCGCCCCTCCCAACAATGAGGTTCCAGGTCAACCATGCTATATTTATATTTTTACACAAATTCAGATATAGCTCCTTTAATCAACCTCAGCCTTCTTCCTCTCCTCTCCTTTTATTCTGTCTTTAATGAGGTTTCTACTCCATTGTCTAGAGTCCCTCTGGTATCCCTAATACACCCTATTTGAGCATATTAGAGAAAAGATATGTCCCTTCTCTTTCTGTGCTTGGCTGATCTCACTTAACATAATGTTCTCCAGGTCTTTCCATCTTCTTGCCAATGACATGATTTTGTTCTTTATAGCTGAGTAGAATTCCACTGTGTGTATTTCCCATAATTGTGTAATCCATTCATCTGTTGATGGAGACCTAGGTTGGGTCCATATTTGGCTATTACAGATTATGCTGCTATGAACACGGGTATGCATATGTCACTGTAGTTCCTCTTTCCCCACGTCCTTGCCAGCATTTGTTGTTATTTGATTTCTTTATGCTTGCCACTCTGATTGAGGTTAGATGGAATCTCAGCACAGTTTTGATTTGCACCTCCCTGTTGGCTAATAATGCTGAATATCTTTTCAGGTATCTATTGGCCATTTGTATCTCTTCTTTTGTAAAGTACCTATTCAGTTCAGTTGCCCATGTCTTAATTAGAATATCCAAAGCAATCCTCAGCAATAAAAACCAGGCAAGAGGCATCACAATCCCTGACTTCAAATTATGCTATAGAGCAATAGTAGTAAAAACAGCATGGTATTGGCACAACAACAGGCCGACTGACCAGTGGAATAGAATAGAAGATACAGAAACAAATCCACACACCTTAGTCAATTGATCTTTGACAAAGGGGCCAAACTCGTACGCTGTAGAAAAGACAGCCTTTTTAACAAATGGTGCTGGGAGAAATGGCTATCCACTTGTAGAAAGATGGAACTAAAACCTTACCTCTCACCAAACACAGGAATCAACTTGAGATGGATCAAAAACTTAGAGATTAGGTGAGAGACTGTGAAGTTATTAGAGGAGGGCATAGCCTCAACACTCCATCATACAGGCACAGCCAGTAACTTGCTCAACAAGACCCCCAAAGCTTAGGAAATTAAAGCAAGAATTGACAAGTGGGATGACATCAAACTAAAAAGTTTCTTATCATCAAAGGAAACCATCAAGAACCTAAAGAGAAAGCCTACAGAGTGAGAGAAGATCTTTACCAGCCACCACTCAGATGGAGGGCGAATATCCAGAATATACAAAGTGCTCAAAAGACTCTACACTAGCAAAACAACCCAATAAAAACAATGTTTTTAAATAAAATTATTTTCTTTTTTTATTGGTGCATTGTATTCATACATCTTAATGAAGTAAAAGATGGTAGAGGCATACATGCACACATCACTCATTTAGCCCTTCCCTAATTCCCACCCCCTTCTTTTCCACCCTCCCTTGTTCTTATGTTTGGCTCAGTGATTGATTTTGATGTTTATGAATACACATCATGCACTTTACAAAATTTCCTTCTTTACCCCTCCCATCTCTCTCAGCTAAGTCACCTCATTTGCTCATTTATGATTTCTTCTTCATCCTCTAGAGTTCCTCTTAAGACCCTTTTCCTTCCTAGTTTTCAAAGATCCTCAGATAAATGGGAATGAATCTAACATATGATCCATCAGTACCACTTCTGGGGATCTACCCAAAAATAATGCATAAATATCTATGTTAATTGCTGCATGATTCACAATTTGCCAAACTATAAAACTAGCCAAGATGTCCATCAACAGATGAATATATTACAAAA
Organism: Muscardinus avellanarius; assembly: GCF_963383645.1. Taxonomy (NCBI): domain Eukaryota; kingdom Metazoa; phylum Chordata; class Mammalia; order Rodentia; family Gliridae; genus Muscardinus; species Muscardinus avellanarius. The sequence continues at coordinate 22,855,485 of NC_137790.1, read as the reverse complement.
CTGTGGGATATGTATACAATGCAATTGTACTCAGCCATAAAAAAAAGTTATGTCATTTGCAGGAAAATGGATGAAACTGGTGAGCATTAGGCTAAATAAAATAATTTTCAAATAATTTTACCTTCACAAAACTTGATTCTTTGTTTTTGCGCTTTAAATACTGGGGCACTGAATAAAATATTCCTATATGCATTAATATATTTTTATTAGTGGTACTTGTTCTCACTTTTGTTTTTTACTAACATTCCCATGCAAGCACTGACATTTAGCTAACTACTGAATATGAGTCTACATTTGTCATTTGTGTTAAGAAATAAAATTTAAATAATGAGCCTTTAGAATGCAACAAAGTAAGAAAGAAAATAATGTGTCTGGCTGAAGGAAAGTATTTAAAATATTTTCATTTACTTTCTAGTCTAAGACTTGGGATTTACTAACAAGAAAACAGAACAAGTGAAACATACCTAGTATGTTAGAAAGCAAAGAATAAATCCAAATGATGGTGTCAAGATCCTAATGAAGGCCGGGCGTGGTGGCGCACGCTTCTAATCCCCGCGCTTGGGAGGTGAAGACAGGAGGATCGCGCTGGTTTGGAGCCGGCCTCGCTGGCTTAAGAGACCCTGTTTCCAAATAAAAAAAATATAAAATAGGTCTGGGAGTGTATCCCGGAGGTAGAAGGGCTTCCAGGAACCCCAGTACCACCAAAAAAAAAAAAAAAAAAAAAATCCTAATGAATGAACTGTTTTTTTATCTTCATTGATAAATGTAATCTACTTCCTATTCATGCTAATACTTTTTAAGGACAAAGATGTCCAGTAATTAGTGTATGTGGCCCTGTAATTCTTAATATCTGTTCCTTTGAAAAAATGAGAAATTAATAACAATATTCCAGAATAAAAATTTTTAATGGGTCAGATATATACAAAATGAAGTATTATTAAGTCATAAAGAAGAATGAAACCCTGTAATCTGCAAGAAAATGAATAGAACTGGAGTCAAAATGTAAGTAAAATAATGTAGGCAAAAAAAGTATGTGTTTTCTCTTATGTGTAAAAACTAAGGAAAAACATTAAAAGCGAATTCATATATATATTTAAATAGTAGGTAATGTCAATGTAAGTAATAGTAAAATGTAACTCTCTATATACATATATAATTTTATAAAGTTATATGTACTTACATAAAAGTATATATAATATATATTCATTATATGTGATATATAATATAGAATCTTTATGTAAATTGATTATAGTATATTATAATATACTATATATTATATATATGGTTATATGAACCATTTCACAGATAACAATTAGAATTTTAAATAAAATTTAAAAAATTTAAAAGTATTAGTAATTTTGTTCAAAGCAGAAAGAAGAGTTGACCTTGAAAAATTGCAGCAAAATAGCCTTTGATGAAAACTTACTACCCTCAATCTTTAGGCGAAAACAAAGAGCTCCCTAGTCAGTGACTAAATCAAACAAACAAAAATAAAACAAAACAAAGCAAAATCTCAAAATACAGACTAACAAACAAAAAGTAGCAGGAAACATTGTTTTGGAATAAATTAGAAAATGAGAATTCAGAAAAAAAGTTCTGGAAATAATCTGAATATAAGCTATGTTAAGATTTACTCCTAAACTCACAAGTATATCTGCAGAGAAGTATTTCTAGGGATCTAAGCAAAATCTCTGACAGGTAGCAAACAAGACATTTCTGCTAACAAATGGATTAGTACCAGATTGGTCTTTGCTGTGTTTAAAAATACATTTCCCAGATTTTTCATATCATAAAACTTAAAGCAGAGACCTTGTTCAACTGATCTTCCAGAGCATAGAAACGTAACACAAAAAAGCAACACCTGCAAAGGTTAAACCATCAATTGCAGACTATAAAAGTATATTTGTCTCTAGAAGCTCTAAGAAAAATACGTGGGACTTAAAACAAAATTCACACTTACAGCAATATATTAATCATGATATGATGGCCAATTATTCACCAAATATTAATGGACAGAAAAAAACAGAAAATGTGACCCATAGTATAATAATAATAATAATAATAATAATAATAATAATAATACATGTCAGTGGGTGTTGTGTCTGAATAGCATCCAGATGTTAGATTTAAAAGAAAAGAATATTCAAAGTATTAATTAGAATCTTGTTCAGAAAATAGAATGAAATTGGCATGGTGCACAAGCTTGTAATCCCAGTATTTGGGAGGCTGAGATAGGAGAATCACAGTTTTAAAGATAGCCTTAGCAGCCAGGCGTGGTGGCGCACGCTTGTAATTCCCACGCTTGGGAGGCAGAGACAGGAGGATCCCGCAGGTTCGAAGCCAGACGCACGCTGGCTTAGGAGACCCTGTTTCCAAATAAAAATGTAAAAATAGGTCTGGGAGTGTAGCCTGGAGGTAGAAGGGCTTCTAGGAACCCCAGTACCACCACCAAAAAAAAAAAAAAAAAGATAGCCTTAGCAATTTACTGAGGCTATCTGCAACTTAGAAAAACCCTGTTTTCAAATAAAGAATAAAATAGAGCTAGAAATACATTTCTCAAATATAAAATAAATATAACATATGGTATAACTTGTTTATTATGAATTCTAAATAAAATTTTAAAAAATTAAAAGTATTATTTTGTTCAAAGCAGAAAGGGAAGTTTACCTTGAAAAACTACAGCAAAATAGCCTGTGATGAAAACTTACTTCCCTGAGTTCAATCTCCAGAATCACAAAGAAAAAAAGAAAACTGGCCAGGTGTGATGGAGCACGCTTATAATTGCAGTATTTGAGAGGCTCAGACAGGAGGATGGCAGTTTGCGGACATTCTCAGATACTATTAAGTGAGACCTTTTGCAACTCAGTGAGTCCCTGTTTCAAATAAAAAAGAATTAAAAAATAGGGCTGGGGGCATAGCTTGAAGGTAGAATGCCCCTGTGGGTTCCATCTCTGCCAAGACATCCTGCTGCCTCGGCATCTATGTGTTGAGACCCCCACTCCACATAGTTAAATTGGCAAAAACGCCCTGAGAAGAAGGTGTCGTCTCTGGCCAAAGTACCCCCCACTTTTAGATACCCTTCACTATTATTCCTTTTAACTTTCTACACGAATTGCTCCAATGATGTGAAATTAGAACTATAAAAAGAAACTGAGTCCGTGGAAATAAACTCTCTAATAATTTGTCTAAACGTCCTTGGCTTTGCTCAATAGTAATGAAAAAACTGGCCAGAACTCAGATGCTGTGATAAGCATTCCAGCTGCAGCAATCACAAAGGGTCTCCGACCCTCACTCCTATCACTAGGTTAAGCTGTTAACTCCGGTAACTGGTAGCTCAGTTTAAGGAAACTTTGCTTACCCTTGAGATCCTGCCTAGAGACAGAGAAGATAAAATTTTGTGTGTGACTTCGAAGCAATCTAGTTGATGAACAACTTAGTTGCCCAAATACAATAGAGCCAAGGAAAAAGATTGTTGACTTTTACGCCCAGTGTAAATATTCCTGAAGAAAAAAGGCATTTTTGCATGAAGAAGAGCTTATCATAAGAAAGTCCCAACTGGGAAAGAAAGGAATTAGAAGGTTAAGAGCAGGTTGCAGAGGGCTTGTGACAGGGAAATGGATTATTAAAGTTGCTGTCTAAAGAAGAGTGTTCAGCAGTTAAGGAAATACATCTGACAATTAAAACCAAGAACTTTGTGGTATTGTTTGTGGTATTTTGTCTGCCAAACTGTGTTGTGAGTTTGCTTAAGCTTTTAGATTTAGAAGGTAAAATGCCAACACCTGGAGAAACTCTATCACATCCACCTGAATCACCACATCTCCCCACACTTGCTATATGGAACTGAACACAAAAGATGGAAGGTTCCAGGAAAGTTAAAGAAGATTCCCCGAGAAGCCTCCAAGCCTTGGGTGTGCCCGTTTTCTTCTGAAAGATTGCCCTTTGGAACTGCTTGACTGCAAGATCTGGGAGAGAGAGCCGGAGTTAATCCCTTGAAAGCCAAAAGCCAGCTGAAAACCGGACTAGTTTTTTTACCTCTGTTTACGTGTCATTCACTATTGTTTCACAGTGATTACATTCACTTCCTTTCCTCTTACTATTAACTTTACTGGTGAAGGGTATAAATTTCTTGGGGTTTTTGTAATAAAGTGTCATTGGCTCAAGAAGCCTTTGTCCATCTCAGGTTCTTTCCAAAGCGTCGTACCTAAAAACTTAAGGAATTCATAGAGGGGAAAGAATCGCTGCAGATAAGTTTCTGCAGAACTCCACCTGCCTTTTGCCCCATCTTTCTGAGGATTTGACCGGGAGCTGACAATAACGACCCAACTGAGATTAGTCGGCAACACATCTCCAGTACCACAGGAAAAAAAAAAAAAAGAAGGAACATGTGGTTAAAATAATAAAGTTAAAATTGAATCAGCCTTTATAAAGTGTCTATAAAATAAGGAAACCATATAAAATGAAAATGTTCTAATTGAAATTTATAATGCTATAAGTGATTGATTTATTTGATAATCTCAATAGTAATTTATAGATGATTGACAAGAGATCTGAATTACTATCATATAATCCAACAATAACAAAATGTAATGAATATTCTAAAAGGAAAGAAATATAAGAGTAGATAAAAACCAAAGAAATATCGCTCTAAATTTTTCCAAGTTAGGTGAATAGATATTTTTATATTTTGAAAGCACAAATATTATCAAGCAGGACAAAAGTAAATAATTCTAGTCTCATATAAAAATAAAATTCTGAGTATAGAAAAACATATATAATTTTAAGGTAAAAATATTATTATTAAAAAAGGGTGTCCTTCTTATTGGTTTCTTGTCCAGTGTATTTTCGAAAAATAAAATCTAAGAACAAATAAAAGGTATAGAGATATAAAGGTTTATTTTAAGTGAGGAAAAGGTAAAAGACTAAACTGCTCCCTCCATTATGGCAGGGAGGGGTTTCCAGAATAGAAACTAATAAAGTTCTTGGGAGGTGGGCTTTCAAGCCTTATTGAGGTTAACTTTCTACTTTTCTATAATTGTTCAGAATTGGTTTTAGAGGAACCAATATCTTCTGGCCAATTCAATCCTTAATTTGAATTATTACTGTGTGTGATGGTGAACTCAGATCTTCTAGTGCCCACCAGCCTTTTATCTCCCTGCACCTAACAAAAGGTGACATGGATGGATTTCTTTTTAATTTCTCCTATTCCCAGGTCATCTTCCCTACCTTACACCATGCCACCACTATGATTAAAACAAACAAACAAACAAACACCCACTAACTACTGTTAGGGAATTGAGGAGAGAGGGGGCTGCTGGAATACTGCAGTCAGGATCTCAAAGGGTGGTTGATCTAAAGGACTTTGGAAAAAAAATTATTTGAATGAGGTTTTGTTCTCATAGTTATCTGTAGCTGGTAGGTGGAAGGAGCTTGGTTATTTCAGTTTATTCTTAGTGGTTTGGTGGCATCTAAATTAAAAAAATGATATGTTAGTACATTATACAATAACATACATATTCTGCCATACTTTTTTATAACTTTTTACATTGAACCATCCATCTGTTAACATTTTAAATTGGAAGCTAGAAAGCCAACCCATTTGCAATATACTATGACTTATTATATATAATATTTGAAAAGTTTGTGTGGCACAAGGCCTGAGACACAACATAAAATTTTTATTATGAGGCTGCTAAACTTTTATTTTTACATAATCAGTATTCAATAAACCAAACTAATAAGTTAAAGACGAGGTCTTAAATGCTTTTTTTTCTGCAGGATTTTGAACAGGACTTCCAGAAAATTCCTCCAGAAATTCACAGGAATAGGAATCTTCCCTTTTGTATTGTCTGATGGTCCTCTACTTGTAAAACCTATGAGTGGTGGGTTTCATGTTAGAGCATCCGATAAAGACTTAACGTGAGGGAGGTTTTGGATATTGGTGTCACATCTTGTTTTCCTCCTGATCTTAAAGGTAACTTCAGTCTAGCTCCTTTTGGTTTTACTCCTGAAATAGCACATTTTTCTCTGGTTATACTATTCTGCTGGGTATTTAGGACAAAACAGGTAGCCCTATACTGGAAAACATGTGTTTCTAACATTTTGCTATTAAGGTTAGTCAACACTCCTCAAGATTTTTCTTAGGGGCCTGGTGAACTTTACACCTACCATCTGTGCCATCTTTCAGAACAGGTCATTGATTGATAAATATTAGGTTTCCTTGAAGCATAAGGGACAGTTTTCTCTGACAATTTTCTCTCCAAAGACCCTTCTTTATTTATTTATTTATTTATTTATTTATTTATTTATTTATTTATTTATTTTTGGTGGTACTGGGGATGAAACCCAGGGAACTTCTACCTCCGGGCTATACTCCCAGACCTATTTTATATTTTATTTGGAAACAGGGTCTCTTAAACCAGGCAAGGCTGGCCTCGAACCTGCATGATACTCCTGTCTCAGCCTCCCAAATGCTGAGATTACAAGCATGCTCCACCACGCCCAGCTAAGCCCCTTCTTTTTAAAGAATATGTGTCGAAGTCTGTGGACTCTTTGCAATCCCTCTGTTTCAGGAAGTAAGATGAATTACCATAGTTGCAGAGCCATTTACAAAGTTCCATTATCCCCTGGGTACTATTTGACCTTGGAGACAAGGGCTAAAATATTGGCTGCTTTTTTCTTAGTTCTCTTATTTTCTGATTTTTTTCTCTAAGTCTTATTGCTGAATCAAGAAGGTCAGTTTCATCACTCCTTTAAAACTCCTTGCAGGTTTTGAGATGTCTGTCATCTCAAAACATTAGCTAATTATTGTTCAGGAGTATTTTATTGGTCTGATTATTATTTTGAAAAGTTTAGGGTGCTCAGGTAAAATAATGAAATTGTTCTCATAAAAATGAGTATATGCAAAATTATACATTGACCTTGATCCTGATTTTCATCAAACTTTGTTATATTCTACTAAAGACCCCAAAATAAAATCATCCCACAATATTTTTTTCCTATATACCAACAGTTTAGAAGCCAATTTAATAGGCTGAAATGTTATTGTAAATTCTAAGAAGCCATGAATTATATTTTGTGTTTACCCAATTTAATTAAGCTACAGTAACATATGCATACCCATGTTCATAGCAGCACAATTCATACTAGCCAAAATATGGAAACAACCTAGGTCTCCATCAACAGATGAATGGATTGCAAAATTATGGGAAATACACACAATGGAATTCTATTCAGCTATAAAGAAGAATAAAATCATAGCATTTGCAAGAAGATGGAAAGACCTGGAGAACATTAAGTTAAATGAGATCAACCAAGCACAGAAAGAGAAGGTACATACCTTTTCTTTACTATGCCCAACCTAGGGAGTAATGGAGATATCAGAGAGACTCCAGATAATGGAGGGGAAATCTCAGCAAAACTAGAATGGAAGGATAGGAGAGGAAGAAGGCTGAGGTTGATCAATGCAGGAGCTATATCCAAATAAGTGTAAAAGTATGAATATAGCATGGTTAACCTGGACACTCATTGTTGAGAGGGGGGAAAGGGAACGGGGGGGGGGGAGGGCACTAAGCACAATCTAAATGTACACCACTTTCAATATGTTCCATATAAATAAAATATGAAAAAATTAAATAAAAGATTATCCTTGATGATCAAGACATAAGATAAACATCAGTGCCTTAAAACGTGTCTTAAAATAATTTTTTTTTTCTAGAGCTGGGCATGGTGCACATATCTGCAATCCCAGTACTTGGGAGGCTGAGACAGGGGGATCACAACTACTTAGTGGGGCCTTCTGTAACTTAGTAAAACCATGTTTCAAAAATAAAGAATAAAAAAATAGAGTTAGGGTAATCTCAGAGGTAGCATGCCCCTGAGTTCAATTCCAAGTACTACCAAAAAAAAAAAAAAAAAAAAAAAAAAAAAAATATATATATATATATATATATATATATATATATATATATATATATATACATATTTTTTCTGCCAGAGACACAAACTACAAAAGCAATGAGCATTATATTTGAAAAAAATCTTACAGAGGCAAACATAATCTTGATTGACTACTTACCTTAAAAAAAGGGCATTCATTTTGCCGGTGCCAGGGCCAGCTATGTTGGGATCGGAGCCTGCTGTGAGGCAAGTCCAGTGCTGGGGACTCCGAGTCCGGAATCGGAGCCTGCTGAGGGGTTAGGCTGGTTCTGGAACCAGCAAGGCCGGGATTGGAGCCAGCTGTGAGCCAAGACCGGTGCTGGGGCCTTCTAGGAAAGGACTGGAGCCTGCCAAAGGGTGAGGCCGGAGCCGGGGCCAGTGAGGCCAGGATTGGAGCTCGCCATGAGGCAAGGCTGGTGCTGGGGTTTCCGAAGCCGGGATCGGAACCTGCTGAGGGGTTAGGCTGGTGTCAGGGACAGCGAGACCAGGATAGAAGCCTCCTGTGAGGCAAGGCCAGTACTGGGGCCAGCAAAGCCGGGATCGGAGCCTGCTGAGGTGTTAGGCCGGTTTCAGGGCAAGCGAGGCTGGGATCGGAGCCTGTTGTGAGGTAAGGCTGGTGCTGGGGCCTCTGAGGCCAGGATCAGAGCCTGTCAAGGGGTGTATAATGAAGATATAGAGAAAACCTGTTCAGTTGGCAATGCTTGAGAAGTCTGTGAATCATGGGTGACATGGAATCAAATTAATTTAGATGACAATTTTGTCTTTCCATAGCAGGCAAACACACCAGTCACCACCACTGTTCATCTCCTTTCTTATCATCTCCTAAAAGAGATTGGCTTTGTCCTATTAGTGAAACCAAACAGATAATTAATTCCTGAATGGCTGCTGAGTAAAGTCAGCTGGGAAAAATAAAAAGAGAGCCCTAGAAAGCCTCTAGTAAGACAAAACAAAAATAACCCAAAACATTAAATATATATACCAAAACTCAGCTGAATTTGTAAAAATCATGAGCTAAAAAAATTAATAGTCATAGTCACTGTTTTAAAAAGATCTTTTTTGTAAGCTTTAACAGCAGCCTCAGAGGCCTAGGTGTGAAATGGTATGTCATGCATTGTAAGGGGTAGTTCACTCCTCCCAGAGTCAATATGTAGGTGCATCCAGGGAGGGGTTTTAAATCTCCCTCCCCATGTGTATTAAATTTGGCTGGGGGAGAAAAGCTTTACTTTGTTCTCTTTTCCACTACACCAATTTGGGTAGGGGTTTAAATTTACCCCCTATGACCAGAAACTGTTTCACAAATTTAGAATGTTCGGACAACCAAGCAGCTGTTCTTTTCTCTAGCTCTGACTTGCTGTCTAAGTGTTTAGTAGCTCCAAGCTTAACTTAGAGCCATCCATTTCTATGCTGCAGATGACTTTCTGACTGCTAAATTTCTCTTTTCTTTTCCTTTGGTCATAGGAAGTAGTCCCTGGAAATTAGCACCCATAGTTTCCAAAGATCCTGACTCAGTGAGTTAAAGTGACTCAAAATGGGATTCCCACCCAGGGACAGATAGTGACCCACATGCAATTTGACCTACTTGTTTGTCTGCATTTTCATGGAGACTACAGAGAAAACACCTTGTTCTTCTTGTGGGACGATAGACCTGTCTGGTCTAATCCCTGTGTACATATGTGTACCTCGACTCTGGGCACTGCACACAAATTTGGGTGGTGTGTGACCTTTATGTCAATTGTTCTACTCTCTGTTGTGGCATTACGTCAGCTAGCAGGGAATTGGCTTTACCCTCCATGGTAACAGGGGTCTGGTGACCACAGAATGGCAGAAGCATGTAATCCCAGAACCATTGAGAATCTTTTAGGCAATCTCCACACCAAAGTCTTTAGTAGATGCACTAATTTGCAAACCAAGCAACAGTATAACAAAGTTTCTATTTCTCCACATCTTCACCAGCATGTATTTTTGTTTGACTCCTTAATGATTGCCATTCTGATTGAGGTTAGATAAAATTTCAGTTTAGTTTTTATTTGAATCTCCCTGACTGTTAATGATATTGAACACTTTTATATATGTATTAGCCATTTATATTTCTTCTTTTGTAAAGTGTCTATTTAGTTCAGTTACACATTCTTTTTTTTTCTTTTTCTTTTTTCTTCATTTTGTGGTACTGGGTATGGAACCCAGGGGCATTGTATCTCCAAGCTGCACTCTCAGCCCTATATTTTATTCTTTATTTTGAAACAGGTTCTCACTCAGTTGCAAAAGACCTCACTACATAGCTGAGGCTGTCCTCAAACCACATCAGCCTCTGAAATGTTGGGATTACAAGTGTGCACCACCACACTCAAACTTACATATTTCTTGATTGGGTATTTTTTAGTGTTAAGACTTTTTAAGTTCTTTGTATATGTTAGAGATTAATCTTCTGTCAGACAAATATCTGGTATAGAACTCATTCTATTCTGTGCATTCTGTTTAGACTCTCAATGGTTTTCTTTGATGACCAGACTTTTTTTGTTTAATGCCATTCCATGTATTAATTCTTGTTTTTATTTACTGAACATTGGCAATCTTATACAGTTAGTTTCTACCCTATGTGTTGAAATGTTGGACCTATGCCCTATGTTACTGGCCACATAAAAAGGGTTTTGATAAATTCCATGTCTTTTTATTGTACAGAGTAATTTGTGAAGTATTAGATTATTTATTCTGTAAAGATTATGTAGAATTCATCTGAGAATATGTCAGGTTATGGACTTTTATTTGATGAAAGGCTTTTTTATTTGCTCTAATTCTTTGTTTTTGATTGGTTTAGATTTTTCTAATCTTATTGGTTGACATGGAGCCCATTCACTTACTGGTATGTGTTAATACTAGTCCCCAACTCTGCTGGCGTAGTTTGTTTTATTTTCAGCCTGTAGTTTTAGTTATGTGAACTTCTGTTGGGCCCTGTGCTTTCAGGGCCCAACCTCTGGCAGGTAGAGATTATCTCCTTGTTGTAGGAGGTTAAGTCCATAGAGAACAACAACAACAACAAAAAATCACGCACACACAACAACAACAAAAAGGCCATAGTAGGATAGCAGATTTTTTTTTTATTAACCAGTGAGGCTCAGTGAGAAAAGCCCCTGGCTTGATCCCTAAATGGAATCATCATACAGAATATATATCCCTAGTGAGATTATAATTGAATCAGAAGCAACAGATGTACCTACACGGTAGACTTGGGCTCACCTGTGCTTTCTGAGTTGGATTTTCTGTATTAGACTGCGGGTGGCCAGGACTGGGTGATCACTTCTTGATCTGTCAGCTGGTGTGAGTTGTCATTGAGTTTTTATATCACAAGATATAACCTGACATACATTAATCTTACTGCTAATTTTAGTCAGATTAATTATGAAGGTTTAAGAAGTTGACTAGAGAAATTCTAACAGTCTTCCCCAGAAGATGGAAATAGTCAATTGTTTCTGTTGTGTAAATTTTCTGGAACGATTGACCTAACATCCAACACCAATGGAGGGGTTATTACACCATTTGACCCAAGTTAAGATAATTATTGAAAAACTCTTGCCCTAAGCTCCACATGATGTTTCCTTTTATGAAACAAAAGTGGAAGTAGGCAGGTGAGCTTACAGAATTTGAAATGTGGCAGTTAGTGGTTGCAGGAAATTTCTGTGCAAGCTACTTACGTGACTTAAAACCTATATGACTACAACTTACATGACTTATAATGTTTTCTTCAAGAAGTTACCTAGATAAATAGCCTTCTATTTTGGTAACTTTTCTACCACAGTTTCTCTTCTTCACCTACATAATTCCTTATGACTTTACTTCATGTTTTAGGAACATGTTGGTATTCTTGGAGTAATACTTGTACCTGTAGTTCTCCTATCTGGCTTGTGATAATGCTATTTAAGAGGATAATGATACAGGGACCACAAATCAAACCCAGGAGCATCATAGTTCATCATTGAGTCAGCATTAGCATTAGTTATGCATAGGAATGCATAACTAATTCTCTTTTTTTTTTTCTTTTAGAAATTTTTAGCCATAGGGGGTTTGGGAATCTACAACTGCTGTCCAGCTGTGTTCCAGGATGGAAGCCACCTTCACATGGAAATGGTAAATCCATGGCTTGACATCTGTAACTTTAAGGGCTGAGGGAGTAATGAGAATGGCTAGGGCCCTGGAACCCTCTTGAGCCCTCACTGAGCAGGCAGGGAAAGCATCTAGCCAGCCAAAAATAGTGCATACCATCACCAGCAGATATAGGTTATATCAAATAGATAGGACCTTTGTTTGTCTGACAATAATGGGGCTTTAAGTCCCTCTCTGGGGTTGTAGCCAGCTGTGGGACCATCATATATTTTAATACCAAGTCTGTGACACAGTTTTTCCCAATGAGTCATGTCCTAGGCTTGCTGGATCAGGCTTGGTGAAATACCCCCTCCCCAAAATTATCTTTCTGTTTAAAGTAATTAACCAGCCCTCTCAGTTGCTGCCTGGTCAGTTGCCTTTTCTCTCTTTTCTGGCTTGTATAAGTGTTGTTCTGGAAGTACTGGGAGTATGAAACACACTTTTTAAAATTGTGTCTTTCTGAAGGCCTGCTTCTTTATCTGCCTTATCTACTAGCCAATTTTCTTTAATCACTTGGTCTTTTTTACTTGTGTGAGTCTGGCAAAGTACAACTGCTATGGAGTATGGGGCCCAGGAAGCCTCTAGGAGTTGGAGGATTTGGTCACAATTTTAGCAGTCTTCTTTCTTGATATAGTAGCAAAGACATAGCAAATGTCAGTGTAAACCCTCACCCATTTCCCTATGTCAGAAAGAGTATTTGGCTTAATGCATAAAATTTGACTTTATGGGCAGTCCAGTGGTTAGGAAGGTGGCCTTTCTCTATGACTTTGTCTTCCATGATTACTGAATACCTGATGGAATACTTTCCTTGTTTTAAACTAGGGCTTCTGTTCATAAAGAGCTCCATATCCAAGCTAGAGAGCAGTTCATTTATTAATTTTTTTTCTGAATATAAGGGATTGAGGGCACAGGGTATAGAGTCTTAATGGCATTATTGATTTTGCAGAGATCCTTTTTTGTCCTGCAGTCACCAGTCTCCAGTCTCTGGTTTCTTTACTAGAAACTAAGGGGTGTTCCATGAGGATTGTATTTCCACAGAATTCCTCTCTCTTTAAGTCTTTGCTGTAAAGTGTTGTCTCCAGTCAGGCTTCAAGGAGGATTGGATACTGCTCCTGTCTCACAAGAGTGGCACCTGGCTTTAATGCCACCACTATTGGTGAATGGACATTTGCAAAAACTAAACTGTTCTAGTATCTAAAATAAAGTCTATAGTTTGGTCTCTGAAATCAGTTTTGACCATGGGCTCTTGGTGGCTTATTGCAATTAAGCCTGGTCACTTTTGGTCAAACTTAGAGCCCTAGTTAGGGACTTCTATGTCAGAGATCTGCACCTGGAACCCTTCTTTTTGTTTAGAGGCTAAAACTATAGCAGGTTTATGTATATCTTTTCTTTGGATCCTCTTTTGTGACAATGACCTTTCTTCTTACAATAGGTGCATTGGTTCCTGTCCAGCCATTGCCCCTTTCCCTTGGTTTCTGTTCAGGACTTGCATGGATTCATAGCCTCTTTTATGGTGAATATGGATATGCATGCCTGTTTCTTGTCTTTCTCAATATCTTTCCTTTTTAGTTGTGGCCTCTTGACTTGAAATCAACTTGGAAGAAACCCCAATAAATTAGCATATATTTATTTTCTGCAAACTCTCCTAAGCATTGTAGTTTATGTCTCACATCATAGGACAATTAGGCAACAAATTCAGAATTCACCATAGACTGCTGGTTTGGGGGAATCTCTGGGTTGAATGAAGTTTATCTCTGATAGGCATCTCAGAGACTATCAGAATTGTCTAGGGGGCTCCCACTCTCCTTGGATCGATCACCTCACTTACTCATATCAAATTGGTGGTACTGTGTGCCCTTTTTGTCACCATTAAGTATGGCTCTCCTGATTTGGTTTAGAGCATGAGTTTTGTCTTCTGTATTTGGTCCCAGTCTGGTTGATTGTCAAGCATGGTGTTGTCTGTGAATTTTATAAAATTCAGCAATATGGCTAGGGCTTGTGTGATTAGCCATGTCTGTGTTGCCTGGGGGATTCAGCATATCTCCTTGGAGATAAAGGGACTTGTTAGGATTTGGAGACAGGCATTCCAAGTTGGTCTGTGGGTCTCCATGTTTGAGGTTAGTGAATGTGTCATGTATTGCAGTTTTTCAGAATAAGAATGGGTGCATTGTTCCAATTCAGGACATCAGTAGTGGTGAAGTGTTGATAACAAGGTTTGCTTGCCCACTGGTCACTGGTATATCTACCATCTTCTTGTAGAAGAAGAGGGCCTGGCATCTTACATAGTGGACATAGTAGCCTGAGTTCTTCCCTGGATTTTAGTCAGCTGGAGTTTAGGGAGTAGTCCCAAATAGCTATTTGTTCCTTTGAGACTGGGATTATAGGGTCAAAATGTTTGTGGTTGGTGGCATTAGAGCATCTACAATGAAGACCAGAGGTGTTCCTGTTGGTTGGTCAGAGGTTGGTGGGGATAGCTGTTCAAGTGGCCACTCAGCATGGGCCTCTGGTATTTCCAGTTGGTAAGGAGGGGGACCAATTTCATCTTCTGTAGGGGCCAACAAGGTGACTGGCGTGGAGTGTTTAGTTTACAGGAGCCAATTGATCTCACACAGAATCTTGAGCTTAGCAGGTCTTAGCTCTATTCTGTAGTTGCCAGAAAAGCCCAACTTAAAATTGTCCAGCATGGTTTGGAAAATTGTGTGAGTGAGTTTGACTTCATAGTGTTTTAAAACCATGACTGTCTGAAGGAAGGGGGGAGTTTACTAACAATATGGGAGTGTATATTGTGGGGATGAACAGAACAAGTATCTCCCTCAAGCAGATGCCTGCCTGGCTGACCTCCTGGTCTTGTAGGCTTAAAGAATTCTTGCTATAGGGCCACACATATAAACTTATGCCTGGTCACCCCTCTATTTCAGAAGCATGAATTCCCACTTTCAGCAGAATTGCACGTTAGTACCAAATGAGATCATATAGCTACTGGGCCATGAGACCATTCCAGTTGCTCACACATTCATTCACCATTTATTCAGAAGTTATGCATTCCCAACTTAAATTCCTACTCTGTCTTTTCCCAGTCATAAGTCAACCTCTCCTTCTTATACACCTTAAGGCTGTCTCAGAATACTATCAAGGCTCCAGATAGAGATCAGTTCCACCTCAGAATATAGATTGAGGCTTTGGATACAATCTCTAAAGGGGTAATCTTTCCTGCATCAGCTCTCCTTGCCAGATTTTTTCACTGCCTAATTACCCAAGAGGTCCTTACCTTGTCTGGACACTTGTTTAAACTTGTCTCCTTCCACCCCTAGGCTTTTCATCCAGGTTCCACAGTCATTCTGGGCCTACTAAAAGGGGATCCTGGAATACCACAGGGGTTACACACTTTTCAGTTCCAAGGACTCCCAGTGGGCTGCAAAATCTGAGATTGGCAGTCCCCGACCAACAAGGGTCTTAATGAAAATATCTCAAGGGGGCCTCAAAAGATGTTGCAGACATTTTCTGGGAAAACTGACCCAATATCAACTCGAGTGGAAAAGAGGAAGTTTATTATACCAGTGGGCCAAAGTTAGGATAGCTTTTGGAAAAACTCCAGCCCTGAGCTCCACATAAGCTCTCATTTTATAGAACAAAGGGTGAAAGTAGGTAGATGGGCTTACAGAAGTTGAAACATAGCATTTAGTCATTGCAGAAAATTCCTGAGCAAGCTATAACTTAAATGACTTATGACTTACATAACTTATGACCTTTCTTTTTCAGACAGTTACCTGGATACATGACCTCCCATTTTAGTAATTTTTCTACCACATTTCTTCATACTAGCAATGCAAAGTCACATTAGGCAAACAGCAAAGTGCTAAAAGCACTTATGGCATAAAAACTAAGGGTTCCTATTTGTGGGATATGATGTGATGTTCATCAGCCTACTGACATGTATGAACCATTCAGCTCATGTGTATTACTGGAGAGGCATGTTGTCTTTATCAGAATTAGCTTGCTTGGTCTCCTGTTTTTTTGTGAGCAGTCCAGTAAGTAATCCCTAGGGCTGTGGGCTCTAAAGCTGATGTGTTCAGGTAGCTGTAATAAATCCAGGCTGCAATATCTTTAAAGTTTACTGCTATTGAGATGGTAAAAATTATAGTAAAGGGTTATCTACATTTTGCTTTGAGGGAAAACTGATTCTAGTATTTAACCTAAACTAAATCTCCAGACTGATAGGGAAAAATTGGAAATTCAGATGGTTCAACTAATTGATATTTTATCTAGTATCCATTTATGTAGGTCATGGGGTAACTTTCCCAGTTCCCTCATAAGTCTATGAACTTCTATTTCTATTATTTTTATAGCCTTACTGGAAGGCCTTGGAGGATAGGAGGAGGGAAATATAGCATAATTTTAAAGGGAGAACACCCTATTCTCTTAATAAAAGTATATCTTCTCTTCAGCAGAAATAAGAGCAAGTCTTGAACCCAAGTTAGCTTGGCTTTCTGACACATATTTTTTAACCAAATTTTGATGGTTCTGTTCACCCTTTCTACTTTAATTCTGTGGACTATATGCTGAATACAGCTTCCAAGTTATACCCATTACAACTGACACATCCTGAGTCACATCTGTAATGATGGCTGATCCATTGTTTGACCCTATGTGCAAGGGCAGTCCATATCTAGGAATGGATTATCTGAATAAGGAATGGGTTACTTTACAGCCCTTTTCTGTCTGTCAGAAAAATGCTTTTACCTATCCATTTTGAATGCATGCTGTGACTAGGAGGTATCAGTAACCATTACCTTTTTGCAAGTCACAGACCTGAACTTTCTTAGAGACTTTATAACCACAACACTCTAAAAGGGTGAGCAGCTAGCCTGTTTCTTTGTCATATCCTTCAAGAGTCTTGTGTCCAAGAAGGATACTGTCAACGTATTGAAAGAAAGTACAACCCAAGAATCAGGACTTCTCAGAAAAATGGTAGAGAGGTTTTAAAAATGGGGACAATCAGGTTCAGGTAGACTGGATTTTAGTTTCAGTTTTTGGATCCTTCCACTCAAAAGGAAACAATTACTTGCTCACAGAAGCCAGACAGATGCTAAATAAGGTGTCCTTTGAATCAAGACATGTTAACCAGGTTGCAGTGTCCCAGAGCAAACTGAAGATTGTGTATAAGTTAAATTCAGTGGGATCTCAGGTGACAGTGGCTTAGTTGGTGGCTTGCAAGTTTTGCATGGGTCAGTTGTTTTTGGTTCCTGGATTTTTGACTGGAAAGAGGGAATTGTTCTAGTGAGATTAAGAAGCTTGTTGATGCCGTGTAGTTGGAGCATCACTAAGTGGGGCTGGATTCCCTGTAGGACATGTCAAAGGATTGTGTACTGCTTTAACCACAGGGATCAGGCATTAGGGTGAAGTTCAATGACTGAGTGTCTGGAATCTGGCCTTTCCTGCTGTATTGCCCTCAGCCCAGACTGTGACACAGCAGGCTACCTCTGGGCTGATGGATCTTATACTTTCTTTCCCTCAAGCAGTTTTACTCTTCCTCTCTGGGCATTTTAAAGAAGCAAATAAGCTGAGGGGTTGTCACTGACAACTTTCGTTTACACTTCTCTGAGAAAATAATAATTGTTTTGAGTTTGTCAAGGAGATTCCTACCAGTAGCAGAACGAGAAAGTTTGACATATATAAAATTTGTGAATGATTTCCCTTCCTCTAGGGTACATTGGCAGGAGGTAAAAATGTTTGATTGGAGACTTCCTTGGTTATTTCAATTATGGTGACATGTTGGTTGGTGAGGGGGCTATTGGACTGATGAACACAGTGTGTTCTGCCCTATTTCAATAAGTATAGGAAGTTGTGCCCACCCACTATCATTTGAACCATGGGCCCCTTGGGGCTTTAAGAACCATTCCCCTTCAATTATTAAGCAAATTAGCCTGAACAACTGTCAGAAGAAGAGGTAGGGTGGGGCTTGAGGACATTTCATGGGGCCCTCAATATTTTATTTTTTAGGGTATTTGTTCTACCAGTGACCAATTTCCTTGTAGAATACACATTGGTCATAACAGAGAGAAGCCCTCTTTTAATTAAGTGGCCTTGAGTATTTGGCATGATGGGGCCTTTGACCAGTTGATTTTTGGGTTCGCTTGTCATGGAGTGCTGCGCTCCATGCTGCTGAAATAAGGTAGACTTTTGTCATTTTTCCCAACATCTTTCTGTTTCTCTCTGATATATTGGTTAAAGAAGACCACGTTTGCTACTCCCAGAAGTTGGGAAGAATTTATTCCTGCAAATACCCTCAGCTTTTGTAGTTTGCAACAGATGTCACTAGCACTATGAATAATGAAGGCAGTGTTAACCACTCGCTGGTTTTCAGATGTCTGTGCATCCATTAGTAAAAAGTGCTACAGCTCTAAGCTGGCCTTTGAAGAACTTCTCTGACCTTGGCAAGCTTTGTGGCTTTGGAACCCCTCTTTTGAAATCCCTGGAAGAGAGCCTCTCTTTAGATTCCAGTTTTGTCATGTTGTCAGGATTATTTGGATCCCAGTTTGTGTCTGATGTTGGGCTACATTGCTGAGCATCAGCCTAAAGATTTAGGGTATTGGATTGTGCATTTTCTTTAGTCCAATGGGCGGCTGATTGCAGAATGTGGCATCTTTCTTTAGTATTGAAAAGAATCAGAAGGAACTGATGACAGGCCAAGGAGAAATGTAGTTTGGAAAATGGATTTGGAAGCATTTGGCCAGGGCCTGCGACTGCTAAGAAGGGAGTGTAATGTTTCCAATTTAGAGGTCAATTGCAATAAAAGTTTGATACACAAATGTTGGTGGACTAGACTGTAACTGTATTTGTTCATAATTTCCTTTGTAACTGTAGTTAGAATCTCACTACCTTAGATGCACATTTTTCTGATTGTTAGTGATGTTGAGTGCTTTTTATTGGCCATTTTTATTTCTTCTTTAAAGAAGCATCTATTCAGGTCAATTACCATTTTTTGAGTTATTTCATTTTTAGTGTTAATTTTTTAAAATTGTTTTATAATTATAATTATTATTATTACTAGTCTATTTTACCATTTTATCCTCTTGTTTAAGAGTATTTTAACATTTATTGACACCCCTTAATTATTCATGGGATTCTCAAAAACTTATTGTAGTATACTAAATTGGAGTTATGATTTTAGATATTGTCAAAATCAGGCAGTATAGTAAATTAAATATCACTTGTTTATATTCACAAAAACATAAGGAAATTATAATTCATATAGATAACATGTCAAATATTAATAATGACCCATATAAAATTCTCATTCATCTTGTTGGCTTCATCACTGAACATGCTGTGCTGACCATGTGAACAATTCTGATAAACCACAAATTAGTTTCATAGAAAGCTTTTGGGTCTTTTTATAGGCATTTTATTTTATATTCTTTTCAAAACATGTAGGTTCTTGGAATCATAAAGCAACCACAATGAAATTTAATATACAAAGTTAACAGAAAATTAACAGAAAAAGATAAAAAAAAATTTGAAGTCAATTCTATATGCCATTGTTTGTAGAGCTTTCTATTATTTGCTACTAATAGACCTAAACATACTTCAATGTGTTTACCTTCACAATATAAATTAGATATATTTATTTATTTATTTATTTATTTATTTATTTATTTATTTATTTATTTGCAGGTCTGGGGATGGAACCCAGGGGCGTTCTACCTCTGAGCTATACCCCCTGCCCTATTTTTTATTCTTTATTTTGAAACAGGATCTCACTGAGTTGCAGAGGGCCTCACTAAGTAGCTGAGGCTGTCTGCAAACCGTGATTCTCTGGTCTCAGCCTCCTGAATGCTGGGATTACCAGTGTGTGCCACCATGCCCGGCTTTGTTTATATTTTATTATTATTCATTTGTACACATACAAAATCTGAATTTTACTTTATGATTAAATTTCACAGAAAAGTGTTCTTTAATATTGGTCCTTATATTTTGATAAAAGATAATCCTTTTCTTGCTCTTTCCCCTAAAGTAAACCACTCTCTTTGTCATAGCACTGACAAATAATGGCCATATATTATCCCTAAAAAATGATGACTCACAGAATATTTCACAAGTAATTTCTTAAATAGTTGTTTTAATTTAAGCTTTCAGAAATTTCTGATATCTAAAATGTCATTTGAAAGGAAATAATATTCACTCCTACAAAATTTTAGCAATTTTAAATATAATTATTTCCTAAATACAGGCAATTGTGAAATATCATAAACATTAAAAGGTATTTTAATGCAACAAGTAGTAAAAATTATATTTTAAATTTAAAAATAGATATATTTTTGTCATTAAACTAAAGTGTATGTCATATAAATAAATATCAAGACATTTTGTCTTGCATTAATCTCAGTAACATATTACTAATTACAGAAACTGATTTAAATCCTTGTTTGGTAAATATATATATATATATATATGGATTATTCAAATATCAGTTAAAATTTATGTTTTTGATCTCTAGTATTCTGAAAATTCATTTTATGATTAGAGAATTTCTTTATTTTTATGTGATTTTGCCAATTTCATGCTATGTTGAACATGGATAATATGAATGCTATTAATCATACACATTTAACAAGTGTTTATAATGTTAATGTGAACCTATTTAAAGACTTGGATGTGATGCAAAAACAAATAAAGTATAAAATTCTAAAGTTTATTCAGAGCCGGGCATGGTGGCTTACACTTGTAATCCCAGCATTTGGAGGCTGATATAGAAGTAGTGTGGTTCGTGGCCAGCCTCGGCTACTTAGTGAGGCCCTTTGCAACTCAGTGAGGCCCTGTTTCAAAAATCTCAGCAAAACTGAAATGGAAGGATAGGAGACAAAGAAGGGTGAGGTTGATTAATGGAGAAGCTACATTTGATTATGAGTAAGAGTATGAATGTAGCATGGTTAACCTGGACACTCATTGTTGGGAGGGGGAAGGGGAAGTGAGGAGAGGAAGAGGACACCAAGCACAGTCAGAATGTATGACATTTTCAATATGATCCACATAAAAATAATAAAATAAAAGTCAATCACTAAGCCAAGGATGGGAAGGAGAGATGGGGAGGAAATAGGATGGGGATTGGGTATGGGCTAATTGGATGATATGTGCATGTATGTCTCCACAGATCTTTTATCCCATTAACATATATGACTACAATGAACCAATAAATAAATTTAATGAAGAAAAAAGAAAAGAAGAAAAAATAAGACTGGGGGTATAGTTTGGAGGTAGAATGCTCCTGGGTTTGGTTTGGTCCCCAGTACCACATAAATAAATAAATAAAAAAATAAATAAAGTTCATTTATTACTAATTTGCCTAATCTATTTTAATGACCATGAAAAAAGTGTACTAATAAATACTTTTTATTTATTTATTTATTTATTTATTTATTTTTATGTGGCACATATTGAAAATGGCATACATTTATCCGATGATTGGAACCTTTCCCCCCACTTCCCCTTCTTCCCCTCCCAACAATGACTGTCCAGGTTAACCATGCTATATTTATATTTTTAAACAAATTTGGATGTAGCTTCTTTATTAATCAACCTCAGCCTTCTTCCTCTCCTATCCTTCCATTCTAGCTTTGGTGAGGTTTCTACTCCATTGGCTGGAGTCTCTCTGGTATCCCTAATACTCCCTAGTTTGAGTATATTAGAGAAAACATAAGTCCCTTCTCTCTCTGTGCTTGGCTGATCTCACTTAAAGATAGAGAGCTAATATCCAGAGTATACAAAGAGCTCAAAAGACTCTACACTAGCAAAACAAATAACCCAATCAAGAAATGGGGAACTAAACTGAATGGACACTTCACAAAAGCAGAGATACAAATGGCCAATAGATACATAAAAAGATGTTCAACATCATTAGCCAGGGATATGCCAATCAAAACTACACTGAGATTCCATCTAAATCTAATCAGAGTGGCAAGCATAAAGAAATTAAATAGCAAATGCTGCTGAGGGTGTGGGGAAAGAGAAACTCTTTTACACTGTTGGTGGAAGTTGCAAACTAGTTCAGCCACTGTGGAGATAAGTATGGAGATTCCTTAGAAAACTGGAAATAGATTTACCATATGATCCATCTATAACTCTCCTGGGCATTTGTCTAAAAGGGTTGAAATCAGAGCACTACAATAACATATGCATAACCATGTTCATAGCAGCACAATTCATAGAAGCCTAAATTAACCTAGTGCTCCATCAACAGATGAATGAATTGCGAAATTATGGGAAATCCACACAATGGAATTCTACTCAGCTATAAAGAAGAACAAAATCATGTCATTTGCCGGGCATGGTGGCACACGCTTGTAATCCCTGTGCTTGGGAGGCTGAGACAGGAGGATCTCATGGGTTCGAAGCCAGCCTCAGCTACTGAGAGAGGCTCTCAGCAACTTAGTGAGACCCTGTTTCCAAATAAAATATAAAAAAGGTCTGGGAGTATAGCCCGGAGGTAGAAAGCCTCTGGGTTCCACCCCCAGTACCACAAAAAAAAAAAAAAAAAATTGGATCATTCACAGGAAGATGAAAAGACCTGGAGAATATAAATACTCTTAAAATACTAATCAATTAGTATCTTGCAATACATTATTTGAAATAATAAAATACTTATTAAATAAAAATATTTGTTCCTCATTTAATTTGTCATATTTAAATTTGAATTATTTATTTATTTATTTTGTAGTGTTCGGGATTCAATGCACAGGCATTCTACCTTCAGGCTACACTGAGGCTGTTCTCAAAATTATTATCTTCTTGTCTCAGCCTCCTATGTTCTAGGATTACAGGTATGTACCACAACATCTTGATGTCATTTATTCTTTACTTTTCTGTGAGCATTGTACAGAGGTATCATGTCATCTTGTGAAAAGAGAACTCGTAAAAATAAATTTAATAAATATTATATTCCATTGTTTACTTACAAACTATCTTCATTGTGCTTTTTACCACATTCCTTCATTCAAATAACCTTTACTTTTTGGAAACACTTCTGCTTCTAAATGTCTCTGAAAAAATCAAATGTGCAATAAAATTATCTAAGGCAGTGCTATAAACTACATATACACATATTACTTTGTTTTGAATTATATTTCTCAATATTTTCCAAGAATTCTTTAAGTTTCCTTTAAAACATATATTGCTTCTCCAAATATTAAGTTTTTATGAAATATGTTAACATATGTAGATAAATGAACATTTTCATTTTTTAATAATTTTGTGTTTTAGTCTTTTTCATTTGTATTATCTTATTTTATTTCTTAAAAGCCAGTATGATACATGTAATTTTTTATATTTTTACATTCTCTTAAAGAGTTACTAAAAGTGATATAGTTTGTTGTTGAAGTTAATTCAGATAGAAAACAATATAAATGTGAAAATAAAACAAACTTTTTTAGATTAAAGTTTTGGGCTGTTTGTATAATTTATTTTCTATATTATTTATCCCTAATTAAAGTTCTGTCAAGATAGGTAGTTATGCATTGCTATAGTAATCTTGTTTTCTTATATCTTCAGTGATAAAGGTGACATTATTGAATGTAGAAAAGCTATGAAAATCAACTGATGTGTGTTAGAATTACAATGGGTAAGTATATATTTTAGTATATATTACATATATAGTATTATATATGAGTGAGACACAAAATAGATGATAGGTAGATATATAGACAGATATATTATTTTGACTTATACCACCATTTTTCTGTTCTAAGGGAATGTAGACTGTTAATATTTCTTTGGCTTAACTTATTTTACAGTGTGAAAATCACTAGTGATAAAAAATCTAAGTTATGATGTTATTATGAAGATAAATGTACTAAAGTATGCTTAATTCTATTAACTACAAGTAATAAAAAGTCCTACAACTTTGCTTTATTAAATTGAACTCAAGATCTATTATTCACCTTTTTATAATAATTTTATATGCTAATTTTTATGATGGATGCTCCATGATTTAAGCAGAAATATAGCATATATATATTTTTGAAAAGTAAAAGAAAAGAATATAAAATAAAGAGTTCCTGTATTCAAAAGGCAAAGGCTTTTTCAGAATTGTTAAGTGCTTCTTGACCAAAACTGCACATGGCCAAGCCACCATAATCTGTGATAAATCCAAGCAGGTGAATATTATATGAGTCTGTTGTCCTTTTAAATCATGTTAGTAGGAAAAGAAGAGAAGAGGTACTTGGAATACAATTATCAGTGTCCTCTGATAGCATCCTCATACTTACTAACAGGAATGCAGTACAACATAAATGAGTGCTAGTAATTGTTACCTGGCTAGAGCTCTGGTGGCTTAGTCACTTAAATAAAAAGCTTGTTTAATACTTAAAATTAGAACTCTCAAGGCTTTCACACAAATAACTAAAATTTTTAATCTATTTTTGTACATGTATAAGTAATTTTAAATGAAAATCAGTAAAAATTAATTTTTGCATATAGGTTAAATTAACAGGATTATGATATAATTTGACTGGCTTCATAAGACCCATCTTAGAGTCCATCACTTATCCATCTGTAATCAGCATTAACAGTTTTTTACATGTTTGTGTTTGAAAATCTAAACTTGCCAGATGCTTTGTAGGAAAGGAAGATGAGAGTTGTTAAGAAAATTGTTCTAATAATTATTTTTCAAATAAAACACTAATATTTATTTATTTATTATTTATTTATTTATTTATGGTGGTACTGGGGTTCCTAGAAACCCTTCTACCTCTGGGCTACACTCCCAGACCTATTTTTATATTTTTATTTGGAAACAGGGTCTCTTAAGCCAGCACAGCTGGCTTTGAACCTGCATGATCCTCCTGTCTCCGCCTCTCAAGCACGGGGATTACAAGTATGCGCCCACACCAGGCTAAAACACTAATATTTAAAGGTAAAATAAAATGAATGTCTATATAAAGTCATTACAAACAAAAAATTCAAAAATGACTGTAAATCCCTGTGAGCATATGCCTCTTTCTAGCTTAAAAATTCTGCATTTTGTAATTTGCTAGGCCAACATTGTAAGTCTTTTTTTCTTTGTATAGAAAACTGGGACAATGTAAACTGATTCAAAGAGCCATGTTTGGAGATTCCAGTCATGCTAACTATGAGCTTGTTAATCTTGGGTTATATGATATAAATCTTATGTAGAAAATGGAAATAAATTAAGGGTGAACATAGATGTCCTCTATACATTGATATGCATGTTGAAAACTGAACTGTTTGAACTTCTCATTCAGAGACTTTAAAAAAATTAACAGGATTACAAAATTATGTATCTAAACACAATAAAATTTTTAGTTCACCATAAAAACAATACAAGTCATTTGTAGGAAATTTTATGGAACTCTGGAGTATTATGCTAAGTGGGATTAGCTGGTCACAAAAAGTAATATGTTTTCACTTATATGTGGAGTCTAGACAGGAGTCAGTATACAGAGGATTTCTACACATAAATGAAGGGAGATACTTGCAGAATTGTGAAAAGGATTTTAGAGACGGAGGTGGGGAGGGGAAGGAAAGATCCGAAGATAGCTATTCAAATGATCACTTATTCATATATAAACTGATCTATATCAATGTTAATATTATCAGTGGGGAGGGAGGGATTGGCAGCAGGGTAGGACCTGGAGCATAATATAAAAAAATGCTTTATATCTGTATGTTTCTAGCACTCTGAATCTTACTATGTTATATAATTATAGTGTACCAATAGAGGATAACAAAAAGAGGTATAATATTCATCATTTAATTCAATGTGTCCTCTTTTATAAGTGGATAGAAATATTGTATGTATATTTATGGTTATCACTATGCAAACATTATAAAAACATCATTAAAGCATGTATCTGTAGGGAGAATGGGATGGAGCTTTTATGCATCCAAAATAATAAAATATAGATTAGAAGAGAAGTTAAGTGCAGCTTCATGAGGACTCTGGTCTTGTTTTGTCAAGAAAACACCAAGTAACAAGTTGCACTGAGGATCTATCTATTGATTAACTTGCAAAGGCAGTACTGAGAATGGCACATTAATTAAACTGTCTTAGACTGTGTTAATTATTCTTATCACTCAATTTGGCTTTGTTTGTGTGCATTTGTTTTTCCCTCTGTGAATGTGCGTGGGGATGGATTCTCTATTACCTTATTGTGCTTAATTAAAAACTGAGACAAGTAGAAATGATTATATCTTCCTCCATTCTATTTTTCTGTTAATTTGTTTTACAAAGTTATTTACAAACCAGTAATGAAATATTTTGTGGCTATGTGAATGTACTTATCTTTCATAAGCTAGTGCTGTATATTTAGTTATATTTTTAATTATTTTTCCAATATACTTGAGATAGAAATACTTTGATTTTTACATTACGAAATATAGATGAACTAGATGTGGTGGTGCACACTTGTAATCCCAGTACTTGGAAAGCTGTGACAGAAGAATCTCAGGATTGCAGCCAGCTTTGGCTACTTAGTGAGGCATTCTGTAACTTCATGAAAATCTGTTTCAAAGTAAAAACATAAAATAAAATAAAATAGGGCTGGAGGTATAGATCAGAAGTAGAATATCTCTGAGTTCAATACTTATTACTGCAAGAAAAGATACAATAAATATAATGCCAAGAACATAGGATTTATTTTGATGCTTAAGAATAGACATTTTTATATAAAAATTAATTAGCTGAAAGAAGCAAAATTATCAACAATCAAGTATTTCTTTTTTTCATTTTTTATTCAGAGTTGGTGTATTTTTCTTTGATAATAATATAGCCAGTTACTAATTTTCCAAGGACAGAAATATACACAATATTGAGGATGCAGATTTTGCCCTCTCTTATTAATGATTGATCATTTGAAAGAATAGTGAAGATCAGGATCTGTTCACTTTATCGAATCTTTCAGAATTAGGTACAGCTAATAAATGCTACTATTTTAGTAATAGCATCTCATCTCTACTTTTTCAGTAATACATGTTGATTATAATATTTATTTATTTATTTATGTAAGTATTTTAATTTTAATTATTTTATTTTATTTTATTGGTCCACTGTAATCATACATCACATTGGAATACAAGACTTGAGAGGATATAGATGCACACATCATCCAATTAGCCCTCATCCACTCCCCATCCCATTCCCTCCCCCTCCCTCGATCCCATGCTTGTTTGGTGATTAACTCTGATACATTTGTTTACATACCTCCTGAGTTTTAAAGAGGTTCCATCCTCCACTATCCCATACCCTCTGATTGATCACCTTAATTGCTTCACTATAGGGCCCTTTCTATAACTCGACCTCTTCCTGTTACCCCTTTCCTCCTAGTTATTACTGATTAGGGGAAGCATCTGGTTTTATTTTCTGTGATATTTCTCTGTGCATGCCGAATTGCAAGTACCGATCCCACTCTTGACAGCCCCAGTAGTGGCCTGGCTACCCAGTGAACTGATCCAGACCTCGCTGGCTCAAGCAGCGGCCTTGCCTCATGGGAGGCCCCAATTCTAGCCTCGCTGGCCCGTTCACCAGCCTAATCCCTCGGCAGACTCCAGTCCCGGCCTCTGAGGCCCCAGCAATAGCCTTGCCTCAAGGCAGGCTCCGATCCCAGCCTCGCTGACCCTGGCACCCGTCTACCCTCTTGGCAGGCTCTGATCCCAGCCTCAAAGCCATTAGTAGCAGCTGTGCCTCAAAACAGGCTGCAATCCCAGCCTCACTGGCCCCAGCCTTACCCCTCGGCAGGCTCCAATCCAGACCTCGGAGGCACCAGCACTGGCCTTGCCTCACAGCAGGCTCTGATCCCGGCCTTGCTGGGGCCTGTGAGGCCGGGATCGGAGCCTGCCGAGTGGTTAGGCCAGTGCCGGGGCCAACGAGGCCTGGATCTGAGCCTGCCATGAGTCAAGGCCGGTGCTGGGGCCTATGAGGCCGGGAGCGGAGCCTGCCGAGGGGTTAGGCCAGCCGCTGGCCCCAGCATCAGCCTAACCCCTTGGCAGGCTCTTATTCCGGCCTCACAGGCCCCAGCACCGGCATTGCCTCATGGCAGGCTCCGATGCTGGCCACTGGCCCCGGCATCAGCCTAACCCCTTGGCAGGCTCCAATCCCAGCCTCAGAGGCCCCAGTAGTGGCCTTGCCTCACGGCAGGGTCCAATGATGGCCATTGTCCCCGGCACTGGCGTAACCACTCGACAGTCTCCTATTCTGGCCTTGGAGGCCCCAGCACAGGCCTTGCCTCATGGCAGGCTCCAATCTCGGCCTCGCTGGCCCCACACCGGCCTAACCCCTCAGCAGGCTTCAATTCTGGCCTCGAAGGCCTCAGTAGCTGCCTTGCCTCAAGACAGGCTCCAATACCGCCCGTTGGACCTGGCACCGGCCTAACCCCTCAGCCGGCTCTGATCTCGGCTTTGGAGGCCCCAGCAAAGGCCTTGCCTCATGGCAGGCTCAGAATCCAACCTTGCTGACCCCAGCACTGGCCTAACCCTTCGGCAGGCTCCAATCCTGGCCTCAGAGGCCCTGGCAATGGCCTTGCCTCATGGCAGGCTCCAATCCCAGCCTCAGAGGCCTTAGTAGCAGCCATGCCTCACGACAGGCTCCAATCCTGACCTCACTGGCCCTAGCACCAGCCTTAACCCTCGGCAGGCTCCAATCCAGGCCTCAGAGGCCCCAGCACCGGCCTTGCCTCACGGCAGGCTCCGTTCCTGAACTTGCTGGCCCCGGCACCTGCCTAACCACTCAGCAGGCTCCAATTCAGGCCTCGGAGGACCCAGCACCTGCCTTGCCTCATGGCATGCTTCAATCCCGGCCTTGCAGGCCCCAGCACCAGCCTACCCTCTAGGCAGGCTTCAATTCCATCCTTGGAGGCCTGAGTAGCGGCTTTGAATCACAGTAGGCTCCGATCCTGGACTTGCTGGCCCCGGCACCGGCCTTACCCCTCAGCAGGCTACAATCCAGGCCTCGAGGGTCCCAGCACTATCATTACCTCACTGCAGACTCTGATCCCAGCCTCGCTGGCCCCAGCACCAACCCAACCCCTCAGCAGGCTCTGATCCCGGCCTTGGAGGTCCCAGAGGCCCCAGCACCAGCCTACCCTCTAGGCAGGCTTCAATTCCGTCCTTGGAGGCCTGAGTAGCGGCTTTGAATCACAGTAGGCTCCGATCCTGGACTTGCTGGCCCCGGCACCGGCCTTACCCCTCAGCAGGCTACAATCCAGGCCTCGAGGGTCCCAGCACTATCATTACCTCACTGCAGACTCTGATCCCAGCCTCGCTGGCCCCAGCACCAACCCAACCCCTCAGCAGGCTCTGATCCCGGCCTTGGAGGTCCCAGAGGCCCCAGCACCAGTCTTGCCTCAAGGCAGGCTCCGATTCCGACCTTGCTGACCCCAGCACCGGCCTAACCCTTCGGCAGGCTCCAATCCTAGTCTTGGAGGCCCCAGCACCAGCCATGCATCATGGCAGGCTCTGATCCCGGCCTTGCTGGCCCCGGCACCGGCCTACTCTCTCGGCATGCTCTGATCCCAGCCTCAGAGCCATTAGTAGCAGCCGTGCCTCAAGGCAGGCTGCAATCCCGGCCTCACTGGCCCCAGCCTTACCCCTCAGCAGGCTCCAATCCAGACCTTGGAGGTCCCAGCACTGGCCTTGCCTCACAGCAGGCTCTGATCCCGGCCTTGCTGGCCCTGGCATCGGCCTAACCCCTCGGTAGGCTTCACTCCTGGCCTCGGAGGCCCCAGCACCGGCCTTGACTCATGACAGGCTCCGATCCAGGCCTCGTTGGCCCCGGCACTGGCCCAACTGCTTGGCAGGCTCCAATCCTGGCCTTGGAGGCCCCAGCTTCGGCCATCCCTCATGACAGGCTCGAATCCCAGCTTTGCTGACCCTGTCGCTGGCCTCACCCCTCAGCAGGCTCCAATCTGAGCACCCTCTTCACCCCGCTGGTTGTCCCATATTCCTGAGGGTGCGTGGTGGTAGCATTCTGCTTCTGGGGTTATTACTTCAAAAGTTACAGGTGTAATGCATCAGATATCTGCATCCCCTGAGAACTTGCCACTGCCATTGCCACTGACTCCACCATTTTAAATCTTTCCCAAGCTCTTTTTCCACTCTGAACATTTTCCAGTGTTCCTAAGCATGCGCGACGGTAGCATTCGACTTTTGGTGTAATTTCTCCAAAAAATAAGGTTGGTAGGATCAGATTTCTGCTTCTCCTGAATACAAGTCTCCACCGCCATCGTGGCGACCGCTTCCAACACCACCTTCCTCCTAGGTCTCTGCTAAACCTCCTTAAAGGTGATGTCCAGGATTCTTAAAAATGTAAAGAAGAAGCAGTCCTCCTTCGCGGGGAATTTTTCCAAAAGTTCCAGTTCATTTGGGTAAGTTTTGTCTGCATGTCCAGTATCCTGGCGTCAGCCACGGCCTTCCTGACCCCTCTCCGATATATTTCTTTTTTCTTTTTCTTTTCCTTTTTTTTTTTTTTTTTAATAAGATAAGACAGTATGTATGGTTTGAGGAGGTTATGGGATCATGCACTCTGTAGCACTGCTGCCAGAGCCATGGTTCTTCCGGGGGCCCTGTGTGGCCCGCGCAACCCATGCCCAGGACCCAGGGTCCTGAGACCCGGACACCTGCCCAGGACCCAGGGCCTTGCAACCTGGGCCCCGGTTTCTCAGGAGGTCCGGTGTGCCCTGAAAGACTCTGCCCTGGGCCCAGAGTCCTGCAACCCGGGCCTGGTTCTTCTGGGGGTCCTGCATGTCCCGATCGACTCCCGCCCAGGGCCCAGGGCAATGAAACCCGAGCCCTGGTTTCTCCGGGGGTCTGGGATGCTCCGCAGGACTCCGCCTGGGGCCCAGAGTCCTGCGACCCAGGCCCTGGCTCTTCCAGGGGGTCCGGCATGCCCTGCTTTCCCCCCGCCTGGGTCCCAGGGTCTTGCGACCTGGGCCCCAGTTTCTCCAGGGGTCCGGCGTGCTCTGTACGACTCTGCCGGGGCCCAGAGTCCTGCAACCTAGACCCCGGCTCTTCCGGGGGCCCAGCGTGCCCCGCCTGACCCCTACCCAGGGCCCAGGGTCATGCGACTCGGACCCCAGTTTCTCAGGGGGTCCGGCATGACTCTGCCCAGGACCCCCAAGTATTTCTTTTTATCTAGAGAAAGATCGTAATATTATTGAAAAAAATCTGCTTTTCAGTTGAGTTTGTTGTAAAATCTCTTATAAGTCCTTTAGCTTGGATGGCTCATTATTCTATGTATCTTAAATTGTCTTAAACACATTTAAAAGTATTAAAATAATAGATATTGTAAGAGATATATAATATTCACTGCATCCTCTCAAGTGAAAAAACAAATAGAAGTTTGAAGGTAGATCTGAGAATTCATATCTTCTGCATTTTTTTACAACTAATTCTCTTCACCCAACCATTTGTCCCACGTTCTTGAGGGTGGGTGGTGGTAGCATTCTGCCTCTGGGGTTATTACTTCAAAGGTTCCAGGTGTAATGCATCAGATCTCTGCCTCCCCTGAGTATTGGCCACTGCCATTGCCACTGCCTCCACAATTTCAAATCTTTCCCAAGCTCTTTTTCCA
Organism: Muscardinus avellanarius; assembly: GCF_963383645.1. Taxonomy (NCBI): domain Eukaryota; kingdom Metazoa; phylum Chordata; class Mammalia; order Rodentia; family Gliridae; genus Muscardinus; species Muscardinus avellanarius. The sequence goes on along the minus strand of NC_137790.1, from coordinate 22,823,837 downwards.
CTCTGAATGTTGTCCAGTGTTCCTAAGCATGCACAACAGTAGCATTCGACCTTTGATGTAATTTCTCCAAAAAAAAAAAAAAAAAATAAGGTTGGTAAGCTCCAATTTCTGGTTCTCCTGAATACAAGTCTCCACCGCCAATGCGGAGACCACTTTCAGCACAGCCTTTCTCCTTGGTCTCCGCTAAAGTCTCTCTCCTTACAGGTGATGTCCAAGATTCTTAACAATGTAGAGAAGAAGCAGTCCTCCTTAGCAGGGAATTTTTTCAATAATTCCAGTTCATTTGGATAAGTTTTGTCTGCATCTCCAGTATCCTGGCATCTGCCACGGTCTCCTTCACCCCTCTCCGATATTTTCCTTTTTTCTTTTTCTTTTTCTTTTTTTCAGGGTCCTTTCGGGTGGGGAGGGGTCACCTAGGGGTGCCCTACCAGCACCTGCCCACCCGCCCAGGGTCGGGTAGAGGGTGTATGTAAGAGGTCAAATGCCCCTGGATTCCATCCCAAGACCCACACAAAAAAAGTTATCTTTATACAATACATTTAAATACTTTGACTTAGTAGAGCATGTTGTGTTCTGATTTGAAGGTAGAATGTCCCCTGGAAAATGTTTTGCTAATTCAAAATGTTCAGAGGTAAAATAATTGAATCATAATGGATTCTAATCCATCAGTGGACAAATCCATTGATGGGTCAGTAATTTTGAAAATTTTATTGAGTATTAATTTAGGCAGATAGGATGTAGCAAGAAGGGCTAGATCACTGGATGTACAGCCGTGAGGATTATGTATGCTTCTAATCCTCTTACCTTGTTCTCTCTGCTTCTCACAATCATGCCCTAAGCTATGCTGATGTAACCTGGCCTAACATGGACTGAAACCTCCAGAATGGTGAGTTCCCAAAATATTCCTTTCTCTAAGTTGTGCAAAAAGTATTTAAATAGCAGCTGTGAGAATATTGATTGCAACAAATACTCTTTAAATTCTTAACATCATATACTTTATCATTACTAGTTTAATTTTGTAATATGTTAAAATAGTTATAGAAATTATTTAAAATAAATTATATGCATTTATTCTTTGTCAGAATTAATAAGAGAATCAGATCCCATAAGAGAATAAAAGATGTCAGGCTTACTTGCAAGTGAAGCATTGAAAATGCCATTCTATGCTGTATGGAAGGTTATTTTTTATGGTACTTGATGTAAGGTTTGGATTTGAAGTTAAATTTAATTTAAAAAGACAGAAATATTATGCCCTAATACACAACCAAAGAGACTAGAAGAAGCACTATATTCATTAATGCAATCCTTTAGTGGTCTATTCCCTGACATTTTACAATAAAATCAACTCAGCAGTGAAACATTTATGAACACTATGTGTCAACACTTCACAATGAGTTTGAATTTAAGAAATAATAGGGAAAAATTAAAATGACCATATACTAGAATTTGAGAGTAGAATGATCATTACCAGCATCGAGGGATAGTAGGTGAGCAAAAGGTTGTAGAAAGGTTGATCAATGAGCATCAAATTACAATAAAATAGAAGTAAGAACTTCAGGTTTGCTTTTGCTTCATAAAATTACAGTAACCAATCAGGTGAGGTGATGGAGCATACAATCCCAGCTATTCAGGAGGCTGAGAAAAAAGAATCATAAGTTTAAGGCCAGCTTGGACAACTTAAAGAGACCCTATCTTCTAAAAAACAAAACAAAACCCAAAAGGGATAGTAATATTGCTCAGTGGTAGACCATCACTGGGTTCGTCCTCAGAAGATGGTGGAGGCATACATGACATATCACCAAATTAGCCCTTGCCCTATTCCCCCTCCCTCCTTATAATATTTGGCTCAGTGATTGACATTGATAGGTTTGTTACTGTATATCATGTATATTAGAAGAATTTGTCTTCCCCCCTTCCATCCCCTCAGTTAGGTCACCTTATTTGCTCATCTACAGTATCTTCTTAGTCTAAAGTTTCTCCTATAATGCATTTTCACCATAGCTTCCCCATATTAGGGAGAAATATATCCAACTTCTTATTTTTGTCACTGACTAATCTCACTTAGCATAATGTTCTTCAGTTCCATCTATTTCACTATAAACAATGTAACTGCATTTTTTTATGGCTGAGTAAAAATTCTTAGTGTACATATCTCATACTTTAGTAATCTATTCATCTGTTGATGGATATCTTGGCTGGTTCTATAGTTGGACAATGGTGAATTGCACAGTTATGAACACAGATATGCATGCATTAGTTTGGTAGTTTGATTTCTATTCTTTTGGGTAAATATCCAAAAGTGGTATTGCTGAATCATATGGTGAGTTTGTTCCCATTCTTTTGAGGATTCTTCATACTGTTTTCCAAAGTGATTGCACTAATTTGCAATCCCATGAACAATGTAATAGAGTTCTCACTTCTCTGCACCCTTACCAGCATTTGTTGTTTGTGTTTTGAATAATTGTAATTCTAGTTGGAGTTAGGTGAAATCTCAGGGTAGTTTTGATTTGCATCTCTCTGATTGTTAATGATATTGAACATTTTTTCATGCACTTACTGGCCATCTGAATTTCTTCTTTTGTGAAGTGTTTGTTTAGTTCACTTGCCCATTTTTATTGGGTTATTTGTTGTTTTAGTGCTGAGTTTCTAGAGTTCTCTGCACATTCTTGAAATTAGTCCTCTATTAGGAGAAGTGGCAAAAATCTTCTCCCATTAAGTTGGCTCTTGGTTGAGGTTCTATATACTTTCCTTTATAGTTTCCAGTTTAATGTAATCCCATGTATCGATCTGCCTTTTAGTTTCTTGTGCCTTTGGGTTCTTATTGAGAAAGTTTTTACCTGTGCCTGTTTTGCAGTGTTGAACCTATGCCCTCTTCAAGGAGGCTCAAGGTCTCTGGTCTAAATTTCAAGTCTTTGATCTATCTTATATTGACTCTTGCTCAGGGTGAGAAAGGGTTTATTTTTATTTTTATTCATATGGTTAACCAGTTTTGTCAAAACCATTTGTTGAACAGGCCTTTTCCTAGTTTGTGTTTTGGTCCCTTTGTAAAAAATCAATTGGCTTTAAATAAGTGTGTGAATTTGTTTTTAAGCCTTCTATTATGCTCCATTGGATTATGTATCTGTTTTTGTGCAAGTATCATGCTGTTTTTATTACAATGGCTTTGTTGTATAGATTATAATCAGGTATTGTGAATCCTCCTGTATGGTTTTTACTGCTGAGAACAAATTTGGCTATTCTGTTTTTTTTCTTTGTTGTTCCAAATATATTTAAGAATTTATTTTTCTATGTCTGTAAGAAATGACCTTTGTAATTTAATAGTATTGCATTGAATCTGTAGATAACTTTTATAAGTATGGCCATATTGATGATATTTATTCTGCCTATCATTAAACATAGAAAATATTTCCAACTTCTAAGGTCTTCTTCAATTTCTTTTTTCAATGTTTTATCATTTTCTTTATAGAGGTCTTTTAGTTCCTTTGTTAAGTTAATTTCTAAGTTATTTTATTTATTTAATTATATTTTATTTTATTTTTGGTGGTACTGAGGTTTCTTGAAACCCTTCTACCTCTGGGCTACACTTCCAGACCTATTTTTATATTTTTATTTGGAAACAGGGTCTCTTAAGCCAGTGAGGCTGGCTTCAAACCTGCGCAATCCTCCTGTCTCCTCCTCCCAAGAGGGGGGGATTATAAACATGCACCACCATACCCGTGTTAAGTATTTCTCTTATTTTGTTAAATATCCTAAGTGGAAATGTTTTCTGGATTTATTTTTCAGTAGATTTGTTTTTGGTGTACAGAAAAGCTTACAAATTTTAAAATTGATTTTGTGTCCAGACAATTGCTGAATTAATTGAGCCTTTTAGTTAAGTTTGTTGGGTCTTTTAAGTAGAGTATCATGTCATCTGCAAATAGTAAAAGTTTGAGTTTTTCTTTTTCTATTTGTACTCCTTTTCTTTCCATTTTTTTTTTTTTTGCCTTATTGATCTGTCTAGAGTCTCAAGTAATATATTGAAAAGTAGTGGTGATAATGGACATTCTTGTTTCATCCCTGGTTTTAGGATAAAATCTCAAAGGTTTTCCCCATTTAATATAATGTTGGCTTTGGGCCTATAGTAGATTGCCTTTATGATGTTGAGATATGTTCCTTCTCTTCTAATTCTTTGCAGTGCATTTTGCATAAACAAATGCTGGATTTTGTCAAATGCTTTTTCAGTATCTATTGAATTGATTGTATGGTTTTGTCTTTGGTTTTAATTTATGTGATGAATTACATAGATTGATTTTTGTATATTATACTAGCCTTGTATCTCTGGGATGAACCTACTTGGTCATGGTGAATGATTTTCATAATGTGGTTTGAATGCATATAGCTAGTATTTTACTTAAAAGTTTTGCATTTAAGTTCATAAATAATATAGGTCTTTAGTTTTTCTTCCTTGAGCTATCCTTATTTGGTTTTGGTATTAATGTGATATTGGCTACATAGAATGTATTTGGGAGAGTTCCATTTTTATTTTTCTATCTCACAGAATTGTTTGAGGGGTATTGGAATTAGCATTTCTATAAATGTTTTACAAAATTCACTTGGGAAATCATCAGATCCTGGGCTTTTATTTGATGGTAGGCTTTTTAATGCTGCTTTCATATTTTTATTGTTATTGGTTTGTTTAAATTTTCTATGTCTTCTTGACTCAGTTTAGGAAATTTCTTCCAGATTTACATTTTGTTGGAGTATAGCTTTTCAAAGCAGTTTCTGATAATCCTCAGAATTTCTACATTATGGTAGTAATATCTCCTTTTCATCTCTTATCTTTGTAATTTGGGTTGATTATCTGTGTTTTTCTGTGGTCAGTTGGCTAGAGGTTTATCCATCTTGTCAATTTTTGAAAATAACAGATCTTGGTTTTGTTGATTTTTTCTATTTTTTATTCTCTACTTTATTGATTTCTGCTCTGATTCTAATAATATCCTGTTGTCTACTGGCTTTGGGGCTAAAATGTTTCTGTTTTTCAAGGGCTTTGGGTGTGTCATTAGGTTATTCATTTGGTGATTTTCTGTTCTTAAGTAGGCACTCAGTGCTATGAATTTTCCTCTTAATACTGCTTTCAAAGTATCCCAGAGATTTTGATATGTTGTGTCTCTATTTTTGGTTTCCTGCAATTTCTTGATTTCATCCCTTACTTCTTCTATTATGCATTCTTCACTCAGCAGTGTGACGTTTAGTCTCCACATGTTAAATACTTTCTTTGTATCTTTTTAAAGTTAATTTCTAGATTTATTCCATTATGGTCTGAAAAGACACAGGGAAGTATGTCACATTTTTTTTAATTTGGTAGAGCTCACTTTGTGACTCAAGATGTGATCTATTTTGAAAAATATTCTCTGAGCAGCTGAGAAAAATGTGAACTCTGCTGTAGTTGGGTGGACTATTCTGTATGTGTCTAATAGGTACATTTGGTTGATGGTGTTCTTTAGGTCTGAGGCATCTTTAATGAACTTTTGTCTAGATGATCATTCTAACAGTGTGAGAGATGTGTTGAAGTTTCCTAGTATTATTGTATTGGGACTTATGTGCGACTTAATGTCAAAAGAATTTATTTTATGAAATTAGATCCACCTATGTTTGGGGCATAAATGTTGACTATAGCTATTTCCTCTTGCTGGATTTTCTCCTCAGTAATAAATGACTTGTTTCATCTTCTCTAATAATCTTGGGCTGGATATCATTGTTGCTACTCCTGTTTGTCTTTGAGTTCTATTGACATGAATTACCTTTCTTCAGTCCTTTACCTTTCGTTTGTTACTATCTTTATTTGTAAGGTGGGATTCTCGCAGTCAGCAGCTGAAAGATGGATTCTATTTTTTAATTCATTTGCCACCTTATTTCTTTTTATTGGATAGTTGATTCCATTTATGTTCAGTTTGATTATTGAGAGATGCCTTTTTATTCTTATCATTTTGAGATTTAACTTCTTTTTGAGATAGTGTTCATTCTTTGCTTAGTTATTTGCTTAATGAAAATTTTTGTTTCTTTAGTTCTGGCAAGTATTACTTATTTCTTCTTTGCAGCTAATCTCTTTGAGTATTTTCTCTAATGTTAATTTGGAAGACATAAATTCTTTTAGCTTTTGTTTTATGTGGAAGATTTTTATTTCTCTGTTTAATTTGAGAGATAGTTTTGCTGGGCAGTACATTTTTTGCTGCAAGTCATTTTCTTTCAGAGTTTGAAATATGTTACTCCAGCTTCTTCTGGCTTTAATGACTTGGTTTAAGAAGTCTGAAGTTGCCGGATGTGGTGGTCCACGCTTGTAATCCCCGCACTTGGGAGGCAGAAACAGTAGGATTGCGCTAGTTTGAAGCCAGCCACACTGGCTTAAGAGACCCTGTTTCCAAATTAAAACAATATGAAAATAGGTATGGGAGTGTAACCTGGAGGTAGAGGGTTTCAAAGAACCCCAGTACCACCACCACCAAAACAAAACAAAACAAAACAACAGAAGTCTGAAGTGATTCTAATTGGTTTGCCTCTGAATATCACTTGGTATTTTGTTTTTATGTACTTTTAGATTCTCTTTTTGGCCTCTACTTTGATCAGTTTGACTAATATGCGGCATGATGAACGTTTTCTCTGATCTTGTCTAAAGGCAGTTTTATAAGTTTTCTGTAGCTGTGTTTTGACCTCTTGTTCTATGTTTAAATTTTTTTTCTGATATTAGTTCTTTGAAAAGCATGTTGATCCCTTTGGTTTCACCATCTATTACCTCTTCTATGCCAGTTATATTTAGGTTAGGTCTTTTAAGATGGGCCCATATCTTTCCAATGTCCAATTCATACTGTTGAACTGGTATTTTTTCTAAATTATATATGCTATATGTTTGTTTTTGGAGTGATCATCTTCTAAGACTGAGATTCTATTCTTTATGTTCTGTAATCTATTATATGTAGTTCTAATTAATGCCTTTACTTTAATGATTACACCCTTTTTTTCTTTCAGACTCTCTCTAATTATTTTTGAAAGTCCTGCATTATTTCTATGGTTACATTCCTGATTTTTCCTGGTGATCTCTGCAATTCTGTTTTGTAAGGTTCTGTTATTGTGTAGTTGTAGGACCTCATTGCTTCCTTGTTATGCCTCTTTCTCATGATTTCAGAATTTTATATTTGTTGCTTTTGGTAGATTTCCCTCAGTCTCTAGTTGTCAGCTGGTCTATCCAAGGGCGAGTTGTGTTTTATTAAGCAGTGAAGTTTGAGTGAGGAGAGAAGTGAAGTCATAAATGCAAAAATAGGATAAAGCCACACATAGGATCAAACAGAATGAGAGTATGAATTTGGTGAAGTTGTATATAGTAGATATTAGAGATAATGAATATGCAGTATTGTTTAGTAACCAATGTAGAGTATTTAGTAGTGTTGTGAATTAGATTAAATATATGACAAAGAGGAGAAAGACAAAAAGAAAGGAATGGAGAAAAGAGTAGAAATGTACAAGGAAAGAAGCTTGGGAGAGGTATTGGGAAGAGGGCAAACAAACAAGCATACACACTCATACACAAATAAAACAAGAAACAAAAATACAAAGCAATGACAACAACAAATTAATAAAACCCTATAAAATATATGAATATTCAGCAGATTGGGTCTCTGCAGTCTCTTTCTGTACAGACTCTGATCACCACTGGCACCTTTCCTGTTGCAAGCTTGGTTCTCTGAGTCTTTCCCAATCTATGCAGATGGCTGGTATTAATGAGGCTGAATTTAGTGTTAAGTATAGGTCACCCTCCACACTTTCCCCTTTTGTGGAGCCTGGATCTTTCCCTGCCTGCATAGGTGGCAGATGCCTCTGGGACCTAACTCAATGTAAGAATCTCTGTTTCCACAGCTTGGGCTGGGCTGGTCCTATTTCATTTCATTCACCAATATTGGGTAGTCTCTGGTGATCCTGGAGATCCTACTAGTTGAATCTAGTGTTAAGCATAGTTCTACATTCATGCTTTCCACTGATGCAGAGTCTTAGTCTGTCCAAGTGTCTGCTATGTCCAACAGCAGACTCCACTCCTACCTTTGCCAAATTGAAACACAAAATCTCAGACCCAGGGAGTTTATCACACCTGCATGTGTCTCTGAGGGTGACCTCCAGTGGAAATGGTTGGTTCACTTATGGTATTGATGAGTGCTACTCTGGATCTTTGGAGAGCTTGGTAAACTTGGCCACCACTACTGCAAGTGTATTGTTTTCCTGTGAGTCTTGGAGTCAGGTTCAGTTAGGCAAGATGGTACTATTGTGGCACCCATGACTGCAAGGTGGGCAGGTTTCTCTTCAGCTCTCTGAATGGTCTTCTAGCTCCTGGCACTTCTGCCTTTTACTTGTGTTCTTTCTAAATTTGTGGTGTTTTCTGGCTTTTATCAGAATACGTTTCTTAAGACAATGAAGATTGGGTATCAGCAGGACTGATGTGTGTTTCTTCCCTTGGTTTGGATCTCTTTAATATGTGGAAGTTAAGGAGAAAAAGTGTCATAAAAGAAACTCTAAAAAAAGATGGAGAAAGCATGGAATAACAAATAAGGTGCCCTAACTGAGGGAGATGAGAGTGGGGAAGAGGGAAATTTTCTAATATACATTATGTACTTTCATAAACATAATAAAGTCAATCACTAAGCCAAACATGAGAAAGAGAAGGGGTGGAGGGAATGAGGTGAGAATTGTGGAAGGGCTAAATAAGTGATGTGTGCATATATACATCTACCATCTTGTACTCCATTAAGGTATATGACTACAATGCACCAATAAAAAATAAATAAATTAATCACATATTGTTTATCATTCTTGTTCTTAAAGATATGTAAAATTTAAAACAGTGGAAATACATATATTACATCAGAAATGAGTTCTAGCTGGGCACGGTGGCATTTGCTTGTAATTCCAGTACTTGGGAGGCTGAGACTGAATGATCTGGGTTTACAGCTAGCCTCACCAACTTTGTTAAAGCCTACTCAGCACAGTGAGACCCTGATTCAAAATAAAGAATAAAATATAGGACTGGGGGTATAGTTCAGAGTTAGAATGCTTCTAGGCTTAATCCCCAGTACCACAAAAAAGTTTTATTTTACATACAATCAAATTTTAGCAACCATACTTTAAGACTTATTCTTACATAATTTATACATGAATATAAACAATTTCTACTCAATTAAAAAAGAATAATGTAGTTTTCAACTTCATGTTTTTTTAAATATAAGTTTAATTAATTGAAACACATTATGAACATCTGATTATTCCTTTAAAACAATTTTAAATTTTACAAGGCATTTAAATGTACATTCTAATAACTTTAAATAGTCAATAATTTCTTCAAAAGTTTATAATAATATCAGGCCTAAACATTGTTATATAAAAATCACCTTATAAATATAAAATAAGAATGTTCTAATTACTTAAATTAATAATTTTAATTCTACTTTATTTTATTATTCAGTTTACAGTTTTATTATTATATTTAGCAAGCTGCTAAGACATGCTGTAAGAAACTAATATTCTTCAGTCAAAGCCTGTGCTAGTTCTGAACATACTGAATGACTTCTGGATTTGAGAGAAAATATTTAAATTAACAGAATTACATTTCTCACTAAGGGATTAAAATCTTTCTAAAATATAATTGATTGTTTACATTTCTAAGATGAAAAAGCTTGTAGAAGCTAATATTTATGGAAAAATAAGTCATACAATTATTAGCACTAATGTAAGTTGTATTTTACTTATTTATTAGTTATCAGCTGCTCTTAAAAACATTTTAAAATATAAATGATTTTTAAGTAATTACAATAAATTATTTAAATTACATGTTCTCATTTGTCATTGTCTCTTTTTCAAGACATTATATATGAGCCCAGGCCAAACCAATAGCACAACAATAGTTTACACTCACATTTGAATACATTTTTTGGTGTATTATACATTTTTTTCTAGGCTGGTGATTGCTAAAATCTGAAAAAAGTCCACCTGGATTTTGCCTTTTTTCTGTGAATAATCAAATAGAAATAGAGACAATGTCACTATATTTGAGGGCAATAAGTATTTTGTATTTTAATTCTAACATATACTAGGCAAGAAAAGTAGAATAATAAAAGTAAATAAAGCAAATTGAAGCTTTGTGGAAACTGGTAAGAGATAAAAGCTTCTCACTATACCATTAGAAAAATTAATAATAATTAATTCTGAAACTGAAGGATCTCTGTATATTTTGGGATAAAAATGCTAAACAGGCAGTATTTGATGAATACTTACATTTTAAATGCTGAAATATTAAACTATCTCCCCATGCTTAGTTTTCATAGCTGTTATTAACCAGTTATATATATTTTACAGACAATGGCTTGCATATCAACTTTCTTGGAAATTGATCAAGTTCAACAGAAAATAACTTGAGAAAACTGTCCAATAAAATGTTACCACATGGTATATTTTAATAAATACAACTATTCACAGGCCAAATTCATAGATTCAGGGTATTTTTTAGCTTTAAAAAAAAACTCACCCTTAAATCTAAGCATTGTCATGTATGTTTGATAATTAAAAAGCATAAAAAATAAAATAAAAAGCTTATTAAGAGGTTTCATGCATCTTCAGAGAAACATGAGAAAAAATAGCTGAGGGAAGACTAAAAGAGGACACTAGAAATGAGTATATTAGAGTAACTAAAAGGGAATGTTATACATAGGATAGGCTGCAGTTTTGACATTAGTCACAGAGAAATAAAATTTTATGTTCATATAAAATTTTGCAAGTAGATACACTTAACGTGACTCTACCTTCCAGCACACAAAAGCCAAGGACCAAATGATTTTCCAAGTGAATTTTACAAAACCTTTGTAGAAGAACTAATACCAATACTTCTCAATTTATTCCATAAAATTGAGGAAAGAAAGCCTCCCAAATACATTCTATGAAGCCAATATCACATTAATATGAAAACCAAATAAAGATAGCTCAAGAAAGAAAAACTATAAGCCTATATCAATGGTGAAATTAGATACCAAACTGCTAAACAAAATACAAGCAACATGCATGCAAAGCCACATCTTGAAAATCACACATCATGACCAAGTAGGGTTCATCACAGGGACACAAGACTGGTTTAACATACAGAAAACAATTAATGTAATTCATCACATAAATAGAAATAAAGACAAAGACAACAATCACGTGATTATTTCAATAGACACTGGAAAATTGTTCAACATAATCCATCACCCATTTATGATAAAGCATTGCAGAAAATCAGAAGGAGCATACCTTAACGTAAAGACAGTATATAATAGGCCCACAGTCAATAGCATATTAAACTGAGAAAAACTTTGAGAATTTCTCTTAAAAGTAGGAACAAGATAAAGATGTCCATTTTACCATTTCTTTTCAGTATAATACTTGAGACCCTAGCTAGAGCAATAAAGCAAGAGAAGAAAATCTAAGGAGTACAAATAGGAAAAGAAGAACTCAGACAATTCCTATTTACAGATAACATGACACTATTCTTAGAAGACCCAACAAATTCAACCTGAAAGCCTTAATAACAGTTCAACAAATTCAGCAACATGTTTGGATACACAATCAATCTTTAAAAAAAATCGAGCCGGGCGTGGTGGCACACGCTTGTAATCCCAGCATTAGGGAGGCTGAGACCTGGAGGATCGCGGTTTGCGGACAGCCTCAGCTACTTAGTGAGGCCCTCTGCAACTCAGTGAGACCCGGTTTCAAAGTAAAGAATAAAAAAATAGGGCAGGGGGTGTAGCCCGGAGGTCAAATGCCCCTGGGTTCCATCCCCAGACCCGCAAAAAAAAAAAAAAAAAAAAATCAACTTTTCTGTATTAAAACCATAAATTTGCTAAAAAAAATTCTAGAAAACACTTCCACTCAGGATATCACACACACACACACACACACACACACACACACACACACACACACATATTCAAATAAGTAGGAATAAACTTAACTAAGGAAGTAAATAACTCTACAAATAAAATTTAAAATATTGAAAAAATAAATTTAAAAACCTTAGGCAATGGAAAGATCATCCATATTCTCTGGTAGGCAGAATAAATTTTATCAAAATGGCCATAATTACAAAAGTGATCTAAAAATTAAATGCAATGGCCATTAAATTACCAAGATCATTTCTCACAGACTTATAAAAATCAATCCTTAAATTCATTTAGAGTAAAAATAAAAAAAAAAAACAAAAAAAAACCAAAACAAAATAAAAAACCATAATATATAAAGTAGTTCTCAGCAACAGCAAACATATAGGGGGCATAATAATACCTAACTTCAAGCTGTAGTACAAAGCCATAGTAATAAAAGGAGCATGACATTGGCACAAAAATAGACACCATTTTTGCTCGGTGTGATTATTGAGAAATGATTTTTAATTCCTAACATATCAAGATTTAAATTTGTTTGAAGCAGTGTTTGTTCTTCTTTGCTTAGTTGTTTGCTTGATGGAAATTCTTATGTTTCTGTTTCTGGCATGTATTACTTATTTCTTCTTTGCAGTTAATCTCCTTGAGAATTTTCTCTAGTGCTTATTTGGAAGACATAAATTTCTTCAACTTCTGTTTTTCATGGAAGATTTTTATTTTCCCATCTTAGCTGAGAGATAGTTTTGCTAGGCAGAAAATATATGCTGCAAGCAAACAACTAAGCAAAGAAGAACAAAAACTACTACAAACAAATTTAAATATTGATGTTAGGAATGAAAAATCATTTCTCAATAATCACTCCAAACAAAAATGAATTCTACAATCCAATATAAAGATATCAGGTGGCTAAATTGATTAAAATCTCAAACTCGTTTATTTGCTACCTGCAAGAAACACACCTTACAAGTGAAGATAGTCACAAACTAAAGGTATAGGGCTGGAGCAAGGTAATCCATGCCATTGGAACTAAAAGGCAAGCAGGAATAGCAAGTATGTTATCAAACAATTTAGACTTCAAGCCCAAGCTTATTAGAAGAGATAAAGCAGGTCATTTTTTATTCATAAATGGAAAAATCTAGCAATAGGAAATAAAAATAGTCAACATTTATATCTCAAACATAGGTGCAGCTACTTCCATAAAACAAACTCTTTGTGACATTAAGTCACACACAAATCCTAATACAATAATACTGAGAAACTTCCCCTCTCACACTATTAGACAAATCTTCTAGAAATAAGGTCAATAAAGATGCCTCAGACCTGAAGGACACCATCAATTAAATGGACCTGTTAGACACTTATAGAATATTCCACCCAACTATAGCCGACTTCACATTTTTTCTCAGCTGCTCATGAGACTTTCTCCAAAATAGATTATATCCTGGGCCACAAGTGAGCACTAGCAATTTTTTTTAAAGTGACATACTTCCCTGTGTCTTGTTAGATCATAATGGAAAGAAACTAGAAGTCAACTATAAGAAGACCCAGAGAAACCACATAAACATGTTGAGACTGAATACCATACTACTGAATAAAGAATGGGCCATAGAAGAAATAGAGTGAAATCAAGAAATTCATAGAAACAAATTAGATTAAACATATCAAAACCTCTGAAAACTTTGAAAGGCAGAATTAAGAGGAAAATTCATAGCACTGAGTGCTCACATAAGAAAAACAATATAGTCCTTGAGACTCTTGCCACAACAATAAGACAAGAGAAGGAAATCAAAGGAATTCACACAGGAATAGAGGAATGAAAATTATCCTTAGTCACAGATGACATGATCCTTTATCTGGAAGACACAAAGAACTCAACCAAAAGACTTCTGGAGCTGATTGACAAATTCAGCAAAGTCGCAGGTTACAAAATCAACCTAAAGAAATCAGTGGCTTTTCTTTATGCCAACAATGAATCCACAATGAAAGAAACAAAGAAAACAATTCAATTCACTATAACCTCAAAACAAATAAAATACCTAGGAATAAAATACCTAGGAATAAACCTAACCCAAGATGTAAAAAACCTCTACAACAAAAACTATAAAACATTAAAGAAATAAATTGAAGAAGACCTTGGAAGATGGAAAGATCTCCTGTGCTCATGGATAGGCAGAATAAATATCATCAAAATGGCCATTCTGCCAAAACTGATCTATAGATTCAATGCAATTCCCATTAAAATACCAGCAACATTTTTCAGAGAACTAGAAAAATCAATCATGAACTTCATATGGAGAAAGAAAAGACCCAGAATAGCCAAAGCAATTCTCAGCAATAAAAAACATGCAGGAGGCATCACAATCCCAGACTTCAAATTATACTATAGAGCAATAGTAAAAACAGCACGGGACTGGCACAATAACACATATACTGACTGGTAGATTAGAATAGAAGATACAGAAACAAATCCACACACCAATAGTCAATTAATCTTTGACAAAGGGGCCAAACTCATACGCTGGAGAAAAGACAGCCTTTTCAACAAATAGTGCTGCGAGAACTGGCTAACACTTTGTAAAAAGATGAATCTAAACCTCTATATCTCACCATGCACAGGAATCAAGTCAAGATGGATCAAAGACTTAGAAATTAGACCTGAGACTGTGAAGTTAGTAGAGGAGAGCATAGGTTCAACACTACAACATATTGGCACAGGCAGTAACTTTCTCATCAAAACCTCCAAAGCTCAGGAAATTAAAGCAAGAATTAACAAGTGGGATAGCATCAAACTAAAAAGTTTCTTCTCATTAAAGGAAACTATCAGTAACCTAAATAGGAAGCCTACAGAATGGGAAAAGTTCTTTACCAGCCACCACTCTGATAGGGGGCTAATATCTAGAACATACAAAGAGCTCAAAAGACTCTACACTAGCAAAACAAACAACCCAATCAAGAAATTGGCAAATTAACTAAATAGACACTTCACAAAAGAAGAGATACAAAGGGCCAATAGATACATGAAAAGATGTTCTACATCACTGGCCATCAGGGAGATACAAATCAAAAATACACTGAGATTCCATCTAACCCCAATCAGAGTGGCAAGCATAAAGAAATCAAATAAAAACAAATGCTGGCGAAGATGTGGGGAAAGAGGAACACTTTTACACTGTTGGTGGGAGTGCAAACTAGTTCAGCCACTATGAAGATCTGTGTGGAGATTCCTAAGAAAGCTAGGAATAGATCCACCATACAATCCAGCTCTACCACTCCTGGGTATTTTTCCAAAAGGGTTGAATCCAGAGAACTATAGCAACATATGCATACCTATGTTCATAGCAGCACAATTCGTAATAGGCAAAATATGGAACCAACCCAGGTCTCCCTCAACAGATGAATGGATTGCAAAACTCTGGGAAATACACACAATGGAATTCTACTCAGCCATAAAGAACAAAATCATATCATTTGCAAGAAGATGGAAAGTCCTGGAGAGCATTATGTTAAGTGAGATCAGCCAAGCACAGAAGAAGGGACGTGTTTCCTCTAATATGCCCAAACTAGAGAACATAGAGGATACCAGTGGTACTCCAGGTAATGGAGGGGAAATACCAGCAAACCTTAAATGGAAAGATAGGGGAGGAGGAAGACTGAATTGATTAATGAGGATCTACATCCAAATATGTGTAAAATTATAAAAATTGCGTGGTTACCTTGGACAATCATTGGTGGGAGGGGGGAAGGGAAAACAGGGGCGGGAGGGACAGGGCACCAAGTATAGTTTAAATGTATACCATTTATGTTCAATAAAAAAATATAAAAAGAAAAACAAAAATCACGAAATAAATAACCTCAAAGCCCTTGAAAAACAGGAACAATCTAACTCCAAAGCCAGTAGAAGACAGAAAATTTCTAAAATCAAAGCAGAATCAATGAAGTAGAGGAAAAAATATACAAAAAATCAACAAAATCAAAATCCTTTTTTGCAAAGAATTAACAAAATAGATAAACCACTAGCCAACCTAACAAAAAAGACAGTATCAACATAAACCACAAAGATAAGAGATGAAAAAGGAAATATCATTACAGACAGTGCAGAAATTTAGAGGATTATCAGAAACTACTTTGAAAAACTATACTCCAACAAAATGAAATATCTGGAGGAAATTGACAACTTTCTAGATAAATACAACCTGCATAAACTGAGTCAAGAAGATATAAAAAATTTAAACCAACCAATAGAAATTAAAGAGACTGAAACAGCAATAATGAGCTTTTTATCAAAGAAAAGCCCTGGACCAGATGGCTTACGAAGTGAATTTTATAAAACCTTTATGAAAGATCTAATCCCAATAAACCTCAATTTATTTCAGGAAATAGAAAAATAAATGGGACTCTCCCCAACACATTCTAAACCATGACTAGGTAGGATTCATCCCAGGAATTCAAGGCTCATTCAACATATGAAAATCAATCCATGTAATTCATCATATACACAGAACCAAAGACAAAAATTACATGAACATTTCAATACATGCTGAAAAAACATTTGACAAAATCCAACATCCATTTACGCTAAAAGCACTGCAGAGAATCAGAATAGAAGAAATATACCTAAACATCATAAAGACAATCTACAATAGGCCTACAACCGGCATCTTATTCAATGAAGAAAAACTTCAATAATTCTTTTTAAAAACAGGAACAAGATAAGGATGTCCCTATCACCACTTCTCTTCATTATAGAACTTGAGAGTCTATCCAGAACAATAAGGCAAGAAAAGAAAATCAAAGAGTACAAATAGTGTCTGGATACAAAATCAATTTTATTTTATTTTATTTTATTTTATTTTTTAATTTATTTTTATTGGTGCATTGTAATCATATATCACATTGGAATACAAGACTTGAGAGGATATACAAGCACACATCATCCAATTAGCCCTCATCCAGCCCCTATCCCATTCCCTCCCCCTCCCTCGTACATGCTTGTTTGGTGATTAAATTTGATACATTTGTTTATGTACCTCCTATGTTTTAAAGAGGCTCCATCCTCCGCTATTCCATACCCTCTGATTGGTCACCTTAATCGCTTCACTATAGGGCCCTTTCTATACTTCGACTTCTGCCTTTTGCCCGTTTCCTCCTAGTTATTGCTGATTAGGGGAAGCATCTGTTTTTTTTTTTTTTTTTTCCTGCGATATTTCTCTGTGCATGCCACGTTGCAAATACCGATCCCATTCTTGAAGGCCCCAGTAGTGGCCTGGCTACCCGGTGGACTGATCCAGACCTCACTGGCTCAAGCAGCGGCCTTGCCTCATGGGACACCCTGATTCTGGTCTCAATGGCCCCGACACTGCTCTAATCCCTCAGCTGGCTCCGATCATGGCCTCGGAAGCCTCAGTAGCAGCCTTGCCTCATGGCAGGCTCCAATGTCGGCCATTGGTCCTGGCACCAGCCTAACCCCTCGGCAGGCTCCGATCCCAGCCTCGGAGTCCTGAGCACCGGCCTTGCCTCATGGCAGGCTCTGATCCTGGCCATGCTGGCATCGGCACCGGCCTAACTACTCGGCAGGCTCCGACCCCAGCCTCGGAGGCCTCAGTAGCGGCCTTGCCTCACAGAAGGCTCCAATGCCAGCCACTGGCCCCGGCACTGGCCTAACCGCTCAGCAGGCTCCGGTCCCGGCCTCGGAGTCCCGAGCACCGGCCTTGCCTCACGGCAGGCTCCAATGCCAGCCGCTGGCCCCAGCATCAGCCTAACACCTCGGCAGGCTCCGATCCCGGCCTCGGAGGTCTCAATAACACCCTTGCCTCACGGAAGGCTCTGATGCCGGCCATTGGCCTCAGCACTGGCCTAACCCCTTGGCAGGCTTTGATCCCGGCCTCGGAGGCCTCAGCACCGGCCTTGCCTCACGGCAGGCTCTGATGCCAGCCGTTGGCCCCGGCATCGGCCTAACCCCTCGGCAGGCTCCGATACCAGCCTTGGAGGCCTCAGTAGCAGCCTTGCCTCATGGAAGGCTCCAATGCCAGCTGCTGGCCCTGGCAACGGCCTAACCCCTCGGCAGGCACCGATCCCGGCCTCAAAAGCCCCAGCACTGGCCTTGCTTCATGGCAGACACCAATCCTAGCCTCACTGGCCCAGCATTGGCCTCAGCCCTTGGCAGGATCTGATCCTGGCCTCGGAGGCCTCAGTAGTGGCCTTGCCTCACAGAAGGCTCTGATGCCGGCCGCTGGCCCAGGCACTGGCCTAACCCCTTGGAAGGCTCGAATCCTGGTCTCAGAGGCCCCAGCACCAGCCTTGCCTCATGGCAGGCTCCATTGCCGGCCGCTGGCCCCAGCACTGGCTTAACCCCTCGGCAGGCTCCGATCCCGGCATCGGAGGCTCCAGGACTGGCCCTGCCTCACAGCAGGCTCTGATCCTGGCCTGCTGGCCCTGGCACTGGCCTTACCCCTTGGCAGGCTCCAACCTGAGCACCCTCTTCGCCCAGCCATTTGTCCCTGGTCCTGAGGGTGCATGGAGGTAGCATTCTGCCCCTGGGGTTGTTACTTCAAAGATTCCGGGTGTAATACATAAGATCTCTGCCTCCCCTGAGTACTGGCCACTGCCATTGCCACTGCCTCCACCATTTCAAATCGTTCCCAATCTCTTTTCCACTCTGAATGTTGTCCAGTGTTCCTAAGCATGCACGACGGTAGCATTCGATATTTGGTGTAATTTTTCCAAAAAAAAAGGTTAGTAGGATCCGATTTCTGCTTCTTCTGAATACAAGTCTTCACTGTCATCGCAGAGACCACTTTCAACACCACCTTTCTCCTTGGTCTCCACTTACCTCTCTCCTTACAGGTGATGTCCAAAATTCTTAACAATGTAGAGAAGAAGCAGTCCTCCTTCACGGGGAATTTTTCCAAAAGTTCCAGTTCATTTGGTTAAGTTTTGTCTGCATCTCCAGTATCTTGGCATCTGCCTCAGCCTTCTTGACCCCTCCTTCTCCGATATTTTTCTTTTTTCTTTTTCTTTCCTTTTTTTTTTTTTAAATAAGAGAAGACAGTATGTGTGGTCTGAGGAAGTAGTGGGATCAGGCACTCAGTAGCACTGTGACCCGGCCTTGTTTCCTCATGGGTCCAGTGTGCTCCGCAGGACTCTGCCTGGGGCCCAGAGTCCTGCAACCTGGGCCCTGGCTCTTCCAGGGGTCCCGCGTGCCTTGCCTGACCCCTGCCCGGGACCCAGGTTCTTACAACCGGGCCCGCTTTCTCCAGGGGTCTGGCATGCTCCGCGCAGGTCGGCCCGGGGCCCAGAGTCCTGCGACCCGCCCCGGGCTCTTCCGGGGTCCGTCATGCCCCGCCCTATCCCTGCCCAGGACCCAGGGTCTGACGACTGGGCCCGGTTTCTCCAGGGGTCTGGCGTGCTCTGTGTGGGCCAGCCCAGGACCCAGAGTCCTGCGACTTGGGCCCCGGGTGTTCCGGGGTTCAGCCCGCCCCACCAGAACCCTGCTTGGGACCCAGGGTCTGAAGACTGGGCTGGTTTCTCCAGGGGTCTGGCATGCTCCGCGAGGGCCGGCCCAGGGCCCAGAGTCCTGCGACCCGGCCCGGGCTCTTCCAAAATCAATTTTAAAAAATCAGAAACTTTGCCAGGCGTGGTGGTGCACGCTTGTAATCCCCATGCTTGGGAGGCAGAGACAGGAGGATCGCGTTTGTTCAGAGCAAACCTCGCTGGCTTAAAAGACCCTGTTTCTACATAAAAAGTATAAAATAGGTCTGGGAGTATAGCCCGGAGGTAGAAGGGCTTCCAGGAACCCTAGTACCACCCCCCCCAAAAAAAAAAAATCAGAAACTTTTCTGTATACCAAACATAAATTGACTGAAAATAAAATCCAGAAAACACTTCTACTCAGGATTTCCCAGAAAAAAAATAAATATTTAGGACTAAACAAAGGAGGTAAAAGACCTCTACAAGAAATTATAAAACATTGCAAAAAGAAATCAAAGACCTTAGAAGATGAAAAAAATCTTCCATGCTCATGGATAGGCTGAATAAATATCATCAAATGGCCATACTTGCAAAAGTGATCTACAGGTTCAATACAATACCCATTATATTATAATGATCATTCTTCACAGACATAGAAAAATTAGTCTTTAAATTTATTTGAAACAACAAAAAACCCAAAATAGCCAAAGTATTTCTCAGCAACAAAAACTATGTAGGAGAAATCACAATACCTGACTTTATAGTACAAAGCTGTAGCAATAAAAACAGCATGGTATTGGCACAAAACAGATACATAGACCAATGGAGCAGAATAGAAGACTCAGAAATAAATTCACACACTTTCAGCCAATTGAGTTTTGACAAAAGGGCCAAAAACATACACTGGAAAAAAGATAATCTGTTAAACAAATGGTTTTCACAAAACTGGCTAACCATATGCAGAAAAGTGGAAATAAATCCCACTTTCTCATTCTATACAAGAATCAATTCAAGATGGATCAAAGACTTGGAAATTGAACTAGACACCTTTTGGCTCCTTGATGAGGGCATAGGTCCAACACCTCAACGCATAGGCACAGATAAAAACTTTCTCAACAAGACCCTAATGGCACAAAAAAGTAAACGGCGAATCAATATGTGGGAGTGCATGAAACTCAAGAGCTTCTGAACAGTAAAGGGCAAAATCAAGAACCTCAATCAAGAGCCAACAAAATGGGAAACGATTTTTACCAACTACTCCTCTGGTAGAGGATGAATACCTAGAATATACAAAGAACTCAAGAAACTCAGCTCTAATAAAACAAATAACCAAATCAAAAATGGGCAAGTTAACTAAATAAACACTTCATTAAGGATAAAATTTAAAGAACCAATAAATGCATGAAAAAATGTTCAACATCATTAGCAATTAGAGAGATGCAATTCAAAACTACCCTGAGATTTCGCCTAACTCTAACTAGTATGACAATCATTCAAAATACAAACAACAACCAGTGCTGGTGAGGATGTGAAGTGGAAACTCTAATACATTGTTGGTAATTGCAAATTAGTGCAACCACTTTGAAAAACAGTATGGAGGATCCACAGAAGAATGGGAATGAACTTACATTATGATCCAGCAATACCACTCTGGGTATCTACCCAAAAGAAAGGAAATCAAACTACCAAACTAATCCATGTGTATCTATATTCATAGTTGCACAATTTACCATTGCTAAACTCTGGAACTAGCCAAGATGTCCATCAAAGATGAATGGATTACAAAACTGTGGGATATTTACACAATGGAATTTTATTCGTTCATAAGAAAAAACACACATCATTTACAGAGAAATGGATGTATCTGGAGGACATCACGCTAAGTGAGATTAGTAAGTCACAAAGAGTAAGAAATCATCTGCTCTTCCTCATATGTAAAAACTGGAGGGAAATGGGTCATAGTAGAAACTCTAGATGAAGAAGGAGATACCATAGATGACCAAATAAGGTGATGTAACTGAAGGGGATGGTAGGAGGGAAGAGAAAAATTATCTAATACATATGATGTACTTTAATAAATATATAAAAGTGAATCACTAAGCCAAACATGAGAAGACAAAGGGCGAGGGAATGGGGTGGGAATTGGGTAAGGGCTAAGTGGATGATTTGTACTTGTATGTTTCCACCATCCTTCATCCCATTAAGATGTATGATACAGATTTAAAAATACAAAATGTTTATTAGAAATGAATACCTATGGAAGTAAAGAATAGGATCAGAATTGAGAAACAACAACAACAACAACAAAACAACAACAAACAGAACTGCAATAAAGTATCATGGTTTTCAATAAAATATAGTACTAAATATAAATTCTCGTTCAAGATCCAGAAAAAGTTTTCAACAGTTTACACAAAAAAATAAATTTTATATGAAAAAAATATTTTCTATAGTTTCTAAATTATTAACAATATTTAAGGTTTGGTGAATTAAATAGTAAGATCATTGTAAAAGAATATTTTATAGTATAAATAACATAAGTAGTATATACAAATAGAATTTTGGACAAACATTACTGATTACAGACCTAATTTTGGTTTTGTATATTAGTTATCTAAAACCAAAAAATGGGTTTGTATATTTTACTAAAATGTCTAATAGTTATGAAAAAAATTATTCTAAGCATATTTTATAATTTTTATTAAATTATATTTTAACAAGCCTGATAAGACCATTTAAATCAGTTTATTTGACAAAAGAACCATTTATTCATTAACATTTTGCCTTTTGAAACTTCAAATACAGTAAATACAATTGATCATTTTTTCTTTCAAAGCCAAAAATTGAGCTTAGAAAAATGATCTCTGTAAGTATATGTTATTTGTAAATGCAGTATATTTTCTACATTCTACTTAACCTTAACAACAGTTTGATCAAGTACTTTAATGTTTTGTTTGAAATATGAGACTACTTAATTTTCCATTATAAATTAAATTAATTCAATTTAAAAAGAGGTCAATGCTAACATTTTCTTTCTTTAGCATTCTGTAGTATTTTCTTCTGTTCCTTTTTAGTTGTTTGATTTTCATATCAATGTATAAATGTGTGTGTATATATATTTTCTTTAAAGCCAAAAGCAAGTTTTAAAATTTAAATTTTAAAAGATTTCCTTCCTCACTGCACTAATTTTTTAAAAAAAATTATAAGTCCATTGTAGCCATATACCTTAATAGGGCACAAGATGATAGAGGCATATAAGCACACATCACTCATTTAGCCCTTACCCAATTTTCACCCCATTCCCTCTCTCATCCCCTTCTTATGTTTGGCACATTGATTAACTTTGATATGTTTATAAATGTATTTTATGTACATTAGAAAACTTTCCTCTTCCTCCCTCCCATCTCCCTTATGTAGTCCACTTTATTTGCTTACCAATGGTTTCTCCTTTCTTGTCTAGAGTTCCTCCTATGTCACATTTTTCTCCCTAGCTTCTGCATATTAGGGAACGCATCTAATTTTTTTTTACTTTTTTTGATTGACTAATCCCACTTAGCATAATGTACTACAGTTCCATCTATATTCAAGAAAATTATGTAAATTTGTTTTTCTTTATGGCTGCACCATTTTCTCACATCCAAACTGCCCAGAAGCATGGGCTTTCAGCTTGTTCAATAATCTTGACAATTTATATTATATATCAAAAAAGTTTTTTCTTCTTCTATGTTTCTTTTTTCTTTCTTTTTATTTTCTTGTTTCCTTTTTTCTTACTATGAACTAAACCCATGGGTTCTCTACCACTGAGCAATACCCCCAGCCCTTTTCATTTTAAGGCAGGGTTTGTTTTCTTAGCAGACACAAATCTGGGAAATAATTAAAACATGATCTTAGTAATTTAAAGAACATTTATTGCAACAATAAACAAGGCATGATTTTTTATTCATTAGTATATCACACAAATATAATTGCTGAGACTAATGGCTTGGGATAATTGCCAATGCTAAGAGAGGAGGAAAGGACATGAGAGGACTGAGGTGTTAAAGTTAGTAGAATTTGAAAGGCAGGTCTGATGCTCTATTTGTTACAGAGGTCCATCAATATTGTACTTCTTGGTTGGGATACTCAGCACCATTGATGATACCAGAAGAAAGCGCCTTAGGAGACCTTAACCAGACCAAAAACAAAGAATTTTTCAAAATCCACCAGAAGGGCTGGCTGAGTTTGCATTAATCTTCCTATGGGCATTGGCAAGGCTCCAAGGCAGAGAAAGCCGCATTAACAAAATACTTTGAAACCAAATTCAACTGGAACCTTAACCTCTGAGAGAAAGAATCAGTAGTTGTTCTCAAACAGAACCAAAATAAGAAATTTCCCAAAAGCTACCAGCCAATCTCGCTAAGTCAGCTTTGTGCCTAGACACTGGTGGTTGGAATGGCAAGATTTCTCTGTGGAGGAAACTTTGGTCTTGGTCTTCAGGTGCTGATAGTTATAATTGGTGGCAGGTGCGGTTAGGTGGTAACATTAATTGTCAAGACATTTTATTACAATGCTTGGGTGTTGTACGTTACTCTGTGGTATGGTGTGTTGTGCCTGGGGATGGTCACAGTTTTCACCTTGGAAGCCCATTTCTTCCTTGACATCAGTGGTTCTATTTTATTTTTGCTATATAGAGTTTTTTAAGTTGCCCAGTCTGACCTCAAATTTGTGATCCTCCTGCCTCAGGCTCTCAAGTAGCTGAGATCACAGACATGTGCCACAACACATAGAAAATAATTTATCAGTTCACATTCACAATGAAGAGTCTCTTTAGATCTAACCTGTAACTCTGTACCTATATTTTGGTTTGAATCTTTGATTTCCTGTTAGTGCACATTTATATTTTCTATCCATTTCTGTAGATTTGTTTTTCTGTTAATTTTACATATTATATATTGATATATTTACAAAACTGCTTCTTTTGTCTCTTCTAATAACTCATCTAATAAGTGAATATAGTCATTCTATCTCACATGTTAAGTAAATCATTTGGAGGATGCAATCATGGACCAGTGAAATTTTTTTCTAAACAATAATTGGAATGAAAATAACTGTTATTTGCAATTAAACTGAAATATCTTCAAAGCATTCTGCTCCTCAGACCAAGGCTTCCCACTGCTTAAAAGTAAATTACTTTAGAGACATTTGGGGGATCTGAAGTCTTCTCTAGATTCACTGGGGCAAACAGACTTCTCCATCACATAGCCCCAGGGAGAGCTCCACTTCAGAACAGATGCTAATGCCTCATGCAATTTACCAGTGGATATGGTAATAAAACAGTTGTATTTAACTTCAGTCTAGAAGGAAGACACAACCTGCATGATTTGATAATGTTCAAACCAAAACTGCCTTAAGGGTATGAAAACTGACACACTTCTCAAGTTGTTTTAAATTTACAAAGTACTTAAAAAGCCTTTTTGTGAATGAAAATGTTCATTACTTTTATCTATATTTTGACTGACTGAAGTTTTTATCATTTTTACCTTATTGTAATTGATGCTCAAAAGACAAAAGGTATTGTTTTATTATTCTGTACATATGAAGTGCTTTTAATATTAGAAATGTCTGATAAGAACAATGCACATTTTAAAATGCTATGATAAAACAAATGAGGAACTACAAAGCAACATATAAAGTGACATTTTTGATAAAATTCTTTATAAAGTTGTTCATAGAAAAAATGTAACTTGATAAAGCAGTTGTTTTAAGTAACTGATATTCACATTTCTTTGACCAGAAAATAACATAAAATAAGTTGTCCTTCAAGTTGCACTCTTTTCTTTTTTACGGTATAGATGTAGCTTTGTTTCAGAGAACACAAGTGTAGTTTATAGCTTTTACCAATTATTAATATATCATGACTGAGGTTCATATGTAAAAAGACCAAGATGCCTTTTAAAAGGGCGTTTAATATTCTTTATTTGACTTAAAGTATTTTAAAATTACTTATATTTATAACCAGTTATCCCTAAAGCTAGTTCGTTATGTTTTGTCAGTTATTTAAATTTCTATTGTGTTTGTTAGCTGTAGTTATGTCTAAATATTTTCACTGTCATAAATAATAAGGGTATCCTGAAAGGACCTGAATGTTATAATTTGATTACACTTTAATGAGGAGAAACAGGAACAAATTGTCATTTTAATACATCAGCTGGTTAAAACACAGATGGTTCTCTGAAATAGGCAATCATGAAGAGTTTAAAGAAGGAATTACTTATTTACTTGAGTGGCCCAGGTTAAGACCAAGCATAATGCTATAATCTATAAGGCAGAAGGGACAATAGGTAAAACATGGCCCAGTAGAGAAATACTCATAGCTGGTTTGAGAAAAGTTATACAATAATCATTTTAAATAGCCCTTTCTCATTGCGACCCAAGTCCAATCCTAAGGGCTCTTGTTGAAAAATGGCAGAAAGTGTCATTCTCCAAATATGCTATTTGGCAGTGGGATTATTTTGAGTCAAAGTTACTTAAACAATAGCTGGCCATTTTGGTGCACGCTTGTAATCTCAGTACTTGGGAGGCTGAGACAGGAGGATCCTGCAAGTTCGAAGCCAGCCTCAGCTCTTTAGTGAGGCTCTCAGCAACTTAATGAGATACTGTTTTCAAATAAAATATAAAATAAAATATAAAATAAAAAATATAAAATAAGAAAGGAGTGTAGCCTGGAGGCAGAAGGCCCCTGGGTTCCATCCCCAGTACCACAAAAAGAAAGTTACTTGAACAAAACAAAGGTTAGAATAGTACTTTAATTTTTCTCCCTCCTCCCTCCAGAAAAGAGAATGTAAAACTCTTGTAACAGATGTCCTTTCTATACTAGCCATAGACAGTGAGTGTTCTCTACCTGCAATGGTGACCTTATACTTGGCTGAGCTACATAGGTTCTACTCCTAACAGTGTGGGTGTTTCCCTAACACTGAATTAGAGAGAGAGAATTTTTAAGATAACCTATGTCCTCCTACCCGCTTCTATCTATAACAAGGGTAATATTTTGTCTTTCTTTCTTTTGATTATAAAAGGAAAAGTAGATAATCTGTCATGAGGGCTCCTGGAAATCCCTAATAATTGGAATTTACTCTGTGGTAGTTTATTGCTATAAATCTCAGCTTTTTTAATAGAAAAAAAAAACAATAGCCTGTTTTATTTTCTGACAGAGGAATCAAAAGTGTTTTGCTTCATAGGCAAAGTGAAGTTTGTGACAGAGGGTTAGAAGTTGGTGTCCTCCCCTCACAGCCAGGGAAGTCAGTCCTGTGGGTAGACAATTGTCTCAAACACTATCAATAGAAGTAAAAGGTGCTGACCTGAGAAGAGATGGGAACAGAAAACACTAGGGGGAAATTCATAAAATACTTAAGAAAAACTTAAAACATATTTATTAGTACCTGAATAAGGTTATGGGGCCAGCTAGTGTTTATTACTGAAACAAATAAAATATATCTATTCATAGTTTTTCTGACTTAAAGATTTTTCTATTCAGTGAGATTCACTATCATCAAATCTAGTTCTTATTCTTTCAAAATAAGTCAACTAAATTTTAAAAGTTATATATTTATTTGACTTAATCATTAATATTAGATAATAGTACTTGTTATGGTTACATTTGAAATGTCCCCAAAGACCGTTTTATTTTTAGTTTTTAATTTTTATTTTGTATTTATTGCTTTTTATTATTTTTTAAATTTTATTTTTATGTGGAACATATTGAAAATAGAATACATTTAGACTGTGCTTGGTGCCCTCCCACCCATATGACTTCCCCCCATTCCAACAATGAGTGTCTGGGTTAACCATGCTATATTTATATTTTTACAAAAAGCTGGTTCTTTGAAAAGATTAATAACATTGACAAACCCCTGGTCAACCTAACAAAAAGAAGGAGAAAATCAATTCAAATTAGTAAAATCAGAAATGAAAAAGGAGACATCACCACAGACATTAGGAAAATTCAAAGGATTATCAAAAACTATTTTGAAAATTTATACTCCAATAGACTGGAAAACATGGAAGAAATTGATAGATTTTTTTAAGCATATATAACCTACCTCAATGGAACAAAGAGAACATAGCAAACCTAAACCAACCAATAGCAAGCAAAGAAATAGAAGCAGCAATAAAAATTCTGTCATCAGCTGGGTGTGGGGGCGCATGCTTAGTAATCCCAGCATTTGGGAGGCTGAGACTGGAGAGTAGCAGTTAGCAGACAGTCTCAGCTACTTAGTGAGGCACTCCGTAACTTACTGAGACCCTGTTTCAAAGTAAAGAATAATAAATAGGGCAGGGGGTGTATCTCAGAGATCAAATGTCTCTGGGTTCCATCCCCACACCTAAAAAAAAAAAAAAAAAAAAAAAAAAAAATTCTGCCATCAAATAAAAGCCCAGGCCCTGATGGGTTTCCAGTGGAATTCTAAAAAATCTTCAGTGAAGAACTGATACCAATACTTCACAACTTGTTCTGGGAAATTGAAAAAGATGAAATTTTCCCAAATTTCTTCTATGAGGCCAGTATCCCATTAATCCCCAAACCAAATAAAGATATCTCAAGAAAGGAAATAAACAAAATACTAGGTATACATGTTCAAAACCATATCAAGAGGATTGTACACCATGACCAAGTTGGTTTTTTCCCAGAAAAGCAAGGCTGGTTCAACATACCGAAATCAATACACATTATTCACCACATAAATAGAACTGAGAACAAAAAACACATGATCATATCAATAGATGCTGAAAAGTCATTTGACAAAATCCATCATCCATTTATGTTAAAAACGCTCTAGAAAATTGGAATAGAAGGAACGTATTTCAACAACCATTAAGGCAGTATATAATAAATCCAAAGCCAACATCATATTGAATGTGAAAAACCTGCAAGAATTTCCTCTAAATTCAGAAACAAGACAAGGATGACCACTATCACCACTCCTTTTATATAGTCCTCAATACTCTTGCCACAACAATAAGACAAAAGAAGGAAAATAAAAAAATTCAAATAGTGTTTTGTTGATTCTTTGAATTGTTTTTTTGTTCTCTATTTCGTTTATTTCTGCTCTGATTTTAATAATTTTACGCATTCTGCTGGCTTTGGAATTAGATTGTTGCAGTCTTTCTAAGTCCTTTAGATGTGTCATTTGGTTGTTTACTTAGTGACTCTGTTTTTCTTATGTGGGCACTCAATGCTATAAACTTTCCTCTTAACAGTGCCTTCAAAATATCCCATAGATTTTGCTAAGTTGGTTCTCTATTTATTTAATTCCAGAATTATTTTATTTATCTCCTAATTTTCAATATTACCCATTAATTGTTTAATAGTGTATCACTCAATTTCCAAGTATTTAAATAGTTTATTTTGGTCTTCCTGTTGTTGATTTCTACTTTCATTCCATTATGATCTGAAAACATGCAGAAAATATTACATCTTTTGAATTTGTTGGTGCTTGCTTTGTGGCCCAGGATGTTATCTATTTTGGAGAAGGTTCCATGGGCTGCTGAGAAGATTGTGTATTCCTGTACACTTGCTTTGATGCCTTTCATCATATTGTAGATCAGGATTTGGAATTCTCCTTCTTTCATTTCTTGTAGGTCAGTTTTTGTGATTTCTATTGTTTCTTCACTATTCCTAGTTATTATATTTTCAAGGTTCTCAGGCTTGTTTTTCTGATGTCTTGGCATCTTTTGTGGGTATTATGTATAATCCAATCTTAGTAGTAGGAATTTAGATTGTCAGCAGGTAAGTAGTGCTTTTTCTAATGGTGAGGGTTAGGTAATGGTTGAGGAGCTGGGGTGATGGGCACAGGACTCAGGTAAGGTAGAGGATATGATTAGGTTGAGTAAGAATTTAAGTATAATAAGATAGAATGTGGTTGAGAATGAAAGAAATTTAGATAGTAGGACTCTTGTAGTTAGTAGGTTATGTAAATTTGGAGATATAAAATACTTTGAATATTAAACAAGGAGATAAAGTAAGGGAAAAATTGAGAGAAGAGAGTAGAAATGCTAGAGTGATGAAGTTTGTAAAAGAAATGAGGGGAAGGAGTAAATAAACATGAATAAATTAATAAAACAAGATACAAAAGCTAGCTATTATACATCAAAGACAAAAACAAAAGAGAAAAAAAGAAGAAAGAGAAAAAAGGACAAAAATAAAATGAAAAGAACTAGGACAATGTGAGGCCACAAAGCAAAATAACCAACTAAACAGAACAATCCAAGTAAAATAAATAAAGAAAAAACAGTCCTACTTATTTACAAATATGGGGTTGGCCTGTATAATATCTGTAAGTCTGAATGCTGTGGTAGTTTCTGAAGTATATTCCAATGTCTCTTATTTGCTATGTACACTATTGTCATCTTTTGAATCTACTCTTTGAGTGTTGTGTCCCTCTCTCACCTCTGACAGCTTTGTGTTTAGATGTCAG
Organism: Muscardinus avellanarius; assembly: GCF_963383645.1. Taxonomy (NCBI): domain Eukaryota; kingdom Metazoa; phylum Chordata; class Mammalia; order Rodentia; family Gliridae; genus Muscardinus; species Muscardinus avellanarius. The sequence goes on along the minus strand of NC_137790.1, from coordinate 22,793,995 downwards.
GGCATCGGGTGTCATTATTAATGAGTTCCATGTTACTCCCCAGTTCTGTGTATTTTTAGCCTATGCTACCCTCATTGAGCCTGGGCTTTCCTACGCGCAGGGGTGGAGGGTGTCCAATGTAGTCTTGGAGGGACCCCTGTGACCCTGTGGAGGTATCATGCCTTGAGCACCTTTCCTGTGTCTCTTGAGGTTCTGACTGGACTAGCCCACTGGGTCCCTTGGCTTGTCTGGAAGCACATGGTTACCTGGCTGCCCTGTTCCAGGTCTCTAGAGGGCTGCTGTGCTACTGCAAGTGTCACCTCCAGTGAGCACATAGGCTTTTGCCTCGGGCACCACTCAAAGATGTTGGGGGTCTGTGACCACTTTCAAGCACTTGAGTTATTTTTCCAAATTTCTTGGGGCTGCCACACTGGTGTCGGCTGAGCTAAGACTTGAAATTTGGGTCCATGGCTCACAATGGCACCAGTGGCCGGGCTGCATTTGCAGCAATTCCATTGCATGTTCAAGCTTTTTGCAGTGGATCTCGCAGTTCAGTGTTACTAGATTCTTTCTGCTGTGGTTCCTGGTTCTGCTTTTGTTCATGAGCTGTATTTATTTTGTTAAGATACTGCCTTCTGTGTAGTTGAACTTTATTTGCTTCCGTTACTGAGATGCACTGCATCCCGCGGTCACCATTTTGAATTTCTCCAATATTCTTGTTTTAGAAGCCTGGTCCCCAGTGCAGCAATGTTCAGAGGTGATTTTTCGAAGTGATTGTTGTATGAGGGCTCTGACTTCCTTTGTGAATGAATTAATTTATTGATAAAAAATAATGTAATGGCATTATTGGGAGGTAGGAGATGGGAGAACTGTAGAAGAAGTACAAGATGTAGGACATTCATAAAAGAAATAAATTTTCAGTTAATAAAAACAAAGTTAACATAAAAATATAATGCTGTTTATTTGTATTGAAGCAGTCATTGGAAGCATGACCTGAAAGAAGATATCTTGTTCTTTTATCCTGTCTCTCTCTCTTTCTCTCTCTCTCTCTCTCTCTCTCTCTCTCTCTCTCTCTCTCTCTCTCCTCTCTCTCTCCCCCCCCCCCTCTCATAAAGAGCTGAGACTTCTGAAAACACAAGCCAAAGTAATTTTTCTGGCCTCTGATTTTTTTCAGGCATTTAATCCCAGGAATGAAAAGCTGATAATCACAGTACAATGTACATACTCTGGTGCAGAGACCAGCTAAAATTTTCCAGTGTACACATCCAAGTAATCCTGAACAAAATAAAAATAAAACAATTTAGTTATAACAAATGTAATGTTTGTGATTTTTCTATTAATATTTATTCACTCTGGGCCCTCTTTTCTGTTACTATACATTTCTTTTGATGTAATTAGGTAGTAAATATTTGACTATTTTATCTCAGAAAATGTATTGATATTCTCTCCTATATCAGGTTGTCAGTAGTTTATATCATATTTTTACTAATAATTTTTACTTGCCTATAGATTCAACACAATTTTAATTATCATACAAATGTATAATTTTTTTAGATTTAATAATTTTAATCACTATTTAAAATTTTTATTTGTACATTTTTGTGAACAAATATATTAATTTATTTTTGGTAAACATTGAAAAATATAATTGAACACTCATGTAGTAGAGGTGAATTTAACTTCATAAATATTTATTTATATTTATTTATTTATTTTTGGTGGTAGTGGGGTCCCTGGAAACTCTTCTACTTCTGGGCTACACTCCCAGACCTATTTATTTTTTTATATTTTTATTTGGGAACAGGGTCTCTTAAGCAAGCGAGGCTGGCTTCAATCCTGCATGATCCTCCTGTCCTCGCCTCCCAAGCGCAGGGATTACAAGCGTGCGCCACCACACCTGGCTAACGTCATAAATATTAAGAAACAGTTTTCCAAAGTGCATGAACCATTTTAAAACCCTACCTTCAGTACAATAATTTTTTGGCATCACAAATCTTTGAAGAATAAATGATCCTGAATATATTTATTATTATTATTATTATTATTATTATTATTATTATTACTGAGGATTGAACCTGGGACATGTTACCCAACCCTTTTAAATTTTTTTATATTGAAACTGAGTCTTACTAAGTTTTTCAGCTAGGCCTCAAACTTGCTATCCTATCTCAGCTTCCCAAGTACTAGGATTACAGGTATGTGGTGACAACAGTTATTATTAAATTTAGTTTAATAAGACATGAGTGAGGTTTCACTGACTCTCACTCATCTTAGTAACATGTAGGAAACTATTATAGTATGTATATACCAAATATTTTAAAATACATTTTTTTGAATCACATGTAGAATATTTATTTACTTATTTATTTATTTATTTATTTATTTATTTATGTGGTATTGGGGTGGATTCCAGGGGCTTTTCTCTACTTCCGGGCTATACTCCAAACCTATTTTATACTTTATTTGGAAACAGGGTCTCACTAAGTTGCTGAGAGCCTCACTAAGCAGCTGAGGCTGGTTTCGAACTTGTGTGATCCTGCTGTCTTAGCCTCCCAAGCGCTGGGATTACAAGCATGTTCCACCATGCCTGGCTCTAGAACACATTTTTATTTGTTACCAATAAACTGGTAACTTCAATGATTTATGCTAATAAATTACTGTGCATGAATTAATGTCTCATTTTAATTAAGGTAATTGTCAAAAGTAATCTCCATCTTGTCATATTTCTTCATGCTAAACAATATTTAACACTGTATCTCATATAATTTTCTAAGTGAATACATATCAACTCACTTGATTGGCTAAATATCCTTGCTTTTCTGTTATGTTACACATACATATGAAGAGAGAATGAATTTCAGAAAATCTTCTGAACCACAAATACAATTTTAATATAACTGACTAAAAATTCATCCTCATTATAAAATATCTGTGTTCCATGTGGTTCTAAAGAAACCATAAATCTCTTTGTTTTGCATTTCCTCTGGCCACAGAAGAGTATCCCAACCATGTCAGTAACAACACCCCTACTCTACAATCACATTGATTGATCATAGTTCTTTCTTTTCTTTGGATTTCATATAGAGTGATTAAATCCTCAGTTCTCTCTGGAGATGAAAACAAAACAAAACCCAAACAAATTGCAAAAACAACATAAGCCTTGAACATTTTGTTTTCTTACTTCTCATATTTTTCCTTTCCTATAATTCATAAAAGAAACAAATTTTCAGTTAATAAAACAAAGTTAAAATATCATGCAGTTTATTTGTATTGAAGCATATTTTTTTATGACTACTGTCATGAAGTACCACTAATGAGTGACCTAAAAAAAAAGGAATCATTTTTTTACAACTTTTGTGTATAAAATTTTGAAATCAAGGTGTTTTCAAGGTCCTTGAAGGCTACAAGGAATTTCTGCTTAAATCGTTCTACCTTCTAGAAGTTTGGTAAATAAATTTAGATTTCTTTAGCTTATAGCCAAGTAACCCCAATTTTTGTCCATGTCATCACATGATATTTTTTTAGGCACATCTATTTTTAGGTGGCCATCTTTTTAGGATCATAGCAGTCATTTTGGGTTATGGGGTTACACTATTTTGATATAATCATATCTTTTAAAAATTTTTTATTGGTGCATTATGTTTATACATATAAATTTATACATTATTGGGTGAAAAAATTGTGCAGATATAAATGCATACATCACCCAGCCAGTCCCCACCAAGTCTCTCCCCACTCCCTTCCCATCCCTCCCTCCCATCCTTGGCTTAGTGGTTTACTATGATATGACTAAGTACATTGTGTGCTTTAAAGAGTTTCCTTCTTCCCCGCTCCCATCCCCACAGTTAGGTTGCCTTATTTACTCCTCTATAGGGTCTCTTTTTTAACTTGGAGTTTCTCCTATGACCCATTTCACCTTAGCTTTCACATATTAGGAAAAGCATCCAATTTCTTACTTTTTGCAACTGACTAATCTCACTTACCATAATATCTTCCAGTTCCATCCATTTCCCTGTAAATGCTGCAATTGTAGGTTTTTTATGGCTGAGTAAAATTTCGTTGTGTACATATTTCACAGTTTTGTAATCTATTCATCTGTTGATGAATCATATCTTAATTTATTCCTTCTCCAAAGATCCTACTTTTTCCAAATAAGATCATAATATGAAGCTCTAAGAGAATTTCAGCATTCTTTGAGAATGGGATGGAGTCACAGTATAATACATTAACATGGATGAGAAGAATATAAAGTAGTAAGAAAGAAAGAATATTTGAATTTTTAGATTCTGTTGTATATCTTGGCAGTTCTAATCATGGATATCCCATACAAAAGAGCTAATAAATTAATTTTGTCTTAGCTTATTACAAATATGATTATATTAACACATATGCTTTAATTCTCTAATTTTATTTTTCTGTGACTTGTAGCCAACAAACTCTTGCATTTTCATAGAAACAAACATATTTACCAAATATAAGATCTTATTTTGATTAAACCTCTTAAAGCCTATTCTAGAGTAGGGGGTCTTTTAGTGCATATGACCTAGACCAATAATACTAGAATCCACTACTTCCTAGAGGTTCTATTTAATTTGGAAATAGAGTTCAGTGATTCTTAAGTCCCTATTCTTTTGACCCTGACTGCAAATAAAATAGGGAAAGTTTACCTTAATTTAGTAGGGTACATATCACATCCCAAATATTACTTGAATAAACATAATTTATTAAAATATAATTTCCCAATAACCATAAATAGGAAGAAACCTATGTATCAATGAACTAAAGAATGGATAAAGAAATTGTTGAACATATGCCAGTGTACTATTATGCCACCATAATAAAAAAAAAAATTTGGATACATGGATAGAACTGAAGGCCATAATGTTAAATGGAATAATCCAGGCACAGAAAGAGAAATGACTCATGGTCTCATTCATATGTGAAATCTTAAAATGTTAGTATCATAGAAGTTGAAAGTATAAAGATTGTTATTAGAATTTGAAGAATGTGGGGGTATAAGGAGGAGAAAATTGATAAGAAGGTAGAAAGTTAGAGATAAATAGGAGACGTTCTGTAATAGTGTGAGTGTAAACAACAGTAATATTCTGAACATTTCTAAAAGTTAAAAATGGACTTTGTTTTTTACTGTAAAAATTATATTTGAGAAAATAGGTATATATAAATTAATTTAAACATTGTATACATTTATTAAAACATTACTTTTACTCATTAATGTGTTTAAATTTTATATATCAGTTAGTATAAATTTTATTTTCTTCATGTTTTGAATATTTACTATGTGACTTTAAGAAAGTAAACAATATAATTTTATTCAAAACTTATTATTACTATTATTATTATTATTATTATTAGTAGTAGTAGTAGTAGTAGTAGTGATGGTGGTGGTGGTGGTGGTGGTACTGGGGTTCCTGGAAGCTCTTCTACCTCTGGATACACTCCCAGACCTATTTTATACTTTTTATTTGGAAACATGTTCTCTTAAGCCAGCGTGGCTGGCTTCGAACCTGCGCGATTCTCCTGTCTCCACCTCCTAAGAGCAGGGATTACAAGTGTGAGCCACCACGCTGGCTTATTCAAAACTTATAAAAACAATTAATTTGCCACGCCTTCTTCCCAGTCTAAAATTGAGCAGGGTTCGTTTTAGCAGGAATACTGCATGGCAGACATTCCCTGGAACGGGCATGCGACATCTCCTTCTGGAGAATAGTATCAGGCATGGGTATTTGGGGATATTTTTTTAAATTGGGCTTGTTATCAAAAAAGATATCTGAGATTTATCTTATCAATGGCTTCAAATTGTTTTAAATAATTCAATATTTACTCCCTGAACCTGTAACATTTCTGTATGAGTTGCACCTGAGTTTCCAAATGACCAGTCTAACAAGAATTCTACAAAGACTCCAACAATAACAATCAGAACAGGCTTTAAAGGCAACTGATCATCTCCAGGTTTTTCCCCAAACAAATATTAACAATAAACCTAAAACAGAGCCAAGACAAGTTGTTCCAACCGTCGTCATGAATTATAAAAAGCCAGCATATGTTATCAGAGGCAGGCTATGGTAGAGTGCCTGCTGACCCCCCCAGTAACCCTACCCCCTTTGGTTGTACAATGGGTACATGGACAGCAGCAGAATAGATGGGTACCCAGGCACAGCCTTGGGACATAGGAAAGTATGAAACGTTCCTCTCCTTAGTAGTGCCTATTGATTAAAAAAACAATGGTGTATATTAATCAGAGAGTATAATGCTTAGCATAGGATATTATTTTGATATTGTATTAGTAGTTAATAATAAACTTCTGATCTTTTCCATGGTTGCTTGTAAGAGGAAATGTTCTCTTGAAAAAGAACCTTGCCATTTGTCACCTTGCCTTGATATATTAATTCTTTGTATACTTACTGATGTATTAATTCTGGAAAAAATTGTAAAAGTAGAATGTAGCCAAATAAGAAAGTATAAAATGCTTGCCAAAACCGAAAGTAAGAGAGCAAAATTGAAAAGTAAAGAGAGCAGCTTCACCCTTCGTTGAGTCTGTGAGCTGTTTCTCCACCGTACTTTGCCGAATCCTCACCCCACCGCTCACAGACTCCCGACTCTTGCTAGGGCTGGACCCCGACATTAATTCATCATGCCTCATTTCTATTATATAAAATAAGAATCTCTGAGCAAACTTATAAATTCCATTTCAAAGACAGTTTCCTAACAGGCTAAATGAGATTAGTCAGTCACAAAAAGTAAAAAATCAGATGCTATCTCAATATACAGAAGTTAGTTTAAAAAAAAGGGGGGGGGGTCATAGAAGAAACTCTAGACTAAGGGGAAACCATAGATGAGCAAATAAGATGACTTTACCGAGAGAGGTGCAAGTATTGAAGAGGAAAATTTTTTCATGTACATGGTAAACATTACAGCTTATCAAAGTCAATCACTAAGTCAAACATGAGGAGGGAGGGGAAGGGATTGGGGTGGGAATTGGAGAAGGGCTAAATGAGTGATGTGTGCACGACTGCCTCTACCATCTTGTACCTCATTAAGATGTATGACTACAATATAACATTAAAAAGATTGTTTTCTAAATAAAAGAAGGCATTTTCCCCCTTAATGGAGTTTGAACCCAGTGCCTCATATATGCTTGGCAAAGCACTCTACCAGTGAACTACATTCCCAGCTCAATAGAAACCCATTTTAACAGGCCCAAAGTTACATCATTCTACTTCTATGATGCTAATGACAAAATTATAGAGGAAGAAAACAGGTAAGTGTCTTCCAGAAATTAGTTTGGGGAAAACAGATGATTACAAAGAAGAATGAGAGAAGAGAGTTAGGTGCTGTACTTGTTCAATATCTGACTGAGCTAGTGGTTACATGACTATATACATTTGCGAAAACTCAGAACTATAAACACAAGGAATACATCTTATAGCATGTAAATTATATCCCAATGTAAAAAAATAAATTAATGTCAACTTCTTGAATATTTCTATTTTCATTTATATTTTCTAAAATTATATCACTGCGACTTTTTTTCTCATAATTTAGATTTTTTTTATTTTAAACTGTTTCTGTTGTCAATAGTATGCTCCTTTCTTTTTTAGAATTTAATAATTTGTCTTATTTCATACTTTTATTCTATCTGGTAACAAAACTGATTTATGTTTCAGCTTTGCTTGTACTTGTCTCATTTCATACTATCCATAACTTTTACATGTAACTTTATATAATTTTTCTTTATATATTTTGTATTATAAATTGAGTTAGGAATATTTATAAGGAAATATTTAATTCTTATATTTAGCAGGTATTTTTAACATATTTTCCCCACTGATAGGTATAAGATGAAGAAGGTATAATAGTATTTATTCTTTCTACCATATTGAACTTAGATGAAAAATGGTAAATATACCACTTATGGGTTTTTCCACTCAAAATATTCTGCATTTTTTTCAGCAGCTAAAAATATAGACAGAACTCTTTCTAGGTGACTAAAATTGCTTATGCCTATTTGACTGTCTACCTCAATATACGTGACAATGCTGATGATCTGTAAGAGATGTTGCTGTAGCTATAGTCTCACAGATATCTGTGAAAATAATTCCCACACAGTAAGGAAAGATTCATATTTACTTATGTAGTACCAAACCATGAATCTTATTTGGTGCATGTAGAAGACCCAAATGCTTCAGTGAATGCAATGATGAATTTCTAACCACCCATGAAAACAGAAGTCAAGAGGAAAGGAGAAGTTAATACAAATCAAAATGCAAGCTAAAATCCATAAAACAGCTGTCCGCTTATTTTCATGAAGTTTATATTTTATTTTTTATAGAATTCTTGTTGAAAAAGTTAGCTATATTTTCTATTTATTTTTTAATTTGTATTTACTTCTAAATTTTTTGCAAGAAGAACATGAATGATTTGATCTATTATTCTAAGTATTCTTTTATTTTTAGTACTCCTGTTACATATTCCACACTAAGTTAGTGCTTACTGGAATTTAAAGATACATATATATTATATGTATCTTACATAAGATCATATGTATCTTACCTTAACTTGTTTTTAAGTTAGTAGGGAATTAAGACTTAAAAGGTTGTTACCCTTTTAGACTTTTTTTTTTCAGTGCTGCAGATAAAACTCAGGAGCATTCTATCTTCACACTACACCCCCAGCCTTATTTTTTATTCTTTGCTTTGAAACAGAGTCTCACTAAGTTACAGAGGGTTTCACTAAGTAGCTGAGGATGGCTGAGAACCTGGAATCATCCTGTCTCAGCCTCCCAAGTACTGGGATTATAAGCGTGCACCACCACACCAGCTACCCTTCGAGACTTTTAAAATGATATTGCTAATATTGTTATTTTGCTCCTATAATGATAATATAGAAATCTTGCTAATTCATCGCACACATGCCTTGTTTTATTAATTGTCAAGGCCGCAAATTTTAAGAATTTTTCATAGATTTAAATCCCAAGAGTAGAGAAAGAAAAAAATGACTATCCAAAGTAAATTAAGAGGCATAGCACAATATATGCCACTTTTTTATTTTATGAAAAATCCTAAGGAAATTATACTTCACAATTGCTGTTGCAAACACTGTGCAGAAAACATTTAATTATTGAAGTAAACTCACATTTAATAAGGACATAAAAATTGTGATATTCTTTTTTATTTATATCTCTCTATTAAAATAATGAAACATGTATTGTTCTATTAAGATGATGAAAGATGGCAGCATCTAAGTCTAATAAATTGTCAGAATGATTCCAGACCTTATCCATTTTAATCTTTGAATATATCTATTAAAATAATACAATTTTACAGCAAATAACTTATTTAAAATATCGATATTTGGAAATTGAACAGATCGCTAGGTGCTTAGCAGATTTGTGAGATGAATACAGAAGATGATATTGTTCTGAATATTTTTTCTTGCAAAATATTCAGACACTAAAATATCTGAGAAATTATTGCTGCTAAAATAAAAAATAGAAAAATTTCAGGTTGTTATGTATTGGTTGAAGGTCACATATGTAGGTGAAATGGCATAACATTAAAATTGCATGAATGAGATGTCTAGATATATATAAAATATTTTAACTATAATGATGGTTGAATAGAAAAAAATTTCAAAATGTGAAAGGGAAGAATTAGGTTTTATTTTTTATTATTTATTTATTTATTTATTTATTTGGTGGTACTGGGGTTCCTGGAAACCCTTCTACCTCCGGGCTACACTCCCAGACACCTATTTTTTATATTTTTATTTGGAAACAGGGTCTCTTAAGCCAGAGCAGTGTTGGAAGGTGTTGAAATCAAATCTAAAAGTGTTGAAATCAGAGAAGTACAGTAACATATGCATACTCATGTTCATAGCAGCACAATTCACAATAGCCAAAATATGGAACCAAGCTAGGTCTCCATCAGCAGATGAATGGATTGCAAAATTATGGGAAATATACACAATGGAATTCTACTCAGCTATCAAGAAGAAAAAAAATCATGTCATTTGCAAGAAGATAAAAAGACCTGGGGAATATTATGTTGAGATCAGCCAAGCACAGAAAGAGAAGGGATTTTTATTGGGAACACCAGAGGGACTTCAGATAATGGAGGGGAAAGCTCAGCACAGCTAGAATGGAAGGATAGGAGAGGAAGAAGGCTGAAGTCGATTAATTGAGGACCTACACCCGAATATGTGTAAAAGTATGAATATAGTACTTTACCTGGACAGTCCTTGTTGGGAGGGAGGAAGGGGAATTGGAATGGAAGAGGGCACCAAGAACGGTCTGAATGTATGCCATTTTCAATACGTTCCACATAAAAATAAAAATTAAAAATTAAAAAATTATAAAAATAATGCTTAAAATATTTATTTTAAATGTATAGCTATGTTCTGTCAATTTATTTCACTCTGAATGTCAATATTCACCTAATATGTTATATGTGATTTGAAATATTTATATATATATATAACATGATGTAATATTTAAATATAATATCTACTTATAATATTCCAAATATATGATGAGATAATCTTTGGGATGGGATTCAATTCTGAGAACAAATTTAATTTATGTTTCCTATATGCCTGTACATAATAACCTTTAGGTAGTTTTGTAGGATACCTTTAGTTTGCCTGTGTTTTGATGGTAAAATTGCATAATGTGTCAAGTGCAGCACTTTATACTTTTGGCTGTTGGAACCACATTTATTGAAGCATTGGAGATTTGGAATCTTTAGAGATGCTCAACTTATAAAAATAAAGTATGATTTCTATTATATAAAATTTCTATTTTGAGAAAGGGTTAATATGGCCCAGGTTATTACTAGCATCTATGAGGTAAGATGTATTGCTTTAAAATGTTATAGGCAAACATGTCTTTATGTAACTGTGACAACATGCTGTGAATATAGCCGCTTGTTAGATTTTCACCACTACATTTTTTTAAATTAAATCACATTTATTATCATCTTGCTATATATATGGTATTTATGATTTGACAATCATGAGGCAGAAAACAGTGGCTAAAACTTTCTTAGTAATTACATGAACTCAGAGTCCATGGTGTAGTGCTTCCTAAATGATATCATATAATGTATTAATTGGCTTATCTTGAAACCATGAACAAAGTAATCAAACCCTTAACTCATTCAGAAAACCTATTCACACTATTAATCCTCAGTTGTTGTTGTTGTTGTTGTTGTTTTTTTACCTGTTTTTCATTCAGGTATTATTACAGATTTAGACATCGAATGGTATTTTAAAAAAAAGCTTCCCAGGTCCCCTCCATGGGTCTTCAAAGAAAATGGAATAATGTGGTGTTAAAGGCAAAAACTAAATAGATCTTTGCAGTAGAAAGTCTCCTTAGAGACTTTGTTTAATGGAAATAAAATGGCAATCAATCACGTATGTGTGTGTGTGTGTCCTTGTGTGTAAGAAAGAGAGATTGTATGTGTGTATGTGTGTTGGACAATATTTCTAGAATACATAAAGTGAGGCTTAAAATGAGAATTGTATGAAGTCTCTGACATGATGGGAAGCACCATTCCAAAACTCCCACCAGTGCCTCAATTCCCATCAAATCTGTTCATGTATGGTCTTCATGATCATTCAGACCCAAGAAAGCAATTTGAATTTATTTATCTATGTACCATATCTTAATTTCCCATGTAACGAATTTTTCTTATCTTTAGCTATTTTCAAAGTTATAAAAAATTATACAAAAAATACAGCCCACATTAACAAAATGAACAAAAAGTCACCCTTGTAAGCTTTTTTGCAGTGACATTTTTATTCGTGACAAATTTATGATGCAAGTACATTAGCCCCACTTCACGGAATAAGAAAATGAGAGATTACACTCAGCTAATTTTATTATTACTACACTTTGGTGAATGATAGAGCTTGAAATCCTTGATTGCATAAAAACAGGAGAAGGCACACCTTTTTGTGTCATTTTTATCTTGATATAAAATTAATGACATCCAAAGTGTAGGGACAGCTGAGCATAGTGGTGCAGACTTGTAATCCCAGCATTGTGAGGCTGAGACAGGATTATTGCAGGTTCAACTATCTCAGCCTTAGCCACACTCTGTTGCTGTGTGCATGTACGTCAATAGCACTCTGAACTACATCATGATGTGAGACTACAATACACCAATAAAAGTATGTAATACTAACAAATATAAAATAAAGTATAAAAAATAAACATAGATAGGCATTTATTACCCTGGTAGTTTGGTTTCCATTCTTTTGGACAGATACCCAGAAGAGGTATTACTGGTCCAAACAAAGGCAACTTAACAATGGAATATGGGAGGGGAGAAGAGGGAAAAACCTCAATTGACATGATATACTTAGATAAATTTATCAAAGTCAATCACTATGTGTAGCATGGGAAAAAGTGGAAAGAAATAAAGGGCATGACTGGGAAAGGAGTAAATGAGTGCTCTGTGTATGTATGCCACTACCACCCTAAACTTCATCAAGATGAATGATTAAAATGCACCAATAAGTTGGGCGTAGTGGCGCACACTTGTAATCCCTGAGCTTGGGTGGTGGAGACAGGAGGACCGCGCAGGTTCGAAGCCAGCTGCACTGGCTTAAGAGACCCTGTTTCCAAATTTTAAAAAAGGTATAAAATAGGTCTGGGAGTGTAGCCCGGAGATAGAAGGGTTTCCAGGAACTTCAGTACCACCAAAAAAAAAAAAAAAGAAAAAAAGAAAAAAAGAAAAGAAAGGAAAAAAAAAGCACCAATAAAATAAGCTAATATCCAGTATCAAACACACATAAACACACACACACACACACACAACATCAAATCAAATGAAGAGGTTGTAATCTCTCTGAAACAGGCTTGAAATTGCAAAATCTTTCCTTATGCAAATTAACCTGTATTTTTGCTTCCCTCAAATATCTTGTCTTTTTCACTTTTTGGCTATAAACAGTGTGATGTTCACGTTGAAACATTCAGGTTTCTCTCTTTTGCTTCCCTATTAGAACTCCATTTTCTATTATGACTTCATTTGGAAAGAACATTTTTTTTTTATATTTGCTTAGATAAAAGGTACATTTTATGGTTTTATAATGAAGAAAGTTATGAAAGTTGATTTCAAGTCTTCACATCTTAAAAACAGAAAATGTCGTACAGCTTTAGCAGCAGTGTTAAACATTTTCTCTTTTTCAGGTATAAAAGTGAACTGTGCTCCTGTTGATCTTTATCTAAAAAGAATGAATGTCTAGTAAAAAAAAAGTAGGAGACACAAGAATTTATGAAAATCAAAATGTCAAGTAGAATTGCAAGTACTTTAGTCTTGAATATACATTTGTACTTTCTCCCAGTTGAAAACTTCCAATTGACAAAAGAAGTCTTTAGTTAACTGGAGATTTCACTTCGGGTACTCTTACATTTTTTATTGATTTTTGTCTCAGAGATTAGAAGAAAACACAAAAGCCTATTTTTCTAAATACGGTTTTATAGTCTCACTTGAGGAGGTAGAAATAAATACTATAAATACTGTATTATGTGTCTTTACAGCTAGCAATATCTGTTCTGCATTCTCAAGTCTTTTATCTATTGATTTTAATTGAGAAGTAAATATTTCATATATCAACAGTACATAACATGATTATTTAATATTTGTTTACACTTTAAAATGGCTAAATCAACTTATTCAGCACAAATATTACTTCATATATCAGATTTTGTGTGTGTGTGGGTATAGGGATGTTCGGAACCAAGGGCTATTCAACCTCTGAACTACACACTCTGCTCTATTTTTATATTCTTTATTTTGAAACAGGGTCTCACTAAGTTGTGTAGAGTCTCACTAAGTAGCTGAGGCTTTTTGAGAACAGTGATCCTCCATCTCAACCTCCCAGTGCTGGGATTACAAGCATGCACCACCATGCCCAGTTTATCAGATGTTTTATTTTTCTTATTTTTATCTGGATCATATTGAAAATGGCATACATTCACGCACTGCTTGGGGCCCTCTCCCTCCCCCACTTCCAGTCTCCCCCCTCCAAACAATGAGTGTCCAGGTTGACCATGCTACATTCACAGTTGTATACATATTTGAATGTAGCTTCTCCAGTTAATCAACCTCAGCCTTCTTCTCCTACCCTTTTTTTTTTCTTTTTCTAACAGATTTTTTCCCCCCGGTACTGGGAATGGAACCCAGGGGCTTTCTACCTCCCAGCTATACTCCCAGGCCTATTTTTTTATAATTTATGTGGAAACAGGGTCTCACTAAGTTGCTGAGAGCCTCACTATGTAGCTGAGGCTGGCTTTGAACTTGCATGATCTTCCTTTCTCAGCCTCCCAAGTACTGGGATTACAAGTGTGCACCACCACACCCGGATTCTTTTTTTTTGGGGGGGTGGTAGTGGGGTTCCTGGAAACCCTTCTACCTCCGGGCTACACTCCCAGACCTATTTTTATATTTTTATTTGGGAACAGGGTCTCTTATGCCAGCGAGGCTGGCTTCGAACCTGCATGATCCTCCTGTCTCCGCCTCCCAAGTGCGGGGATTACAAGCGTGCGCCACCATGGGCGGCATAATTAAAACATTTTCAAGGAAAAATGCCCAAATTACTCAACAAAATGTTTGAAACTAATTAAATGAAATAATTAGTGAATTGTAATGAAATGAAAGAATTCATGTGATATTATCAGTGAAATTATATTTCTGTGGTTTGATTATGGCTTGTTCTGTCTGAAACTTATTGACATCTAATACCCAAGGTAATAACATAGAGAGTTGATGGGACCTTTATGTTATGATTAAATTATCAAAAAAGCATTGAGTTAACATTCTGGTTTACATTCATGGAATGAAATATCACTCAGTGATAAAATGAAATAAAAACAACTGAAGAAAGAAGTAATTCAGAGTATGCTATGCCCATGTATGAAGGCATCAGTACTCAACTCACTACTCTTTATGGGGAGGGGGGGCAGTGAAATGGGATCTGAAGGGATTCACACCAAGACCTGTGTGCATGCCTGTTCGTATGACTTTGAACCTCACAATGAGTAAAATTGTAATGCACCAATAAAATATAAAATGAAAAAAACATATCTTTCTTGCAAAAGTTTTTTTTTAATTATTCATTTTCAAGCATTGTTATAGACACAGAAATTGGTATAAGATAGACATATAAAATTAATGTGCAATCTACAAATCTGAAATAACTCACTATTCTTAACCAGTCCTGGCAAGGTTAAACTAGTCAGCCCCAATCTTCAAGTTTAATTTTATTTCTCCAAGCTGTTTTATTGCTATAAAAACGGTGGAGGAAGAATATAGGAGGATCATACACTATATCTACTACTGACATAATTAAAAAACCCAAAATTTGGGGACATTAGAGAAAAACAGAAAAAAAATATTTTCTAATTCAGTTTGGTTAAGAATTTTTTTTCTTCTTCCCCTGGTTGATATTTCTTAGAATATAAAGTGGACAATCAAAAAAAGTAAAATGATGAAATATATTTCATCAAAATTAAAGAGTTTTTTTCCTCTGAGTGATACATTTTAGAAAAGAAAGTGAAAAGAAATATACTGAGAAAAATATTAGAAATATGCAAATCAAACAGAAGGGTTGCATATAAAATATTTTATAAACACAATTCACTGATAAATGGATAACAACAATAAAGCCACAATTCAAAAACAGACAAAGATTTGTAAATCACTGAATAGACTAAGAATAACAACTACAGGAAAACATGCAAAATAGCATTAGTCTTTGCAAAAATGAAATGAATATCACAATGTGACAATACTACAACAGCCATTAGAATAAATAATGTTTAAAAATTTATAACCCAAGAGTTGGCAAGTTTTGGAGCACCATAAATTCTCATGCATTCCTGGCTGAAAAGTGAAATGCAGACCTACTTCCGAAAAAAATTATTTTTCTTTAAATGATAACTGTTCACCAAATACACAATTTGACATTCTACTCTTGCCACATCCTTTAGGTAAATAAAAGCATATTTCCACATGAAGTCTGAATTATAAAAAATATTGAAATGTCATCACCAAATGGATAAATTGTAGCATATTCATACATCAAAAGATAGTTTATAACATTTTAAAAACCTTTGATATGTGAATAAATAAGGATAGATATTAAAGTTATTACACTAAGACATCTAGGCAAATTATATATATATATATATATATATATATATATATATATATATATATTGAAAAGACTTAGAAAAGTATTTAGAATAAAGTTGATTATTGACCATGTTGCTGAAGAAAGATATAAAGAAAACTTAGATGCTTAGCTTTAAAAGGACACAGAAATTCTATTACTCTTTATATAAACAAAGGAAATTAAAAGAAAGTATGTTGAAGGGAAATCTTCACTTGCATGTATACTGAGTCACTATTTGCAATAACCAAGAAATAGAAATGACCTAAGTGTCCATCAACTGATGAATGGATAAAAAAATATGAAACATATTGATGATGGAATACTATTCTGCCATAAAAATACATTGGTATTTAGAATAATATGCATGGAAGTAGATTTTATTATACTCATTGAAATAAACTATGGAATATGAACACCATGGGTTTTTACTCAGCCAAAAATGCCGGGGTCCAGCCTCAGCAGGAGTCGGGGGTCCAGCCTCAGCAGGAGTCGGGGGTCCGCGAGCGGTGGGGTGAGGAGTCGGTGAAATACTGCAGAGAAACAGCTCACAGTCTCAATGGAGGGTGAAGCTGCTGTCTTTATTTTCGGTATTTGCTCTCTTACTTTCAGTTTTGGCAAGCATTTTATACTTTCGTTTTTGGCTACCTTCTACTCTTGCAATTTTTTTTTTTCAGAATTAATACATCAGTAAATATACAAAGAACTAATACATCAAGGCAAGGTGGTAGAGGGCCAGTTTCTTAAGGGAACATTTCCTCTTACAAGCAACCAAGGAAAGGATCGGAAGTTTATTATTAACTACTAATGCAATATCATAACAATATCCTATAATAAGCAGTAAATTGCCTGATTGATGTACGTTATTGTTTTTTAATTAAAAGACACTACAAAGGAGAGGAATATTTTATACTTTCCCATTGTCCCAAGGCTGTGCCTGCGTACCCATCTATTCTGCTGCTGTCCACGTACCCATTGTACAACCAAGGGGGTAGGGATACTGGAGGGTCGGTAGGCACTCTACCATAGCCTACCTCTGGTTAAATATGCTGGCTTTTTAGAATTCATGACGGTGGGAACAACTTGTCTTGGCTCTGTTGGATTTAGTTTTATGGTTAATATTTGCTCCCGAAAAGCCTGGGGAGGATCAGTTGCCTTTAAGACTTGTTTTAATTGTAATTGTTTGAGTCTTTATAGAATTTTTGTTAGCTCGGTCATTAATTATAACATAAGTCTCAAGTACCTTTTTGGTAACAAGACCAATTTTAAAAAATCCCCAAATACCCATACCTAATACTGTTCCCCAGAAGGAGATGCTGTGCTCCTGTTCCCGGGAATGTCTGCCTTGAAGCATTGCTGCTAAAATGAGCCTTGCTCAATTTTAGACTGGGAAGAAGGTGCGGCACAAAAATAAGAACAAAATTACTTCATTTGTGGGAAAATGGATAGAACTTGAGAACATTATGCTAAGTGAGATTAGTCAGTTACAAAAAGTAAAAAATCAGATTCGTTTCCTAATATGTAAAACCTAGGGAGAAAAAAGGTCATAGGAAGAACTCCAGATAAAGCAGGAAAAACCATAGAGAAGCAAATAAGGCAATCAAACTGAGGGAGATGGGAGCGGGGAAGAGAGGAATTCTCTAATGTACATGATGTACATTCATAAACATATCAAAGTCAATCACTAAGCCAAACATGAGAGGGAGGGAAGAGGAGGGAATGGGGTGGGGATTGGGAAAGGGCTAAATGAGTGATGGGTGCATGTATGCCTCTACCATCTCATACCCCATTAAGATGTACGACTACAGTGCATCAGTAATAAAAAAGAAATAAACTAAGCATGTATAGACAAGTGACACATGATCTCACTTGTATATGTAATCTAAAAAAGTTTATCTAATAGAAGACAAGGGTATAATGGTGGTAACTAGGTGCCAGGGAAAGTTAAGTGTGAAGAATGGGGAAAGGTTGATCAAGGGATACTGTTACAGTTAAGTAGGAAGAAGTCACGGGATACTATTTGTTTAGTAGAGTAAGTATTATGTATCTCAAAGTGATTGAAGGAAATATTTTGAATGTTTTCACCATGATGATAAAATAAATGAAGAGATATAAGCATTACATGATAAATACATATATCAAAATATTATATGACACATGTAATTCCAGTATTTGGGAGGCTTAGATGGGAGGATCATGTTTGTGGCCAGTTGGGGGTGTATCTTAGAGGTAGTATGCTTCTGCATGCAATCCCCAGTACATAAAAAATTACATGGCACCCCATTAATAACTAATTTTAGACGGGCATCCCAGTATTCGGGAGGTTGAAGCAGAAGAATCACCATTCCTGGACAATCTCAGCTACTTAGGGAGGTTCTTTGCACCTCAATGAGAGCTTGTTTCATATAAATAATAAAATAAATATGGCTGGGAATGTAACTCAGAGATTAAATGTCCCTGGATTCTATTCCCAGCACCACAAAAAGTGTAATTTTATTTATCATTTTTAAAAAAATTAAAAAGAAACATTTCATAAAAAATTCAAGTATGGCTACAGATAAGAACAAACTGATAAATTATTCAAATATGTCTGGATTATTATAATTTAATTATTCTTCTATAACATTTAACTAAACAATTGACTCTACCAGAACAGGAATGTTTTACCTTTGGAAATGAATGTCTAGGTTTGCAAAGCCACTCATAGCAAAGAGTTTAATTAAATCCAATAATTCTTTTAGCTAAAAAAGTGATCACTAGTTAAATTAGTTCAAAAAGAAAAAAAGTAAAATTAAAAAATTAAATTGTCAACCAATCACCCAGTCAACAACAACAAAAAAATTAGGTCTTGATTTTAACAACTGAAGGGGAATTCTGGATTAAAATTCTTTTCTTTGTCCTCATTTCTCTTTATTTCAAACTATGGTTTAGAGAATGACACAGCAGGTTATCAACAAAATAAGTCCTTTATTAAAAACTTTATAAAGGTAAGGATGATTTTAAATATCAATGTAATAACTCACCACATTATCATTGCTAAGGAAAAATAATCCTCATGATTATCCTAATTGATGTATAAATAAATTAATAAAATTCAGCATACAAATCAGTCTTATCTTCCTGAGATAAATCTTACTTGGTAAGGATAGGATGCCCTTTTAATATATTCCTCAGTTTCAATGTTTTATTTAGAATTTTATGTTTATAAAGAATACTGGCCTGCAATTTTTTTTTCTGCATCATCCTTGTCAAGTTTTGTTGTTGATGTGATGTCGATTTATAAAATGAGTTGGAAAAAAAAAAACTTCATGGGAGTTGAAAGGCAAAATTTTAAGCAGAGAAGCCCCTCATATGAAACTGATGTATATCTACATTGAATATGTTTCATTAAGAGTAAAAGCTATTTTACTTGTATCATCATAGGCAACACTGTGAAGTTAGGTTATAAAATTGATCTGAGGATCATATAAGAACATGAGAAAAATTAGATGATTTGCCAAATGTCCTTATCAAGGTATTTTTGATCTTTTGGTATTAAAAATGGGTATTTCTCCTCTTAGTTAGGCTGTGGGTCAAAAACTAGTCTTATCTTTCTTTTCTATAAGTGCCAATTGATTAGGCATTTGGAGGGACATTTGTCGAATGGCAATAATTTTCTCCATGGATACTTCTTCAAAAAGTCAGTTTAAAGTCTCTCCTTGATTGTTTTTATAACCTTGATATAAATAAGGTTTTCAAAAGTTTTTGAAAAATTAAAATTTATTTCTTAGAAAATTACCATTTTGATATGGTTCCCAACTGCACTTTAGAAGCTGACCTCTATTATATTTCATCCATTCACAAGAAATTTCCAAATTAACATCCTGCCAGAAATATTTTTAAATTATACTCTAGAGAAAGAAAGTATGATGTGAGTTTAATGTCATTTACATGAAGAAGAAAGAAAAAAAAGAAAGAATGAGAGAAAGAAAGAAAAAAAAGCCAGATGTTTGGCATCAGCCTGTAATCCCAGTACTTGGGAGACTTAAACAGAAGAATCATGGGTTCAAGGACAGTATCAGCAAGTAGTGACACTCTCTTCAACCTAGGGAGACCTTATTTATAAATTAAACTAAAACAGATATGGGGTATATCTAAAAGGTATTATGATCCTAGATTTAATCTCCAGTATGTAAGGAAGAAAGAAGAAAGGAAGAAAGAAAGAAAGAAAAATCAAATGAAGGTAAAAGTATTTTTAAAATATTTTAAATTCTTTATCTTATATTTAATGGATGATAATAGATTACCATATTAAAAAATCAATATTTATTGATGCATTATAGAAATATGGAGGGCTTTTATATTTATTTTTACAAACAACTTATAGTATTTATATGTCACAGCCACAATCAGAATCTATATAAATTTTAATTTTAAAAGAAAAGAAACTTAAAAATAAACAGAAAAATTTTGAATAAATACTTTCATGGATTTTTTTACCTTTCTTTCTCACATTTTCTGCTGTGTATCACCATAGTTCTCTCAAATTATTCCAAAGACTGTAGTGCCTATATGTGTCATACCAAAAAAATTGCTACTATATTATTATTTTTAAGCCTCTTTTGAAGTATGCTGATCTGAATCTAGAATTAGAAATGCATATTTTGGTGTCCCACTCTGTATTCTTTGGTGCTATCACTAAAATTTTAATGCCCTCAGACATTAGAAAAGGTTTATTTTTTTCAGTTCTTTTTAACCTCATTTCCACTCTCTGAAAGTCTAAATATGCTTAACTAACAACATTTGTTAAGGTTGGCATTTTAAAATGCCATTAAATCTCCACAGTGTAAAGGATCTCTTACAGTTTAAGAAAACTCGCACACAGAGGAAACTTGTTTTTGACCAATTAGTAAGCCTAGATATCTTACAAAACACATGATCCCTTCCAGGCAGCACACACCTATTTAAGATGCAATTGTTGTGACAGGGAAAAGCTAGGAAATTGCTGTGACAGGGAAAATTAGAGAATTTTCTCTCTCTCTTCTCTCT